>NW_023604295.1:56391321-56766089 GCF_014898055.3 Talpa occidentalis | reverse complement strand
TTTTAGTATTTTATAAAATATGATTTCTCTTTTCATCATATAATTAATAAACAGCTATTACGTAAACTGTATAACTGTCTTCACAGTGATTACAGTCTAGTGCTGATGGGCAATTATCAATATAAAAGGGCATAAAGGTAATTTGAAACAAAATACTTAGAATATTCCTATTATAGGAGCCATTAAGATACATCTAATCTGAATTCAGGTCCTGGAAAGGCTTCCAGAAGTTGAAATTATAAAAAATAATAGCCAAGTGACAGGTGAGGAAAATATCGTCTAGTGTGAATAAATAGCACAAACAGCATTTAGTGATGTCAAGATGAAACACAGAGCTAGAAGTAGGAAGTGGGAAGGAAAGACAGACGAGTGCATATGAGAAAGTATAAAAACTTAATGAAAGCTGAGGCTGAAGAGAAAGACCATGATCTCTATAAAAAGGAGACTTCACACCAAGTTGAGTAAGTGGTTTGTCTTTATCCCAATATCAATATGTAAAGACATTGGAAGATTTCTGATAGGAGTATCACAGGATCAGATTTGTGGTTTTCAAATGCCACAACTTTAACTCCTCTTTGACTTAGGCAAGGGGTACATGGAGATGGCATTAATTAAATGATTCAAAATGATGCATCTCCAATGGTGCATAAATGATTTCAGTTTGGTCATTGGAGTGAAAAGTCAACATCAGAGTTAGAAATATAATAAAAATCACTACGATTCACAAAGAAAATGATCACAATTGCCCAGAAGGATTAAAAAAAAAAAAAAAAAACTAAGAAGGGAATCTGAGAAGCCTAATAATTAACAGAAGAGTAGAGAATATAAACCTAAAAAAGAAATTGAGAAGAGATGCCATTCATACATAAAACAGGCTGAATAATACTGTGTAATCCGAGGAAATGGATGCCATATTTGTTAGGCAAAATTATAAGCACTCCCACAAACGCCCAGGTACTAATCTTCAAAACTGAATTTGATAACTTATCTAGCAAAAGGGACCTTGCAGACATCATGAGATGTGGTCAGGAACCTGAGATGGGAGATTTTACTGGCTTTTTACTTGAGAAAACATAGTAATATCACAGGGGTCCTTTGAAGAGGGAGGCAGAAGGTGGTCATCAGAGCTGGGAAGATGGAGTACGAGGTGATCAACTAAGAGAGAGATGAACTAAGGAACATGGATGACCTCTGGAAGGTGGAAAACATCAGGACACAGATTACCCCCAAGAGACAAGGAGTGCAGCCTTACCAAGCCACCCCAGACTGCTGATCTTCAGGACTGTAAAATAATAAATCTATGTTGTTTTAAGCCATAATTTTGTGTAATCTGTTGTAGTGGCAATAGGAAGATAATATGCTATGTAAGAGTTGATGTTAGCAATATACAATTCATTGATGGCTCATCTGAAAGAAAATTATACTTTAGAGAAAATGTTATGTGATTACATCTTGAATGATTAAAAGAGGTAAATGACCCACTTTTGAATTGTCTCTTGTCACATCTCTGCTCTTGGTATTCAAGTTGCTGACTTCCTCAGCTGCAAGTCTGGGATATATGAAGTAAAAAGAAAACTCAAGGAATTCACCACTTTGTGTATCTTGGCTTTCAGGATTCCTGGCTGGCCTCTCTTCCTCTTTTTTCCCTTCCAGAATTCCTTTTTGTTTGCTTTATGAATAAAGTTCAAGATTATTAGTTATTCTAAGTAGAAAGAATAGAGAAAAACATTCCAAATTAGTTTTTAATATTTTCTAAATTCTCATTTATCTGCCATTTCCAAAAGCAGAGGACATGAATTACTTGTGTTTTAGATAAATGCATGCTTCAAAATTCTAAACTAGCACTTTACAAGTCATATACTAATCAATATGCATAGTAAATTTTTATATAAAATAAGACAAAAATAGAGAAATATATGTCTTTCATCCTACATAATATATATATAATAGTAAATGACACAAACTTTCATGTGACTTTTTTTTTAAATGTATTCCACAAAAGGATACTTTCAAAATGCTTAAGAACTGGCAAAAAACAGGCAGAAACTATTAATAGGGATCCCCAAACAAAAGGGAGAAAGCTGGCAAAACAGAGTGGGCATGCCAGCCTTAGCTCTGCAGGGAAAGTGATAGAACCCTAGAAAAAGTGAAAAACCTACCTTGGGGAAATAATGTTTATTCTTTCCTCCTCTTGGGAATCCTTGTCAGAAAAAAAATTATCTTTAACTCCATAAAATCCATTTTATCATTAAATTATTTTCTGAGCCTCCCCTGGTGGCGCAGCGGTTGAGCGCTGGGTTGCAAAGCTGCCCGCAGCCTCTGCAGCGCCGGTTCAATCCCCGGCCACTGGCGAGGGTCCCACACGCACGCAGACCTCTCCTGCCGCCCACTGCTCCCCTCAGCAGTGTATTTCGTCAGTCTGCCTGTTCTGTTCCCCGCTCTGGCTCTGGTGAATTCTCTCACCCTCCCATGGTTCTGACTGTACCCAGTGCTTGAATAAATAAATAAATAAATCTTTATAAATAAATAAATAATTTTCTGGCAACACAAACTATTCATAGTCTATAGCATATACTTTGCAAATGCTCTTTCAAATGCTTTTATGCTAAACTATGAATTTGCCAAGCCATTTTTTATTCCATATCCTTTTCTACCAGATAAAAGTCATGGCCCCTCAAACAGAATTTATTCTGTACAATGATGTATCCTCTCTGTATTCTCCCCTATTGTGTATATGAAAAGTGACATATTTAAAGTTAAATCATATGAGATATTAATATTTCCCTGGACCTACATATACATTCATTTTCTAGACTCATATCAGCAATAAATAAAAGCAGCATGTTAGAAAATGGAGGAAAAATGAAAAGGCGAGATTAAGAGCTGAAATCACATATTAATTTTCTGCACTGTCATCCCTTAGCAACCGGTAGAAGCACTTTGTTGAGAATTCTGAGGCTGGATCTTGGCTTATTAGGGAAACTACAAAGGTCAGCAGGTGATACCTGCCATGATCACAGATGATAAGTAGAGACCTCCATGCCAACAACTTTGTGCTCTATGTGGAATAAGGTTGAATAAGAATTACATTGCAGATTGACCCAATTCCTCTTTTATATTTGAAAGATGCTTTGTTTTTAGAAAGAAAATACAACAGCCAATAACTAATCCCTTGACTGTTGGAACTGAGCTAAAAACCTACGCTGCTTTCACTATCTCATACTGGAGCCTTTAGATAACCCACTAAAGAAAGTTATCCAAAATTGTGTAATGAGATACCTCTAGAGGCAATTACATGAAAAAGGGCATTTGTAATTTTTTAAAAAAGCAATGTGCAATTTAAACATATTACTGAACACAGCTAATACAACCTATTATCATCATTTTCAAAATAATTTTATTACATATTATAAAAATAAGCATTAAAAGATTGATATAAAATGTTTTATTTAAATAGGACCCAACATATACATAATTAAATCAATTATAACTGAATCTAGCATTTCTGTGAACAGAAAATGGAAGGTAACAAGTCAAGTTACCAAAGCTGTAGGCCTTCTTACTCTGAGTCCAAAAATAGACAAAATCATTTTGACCCAAAATGATCAAAGACAGGAAACCTTAACTATATTTATTGCTTAGAACTGAGCTAAGATGAATCTTCTTGGTGCTGAAAGGGGGCTAAAAACTTGGTACAAAAAAACTTGAATGAGGACAATTTACATCAAGCTAACAATTTGAGATGGCAGGATATAACTTCAAAATCAACTCCTTAACCAAGCCACTCATAGCTACTGTTAAACTCTCCAAAAGCACTCAGTACCCGAGGAAACAAAAACATAAGGAAAGCATTCCCAACTGAAACCCACAATATTCCCACAATAAACCCACAATATTTAATTGATAAAGATCAATTACATGTAAGTTCCTAAAATCATCAAACCAATAAGGAGACAAGGCATCACGAGTGAGACAACAAAAATAGCAAAAAAAAAAAAAAAAAAAAGATTTAACCCACCCAAATCCTTTTTAGAGCTTGGATATCTTATTTTTTGTTCAAACACATTTATACATTTCAAGTTTCCAAATCTTAAAAGAAAAGAGGGGATTTGGGGAAGTTCAGGGAATGACAACAAATACATGATTTTTTTTTTTTAAATCACAGGCTATATCTCTGGCTACAGGCTCTCAAGTCTGACAAAGTCATTTCTTTGACTTAATCTTAAGTGAGACTATTTGGTGTGTCCTCTTTAAAATGATAATTCCCTGGAAGAAGGTGACACAGGAATTGTAGAATTACAGTGTACATCCATTTGATTGTAGTATAATAGACCAATGGTAACCCACCCAAATCTTAAAGAAAGTGGAACTGTAAAGTACAAGTTGCAGAATATAAAATATATAAATAAATAAAATATGAATTCACACTGGCCACAAGAGATTTTCAAAACAATCCAGTAATTCTAGAAAAGGAACCAAATGGAATTTCTAGCTATCAAAAATATTTGCCGAGGGCCTCCCTGGTGGCGCAGTGGTTGAGCGCTGGGTTGCGAAGCTGCCCACAGCCTCCGTAGCACCGGTTCGATCCCTGGCCGCTGGCGAGGGTCCCACAGACCTCTCCTGCCGCGCCCGCTGCTCCCCTCAGCAATGTACTACCGTCAGTCTGCCTGTTCTGCTATCTGCTCTGGCCCTGGTGAATTCTCTCACCCTCCTGCACTTCTGACTGTACCCAGTGCTTGTATGAATAAATAAATAAAAAAAAAAAAATTGCTGAGATGAAAAAATCTGATTAAACAAATTAAATAGCGGAATAAGCGCAGCCAAAGAGACATTAGTAAAGGTATATCTGAAAAAAATTCCACAGCAAAGAGCCGAAGCCTGTGGAATACAGAATTCTGGAAGTAGAAATATATATATGCTGGACAGACAAAAAAGATCCAAATATTCTAAATGGGGTCTTTTTTAAAAGAGAGACAAATATATGAGAAGCTTGTCAACAAATTGGTTAACTTAAAATCAACACATTCATAAAAAAAAAATAGAACAATAAAATCTTAATCCAGAGAAATAGAAAATCTGGTCAGTCCTAAAATTATTACAAAATTTAATCAAAAACTAAAGAGAAAAATTCCAGGCCTGAGTGATCTACAATGCTAGTTTACTATACTTTCAATGATTAAGATCTTTCCAATCTTACATTAAATCTTCCAGATAATGGAGATTAAAAAATGAAGGAAATGGATTGACAAAATCATTCAGTGAGCCCAGCATACTGGTCTCAAAGTTATAACCTTGAAATAAGAAATTCGATCAAGACAATTCAAAATGGAGAATAACAATAAACACAGTGAGAATTGTGAACAAAATATACCTGACTGAAATCAAGCAAAGGATACAACATATAATCCAAAAAGAACAATTCAGATTTACCCTCCAAATCTAGAAATGCTCTAACATTATCAATCAAGGACCTCCCTGGGCATACATCTCAGTGTTATCATTGCTACACCCTGAGTTGGATCTCCAGCCAGAGAGCTAACCCACATGGCTCAGCAGACCTCTCCTTTCTTAACTGTTGCTCCCCTCAGCAGTGTATTCAGTAGATCCACCTGTTCTTCTCCCCACTCAGTCTCTGGTGAATCCTCTCACCCAACCCCTCGCCCTGCACCTGTGGCCTACACCCTAATTATTCTACACAAAAATAAATAAATAAATCTTGAAAAAAACATTATCAATTAAATTATGAAATAGGGAAGGAAAATCCTATGATCATGCTAATCAAATTAGAAAGAGCATTTGAGGGAAAAACTAGACATCTATTCAGTATATATACACAATAAAAAAAAAATAGAAGTGAATTTACTTAATCTGATGAGCCTAACAAAAGTCCATAGCAAATGTTATCACAAAAGGTGAAATGCAAGCAGCATCTCCTTTGATGTTAGAAGTTTGACAAGGTTGTCAACTGCTTCAATTTACCATTTAATTGGAATATTAAAGACAGTTCAAAATGGAAAATAACAAGTCAATCTTATCAATAAACACACAGAGAATTGTGAACAAAATATTACCAATCCAATTCAAGTAAAGGATACAACATGAAACCCACAAAGAACAATAGTGGCACAGGCCAGAAAAGGAATGAGAGACTAAGGATTTGAAAGGGAGAGACCAAAGTCATTATTCATAGATGACATAATTGAGAAAATGCAAACAATCTGCCTAAAATCGGTAGGAGTGAGGGGCCACAGGCAGGTGGTTTATTATAATATTAATATACAAAATGCATTTGTGATTTCTATCCTATCAACAATTGGAGAAGTCTTGTAAACATAATATTTATGACAACAAATATAGGAATAGATCTAACAAATATCATTTTAAGACACATGTGGAGAAAACTGTACAAGTACTAAAAGGCAGTCCAGGTGACAAATTAATGACAAATAAATTATATATGCCATATTTGTGAATGAAGAAGTATTTTTTTAAATGTCAATTCTCTCCCAACTGATCTACAGAGTCAATGCAATCCCAACCACAATCACCATAGGATTGGTTGTAAAATTTTATAAGCTTAATCTAAAATGTTTATAGAGGAGCAAAGAGCCAAGCATATCCAAAATATTCACAAAGAAAAAGAATAATGAGGGCAGACTTGCCTGCAGCAAAAAACGGAGCTTATTATAATTCTAGATGAATTAATGCAATGTTATATAAATTAAGGAAAACCAAATCTGCTCAATGGAATGCACTAGACAGCCCAGAAACAGGTCCATATATAAATGGAAACAACAGATGACAGAGGTGGCCTTGCAGATCACTGGGGAAATGAGGTTCTACTCAATTTATAGTGATGGTTTTCCACACATAAATCAATTCACATGAATTCATGATTCAAAGGGGAAAAGCAAAAACCTCAGAGATTTTGCAAGAGAATATATGGAGATATATTTATGCCCTATATTTCAAAAATGATTTTAAGTTACCATGATAATATAAAAAATTTAAATTCCACATTACTTTTTAATGAGTCATGCAAATGTACATGCACTAAAACTTTACTTAACCCAATACAATTGCTTTTTACATTACAAGGCAGATGGTTCATAGACCATAATAGAGCTGCCTTCAAAGCATTTCAATAATAAATAATCTCACAGAGTAAATAAAACCAACTAGTAAAGGTAATCTATGAATATTCAATAATTACTCTCTAGAGAACATGAAATAAACTTATTTGAGTGATATGCATAAAAATTACAGAAAAAGAACATGAACCAAAAATGAAATTTTCCTTTTTGTTGTTGTCCTAGCATCAAATATATATTTTATTTTCAAATAATTTTTATACTTAATAATTACAATTTTAAATATTATCTACCTTGAATCAAAAGTCATTCTTCCAAAGAAGTCAGCAATTTAAGCAAAGATATAACAGAAAAGTGATGCCTACATCATTCCCCCAGTCAAAGCATTTTTTAATTATTAAATATTGTTTCTACAAGATTTGGCAGTCTCCTTTTATCCAAGACCTGGAAATGTTGCCTGTGCATACAGTCATTATTTCCATTAAAAGCAACTGAGTTCCATATGGATAGAACTGAAGTTTGTATTAAGTGAAATAAATCAGAAAATGAAAACAAATGCTGGATGGTGTCACTTAGATGTGGAATATAGAGAAATAACAACAACGAAAATACCAGTAACATACCATAATCATCTGAAGATGGGGGGAGGGGAGGGTAGAGCAGAGTGGGAACAGTGCCTAATGGACTTGGTGGAGAACTGTGGGTGCCTGGGTGAAAGGTATGGTAAGGAAGGTACACCTGAAGGCTGTAATCCTATACCTCTAAATCATATACAGTTTTGCAAACCAATGTTACTTCAACTGAAAAAAAATGGCAAGTGAATTCCTTTAGTTTATTAAAAGTTTCTTAGGTTATTGGAACCTCACTGATCACAATCTAGATAATTTGACATCTAGTCCTGAGAAATAAAGCTATGCACTGTGAATTAGATGACATATTTTATGACAGCTACTGCTGTTATCCTTGGTGATGTACTGATTCCCCTAGAAATCAGAAGGAATATATTGGAAATAGGTTATATCTCATTGCAAACTCATAAGTTATTGCATTAAGTATCCAATCAGTTTTGTAAGCATAGTCATTTGCAGAATATACATAGATTTAGTTGTATCCTACCGAATCTGTTCTCTGCTTTTTAAGGATCTTCAAATAGCAGCAGGTAGTCACATAAATGCTTAAATAAATGACCTTTCAACCTATTAGTTGAAAAAGAAAGAAAACCAATGCATGTGCTTAATTCACAAGTGAGATTTTACAAATAATATTCTCAACTCTAATGAGTTTGGTAACATATGCACACTTAGGTGTCTTTGAAATTTTGCCACCTCATTACTAGATCAATGTCTAGATACCAAAATCACTCTAGAAAAAAAAGAAAAAGAGAAACAGCATTGATCTTTCTTCCTGTAATGTTAACAATTACTTTTAAAGTAGTGAATAGTATATTAGGAACCACAAAAGTACTATTCCAAAATGCCAGTTGCTATATTAATCTCATATACAGTTTGCCTAATGTTTTTCAAACACTGAAAGAAAGGAGGTCAATGAATTGGTGGTCATTGCAAGACCCACTCTTCTAAGCCATCTGCTGAGCTTGTCATGTTTATACACCAAGCAGAGAAAGCGAATTTTGTGTGACTCTTCTGTCCACAACTAGCCTGCAAACTCCTGAACATTCAGATTACTTTCTTCTTAGTTTGTTTGCTTTACAGTGACTTGTTCTTTGTTGGATCTATGTATCACTAATGGAAAATGGAAACTAGAATTGAAATTAAGGTTGAAATATCACATAAAACAGTGGCTAGAATTGGCATTTTGTGGAACTCTCTTTAATCCCACCCCTATTCAATTACTCTATATGCAAATCTACTAAGTTCATGCATTTAAAGAAGCCCCCTGAAATGCAAATAAGTATTCTCTTAGTTCCATATGGCCACCAAATAAATTATCTAGGCTTTGTTTCAAATATCCAAAAGTAATATACTGTGAATGTAATGTTAGTTTCTGTTTCTAAGATGAGTGCTCAAAAAATTTAAGATCATATCATTTGAATTATTCACCCTTTACAAAATAATCAACAGAGACATGGTTTTCAAATTCAACAAGTTCGCTCAACTAAAACTGATTGAAGCATTGAGTCTTTTTTGAATCAAGTTGCTTAGCATTTTAGGTTTATTCTTTCTGGTAAAGAAGAATGCCTTCCCCGTTGAGATATATCAAGATTTGTTTCATTTGTTTCTTGCAGCAATGCCTTTATGGTAAAAGTTCTAACTACATCTTTTTGGTGAATGCTAAGTCACTTGAGCATTCAGCAGTGGATTTGTGCTTAAGCAAATTCCTCTAAATTATAATCTAATACAAGCGTAAGGTGACTTTTTTATAATTTCTATCATTCATAAGAGAAACACAGATACACAAACTAGAGCTATAGTGCTCAAAATGACTTTGCCAGCCAGATTTAACCAAACATTATGAATTCTATGGACTTTTCTGTGCCAAAAGCTTTTTTAAAAAGAAAGAAAAATGCCTCCATAAATAGGATGACAGTGGAAAGTATGCTGCTTCTGTGATTGTGTATAAAATTCATTAGATACTGGGCTGCATTCTTTCAGCATCATTTACAGTTACAAGAAAAACCAACAGCACCTCCAACAGCAAAGAGATAACTGAACTGTGCAATTCATCTCATGTTTATTTTGATAATAGACCAATATTCATTTCAATGAGATCTTGACAAGATGCAGCAGCAGCATTTTCATTTTCTTGAATTTTTTGCCCAAGTATCTTAAGAGCATATCCTTTCATAAAAGACATTTCTGTGATCATTTTATTACATTTTAGTTAGGAAGCAATGCTTCTCTCTTCTCATATACATGGAGGGACACTTACACAATAACAGCCACTCTGAGGAGGATTAATTTTTATGATAAGTTATCTTTTATTGTTGCTCCTATGATCTATGCTAATGTTCATAGTTTGAAGTCATTGCAGTATTGCCTGTTGACATTCATTGTACTGATGTAAATTTAATAAATTATTCCTCATTAGATTCAAATATTTCTTCTATTCAATTGACCATGCAAGATGCAAAGAAATTTCACATTTTAAGTATCAGTAGAAACTAACATTTCGGTAGAGTTGGCTGTTTTAATTTTCTAAAATTTATTTAGAAAATATTCCTTTAATAACAACTTTAGTACTGAATCTGGAAATACATTTAAGAGAAAAAGAGTTCGATGAGACAGATATTTTTATCTTAAATACAAAACTTCTCAACTTGAACTTTGAATCATCCAATTTGATATAAGTTGTCCTTAAGAAGAAAATCAGTGAACACCAAAAAACTATTTTCAAGAAGTGAAAAACTATGATATAAAGTTTAATATTCTAAACTGCTGAACAGAGCTTCATTGTCCTCAATATATCAGTCATTGCAAGAAAATATTTCAAGGCTTGACAAGAAAAGAGTAAATGCAATCCATTTTGTTATTATAATATATACCAGAATCTAAGAAGTTCTGAAGCTACAATTTAGGGTAATCATTTATATTACAGTTGATTTTTTCCCCAAGTTTACAAAAGAAAACAGAGCATATTATGTTCAATATAAGAACCCCCGTAGGGTATTTAGTACATGTTTAAAGATTATTTTACATTTGTCATGGATCAGATAAAAAGCTGATAAGAATGACTGACAATTTATCAAAAGTAGAGCTCTAATAACTTAGAGAATATGGAGATATGGTTCAATTTTCAATTTCATTTACAAACACTTATCCTCCAGAGACTTATCTCTATGAAATGTGTCAGAGTACAGAATACAATTAACAATTAATCGTGCTCTGTACTTAACAGGCCGGGCAAATTTAAACTGACCTAACATTTTTCCATCCGAAGGTGAGTAAGTGGTGGTGATGTTGTTTTGGTGATCACAGTTTGATAGAAGAAATGGAAAAATGATCAATTAATATATAATGTAAAAATAGTTCTATATGTCATGTTATGAGGGCACACAGTGAGAGAAAATGAGGGAAAGCTTCATTAGGGAACTTAGTTTTTGGTTTTTTTCCTTGCTGGAACTTAAAGAATAAACAAAAGTTTACCAGTGGAAAAGGAAATATTTTCATCAAAGAGAATAGTAGGTTTTGAAGGCAAAGCAAAACATATGTAAAAAATCAGAATCAACAAGCAACTATAAATCAGAGACACACTACTGGAGGGGGGGAAGGAGAGAAGGGAGTAGGATGAAAACAAGGGTGGTGGGAATTGTATGGGGAATATAACCAAGAGGAAAATGCATACATTGTACAAAAAAGAAAAATGATGTAAAAAATATTAAAAGAAAAAAAAAGAAAATATTGAGCAAGCACCTGTGGAAATAAACTCTTGATTACTTATTTTTTTAAAAAAAGAATAGTGGGGGCCTCCCCGGTGGCGCAGCGGTTGAGCACTGGGTTGCGAAGCTGCCCGCAGCCTCTGTGGCGCCGGTTCGATCCCCGGCTGCTCCCCGGCCACTGGAGGAGGGTCCCACATGGCGCGCAGACCTCTCCTGCCGCCCGCTGCTCCCCTCAGCAGTGTACTTCGGCCCTTCTGCCTGCTCTGCTCCCCGCTCTGGCTCTGGTGAATTCTCTCACCCTCCCGCGCTTCTGACTGTACCCAGTGCATGTATAAACAAAACAAACAAACAAATAAATAAATAAATAAAGCATGCCTCTATTAAAAAAAAAAAAAAAAAAAAAAAAGAATAGTGGATGCTTAGAGTATGAGATCATAAATAATAATGGAAATGCCAAGGAAACAAACTGGGAAAAAATTTGAGGTCATATTATGAATGGCCTTTTATATTGGACTACAAGGTTTGTTTTTCATTCTTTAGCACACAGGAATGCAGGAAAGACAGAACAGAGACAGGCACGACATAAATGCAAATTTTGCAAAACAATTTTGTTAAAATAACACTGCATCATAACATTATATTCAGGTGTACATCATTTTAAAACAGCATTGTAAGTCCAATTTTAAACATGTAAAATTTTTCGAAGATGGACTAAAAGAGGAAGTGTGTGGGATGCAAGACTCTTTTTGAAAAGAATCCTCATGTCCAGGTAAAAAACAGTAAGGGTATATGGCACTGGAGGAGAGAGGAAGGAGTTTAGGGACACTTAAAAGTAAAACTTCATAATTTGGTACTGTGACATCAGAGTGTGAAGTTCATCTACTGAGTAGATGATATTGCCATAACTGATAGGAAATCTAGGAAAAGTAGCATCACAGAGAAAAAAATAAAAGATGATATTTGTTTTTATTCAGACAAAATACAATGAAATATAATATCAATAAAAGCAGTCATTTAAGAGAATATATTATTTTAATATTTTTGGTTTTATGCTTTAAAGTAGGAGAATATTTACTAACCTCATAATTACATATGCTTTTCTATTATAAAAGCCTAAAATTATATGTAACTATATAAATTGAAATAAGTATATTGAAAGTTAAGAAATAAATAAATATTAAGATGAAATTCTAAAGAAAGAGTGAAACATGAAGAAAAATAGCACAGGGGCAATTGTGTGGGGAATGATGTAAACTAAACTTTTGGTGGCAAACAATGAAATTTATACAGATGTATTAAGAATGCTATACAACTGAAACCTATAAAATGTTATAAACCAATGACCCATCAATAAAAAAATTTTAAAGAAACGACTGAAAAATAAAACAAAGAAAAGGAGCAGACTTTTTAAAAAACAAAGAATGATTTTAGAAGTACAAAAGATAGGCATTTAAACTAAAAATTGGGGAAATGAGTTAAAAATGAGTTTGTTAAAAAAACTACAAACCAGAGACACTTTTAGGGGGGCGGGGGTGGGAGGGGAGGGATTGGGGTCAGAATGGGGGGGCTGCAATTGTATGGGGAATATAAAAATAAAATTTATTATAAAAAAATAAAAAAAATAAAAAGCTGGAGTCAAGTCAAAAAAAAATAAAAAAGTAAAAAATGTAAAATGTCAAAAAAATAAAAATAAAAAAAAAATAAAAAATAAAAATGAGTTTGTTAAACACAGTTAGGGATAGAATTAAGTTGCCTAAATGCAGCTCAGAATTTTTTTTTTTAAATATTTGTTTATGCATGCAAGAACTGGGGTATAGGTCAGAGATGTAGGGGGTGAGAGGATTCACCAGATACAGAGAGACAGACTAGATAACAAAACAGGCAGATTGACTGAAATACACTGCTGAGGGGAGCAGCGGGCAAGACAGGAAAGGTCTGCTGCACCATGTGTGTCAGCTCCTTGGCCAAGGATTGAACTCATGTTGCAGTGGCTGCTGATAGCACTGTGTCTTTACCCCTGCACCACCAGGAAGGCCCAGCAGCTTGGAGATTTAAAGAGATAATAAAAGAGGAGCTAAGGGACTAGAACAAAATTCAAAAATTCAACATCCATCTACATGGAGTTGCAAAAGGAATAAAATAGAGATGATGACATGGCCTGCGTGAAAAGATACATATGAAAAGAGTAAGTTGCTGAGTTGAGAGAGGGCCTCTGAGGGTTCCCATGGTGAGGATATCAGGTGGCCTCTAGGAGCTGAGCAAGGTTACTGTAACAGTCAGCAAGGAAACAAGTACTCAGTTCCACACTGCAAGGAACTGAATTCTGCCAAGAGTCATGGGAGTTTGGAAGATAAGCCCAAGCTCCAAAAAAGAACTTAACCTGGTCAACATGTTGTTTACTCCCCTACTAGGCCCTATCAGAAGACTCTCTATGACATCCTTCTGACTCTCAGAAACTATAAGATAATCATCCAAAGGGTTCATTTCACTGCAAGAGAGAGACACCAAACTCTCCAGCCAGGGAAGAAGGATGATGGAGATGTCCACATGTAGAGTGGATGAATGCTCAGGAGGGATTTTTAAAAATGTAAGCTTTCTATATAAGAACAGGATGAATTTGTGCCTCTGATAATAATTTGATGTGTCTCAAAAAAAAGTCTTTACCTCAATCCAGTGGCTTCTCCTTGAAAGGTAAGTGTAATCCATGCAGATACAGACTGTCTTCTTAGTCATATCTGATAGAAAAATAACAGTGTTCAACAGGTTGTGCCAAAAACCCTGAGATGTGGTTTAGTTGTTTATATCCTTTTCACTCTGGAAATATTCTAGTTCCCAATATAGACTTTTGCCAAAACTATCAGAAGAATGATCAAGTATGGAACACCTACACATTTTCATTTGTCTTTAAAGTGTGATGATTAAAATTAGATTTAATCACTGTCATTTACTTCAGGATGTGATCGCTGCCTATCGGACGACTAAGATACCATGACAATGTCTTTCGAGGGAATGAGTGCAGCTTCCCCAGGAGATCGTCATGCATAAGTGAATAAATCATGCTCATGGTATATGAATAGTTCTGCATGATGCTCACTTGAAGCCAATCTGGGATCTAGTCCTAATAACTTGGCCAATTTGGGCCAGGAATATCTTCCAACAGCAGAGACTGGAGTGGAAGTGTCAGTCCACATCCGGGATCTGCAGTAATGGGGGATGGAGGATATTATTATTCAATATTACTCATTTAAATTTGCTGGCAAATACAATGCAAACAGATGCTACATACCCAGTGATCTAATTAAGGACATGGAGCTACTTTTCTGAAATGAATAGCAATTATTGTTGATTTCAATTATAACATATTGGCTAGCAAAGAACATGGTGGAGTTAAAAGCGTACAATACCACGTTCAACAGATTTTTTTTTGGATAATCTCATTTTTCAAATACCATTTCTCCCTGATTTGGCTTCTTATAACAAATGATGAATCATGGCCCTTTATTTCCCAGAAAAAACAGTTCATTTCTCTGATAATAATTATTATTATTGAGATACCCATTTATATTCATATAGATATTTAAATTTTTATTAATTCTGCTATTAGGAAAAATAAGTTAATCTCTTGGTTTCAGTTCCATCAGTTAGTCAAACTATTGAACTACCTGCTTTGGTATATCACAGGACTACACAATAAACTATTTGAGGGGGAAAATATAATGGCTGAAAGTTATCTACAATTAGTGGGAAGCACAATCTTACATTTAATAGTATATGTAAAGAATAATATTTGAAATAACCAGACGCTAAGACAAAGAAAACTCCTTAAAAGTATCCCAAGATAAAAGACAAGTCATCTTCAAGCAAACAAAACAAACCATTAGAATGTTGCTCATTAGCAACAATATAGGAAGACAATGAATCTTCTGAGTTAAAATATCCAACTTAAAATTCCATGCTTAGTAAGTCACAATTCAAAAGTAAACCAAGAGAAAAACATTTTCAGATTAAAAAAAAAACACTCACACATAATTATTAAAGAAATGATTAGGAGACATAATTCAGGAAGAAGGTTAGAAATTTATGTTAATAAAGGAAGGAGTAGCATGCAAGAAGCAATGGTAAGCAAAGAAATTAGCAAGCATGAATAAATCTAATCAAGCATTAATTATACAAAAAACTTAGCAACAATTACTAATCTAAGGATAAAACTCAGAGCAAATAAAATATTAAAAAGTGATAGCTAATGTATCTCTATGTGCTAGAAATTCTTTGAAATGTTTTATATACATTAATTAGTTTAATTCTCATAACAAATCCATGGAATAGATACACGTGACATCCACACTTACATATAAAGAAACCTGGTTAAAACAGGCTGAGCAATTTAAGAGATGACAGTTGACAGATAGGAGACCAGAATTGAATACTAGGAGTATATTCTTCATCAGTATCCTGTACCACCAATGTGGATTAGTAACAGAGAAGAAATAAAAGTTACAAAAACTGTAGACAACATAGCAGGTAGTAAAGAGAATGGCTGCAGTTAAAGGATTTTAATTTCTTGTATAATTGTGGGAGAGATTAGAGATCCTGATTAAAGTTAGAATTTACTAAGATAATTAGACAAATCAAACCAGGTCTCTGGTGTGTTGCTGACAGAAAGGGGTGAGATATTACTGAGAAAATTTGAAAACATGCATACCCAGGACCGAGCACTCCTTGCTCCTAAGTACCGCTGAGAAGCTTTTGCACATATGCACCAGGAAATACATACATGTATATTCATAGAAACTGTGTACATAAATAGTATAAAACTGAAAATATTCAAAATGTCTATTGAAAGGAGAATGGAATTAAATTTTTAGTATATTCAGCATAACAATAAATGAATATTAGCTACCTACAACAAAAGGGATAAGAGACGGTATATTAAAATTAAGTGAATAAGAAGTTTCACAAACCTGTTATTTTGTTGAATTTTAAAATTAAGTTAAATAATTTTTAATTTAGGCATATATACTTAAAGTTATTTTTTAAAAATTAGGAGTAGACAAAGATAAAGAATATACAATGAAAGACGGAGCACATAAATAAATAAAAATAATTTTATTTCTAACTATTTCATTGTTTGGTAGTTTTATTGTCATTGGTTGGTTCATTCATGATAAATGAACACATTGATTAGATCATGAAAGAGCTATGATGAAAGTGTGACAGTGATAAAGAATTATGATTTCTGAAACCATAAAACTGTATTTCTTTTCCAAGGAAAATATAGGACAAGAAGCTATGATTAGGGCCTCCCCTGGTGGTGCAGCGGTTGAGCACTGGGCTGCAAAGCTGCCTGCAGCCTCTGCAGCGCCGATTCGATCCCTGGCCACCGGTGAGGGTCCCACATGGCTTGCAGACCTCTCCTGCCATGCCCACTGCTCCCCTCAGCAGTGTCTTTCATCAGTCTTCCTGTTCTGTTCCCCGCTCTGGCTCTGGTGAATTCTCTCACCCTCCCATGCTTCTGACTGTACCCAGTGCTTGTGTAAATAAATAAATAAATCTTAAAAAAAAAAAGCTATGATTATTAGTTGGCCATTTATGTGAGAAAAACAAACATAAGCTTTCAAAAATGAGACAGTATTGGAGCTGGACATTATATTTATTCTGTTTTTATTCATGCAAGTCATTCCAAAGAATTGATGGAATAAGAATGAATTTGTTAAATTAAATTTTGAAATCTACTGCCAAAGCACTCTGTGATGTCATGGAAATAAAGGGATAATAGAACTTCACAGATGTTCAGTATATTTTAGGTATGTATAGATTAATTCATTCATCTTTACAATATAGCTATGAAATTATATAGCAATAGATCTCACCATTATTACTAAGCTCCCAATAAGTAACTCAATAAAATGTAGCTTAATTATTATCATTATTAGTGATGCTATCATGCATTTAAGTATGTAAAATTACTACCTATATGCATTGGTTCTCAAATATTATTTAGGACAATAATTCCTGAGGGTTTTGGTAAAAGGCAGAATTCTATGATTCATCTCTGGTTATTCTGAGTCCTCTGTTCTGGGTTAAATTAGAAAACCTACAATTGGGGCCTCCCCTGGTGGCTCAGCAGTTGAGTGCTGGGCTGCAAAGCTGCCCGCAGCCTCTGCAGCAATGGTTTGATCCTCAGCCACTGGTGAGGATCCTACAGGGTGCAACAGACCTCTCCTGCCGCCCACTGCTTCCCTCAGAAGTGTATTTCATCAGTCTGCCTGTTCTTTTCCCCACTCTGGCTCTGGTGAATTCTCTCGCCCTCCAGTGCTTCTGACTGTACCCAGTGCTTGTATAAATAAATAAATAAATCTTAAAAAAAAATAAAAAAAAAACCCTGCATGTAAAATATTCCAAAGCAATTCTAATTTTTTTTTTAATTTTTTTTAAAGAGGCATGTATTTTTATTTATTTATTTGTTTGTTTGTTTGTACATGCACTGGGTACAGTCAGAAGCGCGGGAGGGTGAGAGAATTCACCAGAGCCAGGGCAGGGAGCAGAGCAGGCAGAAGGATCGAAGTACACTGCTGAGGGGAGCAGCGGGCGGTAGGAGAGGGCTACGCGCCATGTGGGACCCTCCTCTGGTGGCTGGGAAGCAGCTGGGTATCGAACTGGCCTCAGTTTCTCAACCCAGCGCTCAACTGCTGTGCCACCAGGGCAGCCCATTCCAAAGCAATTCTAATGCAGATGATCCTCAGTGAACATTTTAAAAACCATTTAGGAGAACTAAAGTATACACCAAACAATAGATGAAGAAGTTCTATGTAACCGGATATACTTATTAATCTAGTACATACAAGCCAGGTCCTATGAATCTCTAACTCGCCCCCATTATGATTTGTGCTGATTTAAGGAAATATGGATGAAGAACACACAGAAGTTCTATTCAGTTTGGAAAATTTTGAGAGTCTATATTAAGAGATCTTGTGATTCAATGGACACTGATGATTTAGCACCCTTTCTAAAAATTTCAAAGACTAATACATAAGATAAACACGTAAACCAACATTGGTTAACAATCATGAAAGAAGTTATCATGAGGTAAAGATCAATAGGGACATGTCCTGTCTGTGATAGTGAAGGCAAAGATAAACAGCTGGGACTACATCAAATTAAAGAGCTTCTGCACAGCAAAAGAGACAATAACAAAAACAAAGAGAAACCCCACCAACTGGGAGAACATTTTTGCACCCAACACTAATGATAAAGGACTGATCACAAAAATCTGCAAAGAGCTGATGAAACTCAACAACAACAAAGAAAATAACCCAGTCAAAAAATGGGCAGAAGAGCTAAAAAGAAACTTCTCTGAAGAGGAAATGCAAATGGCCAACAGGCATATGAAAAAATGTTCAACATCACTTGTAATCAGGGAAATGCAAATCAAAACTACCATGAGATACCATCTTACACCAGTGAGAATGGCACATATTAAAAAAACTAGCAACAACAAATGTTGGCGAGGGTGTGGAGAAAAAGGAACTCTCCTGCACTGTTGGTGGGAATGCAAACTGGTCCAACCACTATGGAGAGCTGTGTGGAGATTTCTGGACCTACTAAACATAGAGCTTCCATATGATCCAGCAATTCCACTCCTAGGTATTTACCCAAAGGACACAGAAACATCAATTCCAAAGAGCACCTGCACCCCTATGTTTATAGCAGCACTGTTTACAATAGCTAAGCTTTGGAAACAGCCCAAATGCCCAAAAATAGATGACTGGATCAAGAAGATGTGGTACATATATACCATGGAATATTACTCAGCATTCAAAAAAGATAAACACATGCAATTTGCAGCAACATGGATGGCGCTGGAAGGGATCATGCTCAGCGAAATAAGCCAAAAAGAAAAAGAAAAATACCGGATGGTCTCACTCATAGCAGGAATCTAGAAAACTTAAATAAGGGATCAGGAAAAAGAATAACTATAAGAAAGTGAAAATCAAAATCAACAAAAAACTATGAACCAGAGACACTTTTTGGGGGTGGGGGCCGGGAGGGGAGGGATTGGGGTCAGAATGGGGCATGTGCAGTTGTATGGGGGAATATAAAAATAAAATTTATTATTTAAATAAATAAATAAATAAATAAAGTCAATTACATCTCTAAAAAAAAAAAAAAAGATTTCACAGAACAAGATTCAGAAGGTAAACTGGAACTTTCATCTCCTAAATTAGAACAAAAAGAAAAACATAATATAAGAGCACACAAGGTAAAGAATGCCCAATGCAAAAAGATTTCCACGTAACAAAAAACATGAGAAGCAGCTGGGTGCTTTTGCCCACTTTAGAGATGTCAATGTTTAAATCAGTCCTCTGAGGCCATCATCTTGTTTTGGTTAAGTTGGGAACACATTTGGATAGACACCATGTCCTTAGTATTTAGAATAACTTTCCAACTTGTTCAAAATATGTATAGACTAATATCAAAATTTATTTCTATGATCATTTCACAAAAAATGTCACCATTACTTGTGCTCCTTGTTTTTCTCTTTCCTAAAGTTAAACACGTGAGAATTTTAAAGTGGGTAAAGGGGAATATTCATTAATATCTTATTACCTAAAAGGCAATTTGCTAAAGCTTTTGATACTGCCAAAATTCAGGAAAGGGTAATAAACCTCAGTGATACTATCAAATTAGTTCTGCCAGTTATTTCCTAATGGATAAGACTGATACTGCCTAATGATTGTCTCACCCTTAAGTGAGAAAGTCTAACTTGACTTAAAGTAATCTCTGCATTTAGGCTGTATCCACATGCTATCTTCTCTTTGTGTTTTCTTGTTCCACCACTGGTGACACAGCTGAGGAAGCCAGGGACATCCTGCTCTGGGAATGACAGAAGGGGCATCATAAAAGCAAACTGTATTACTTGACCCTTTTCCTTCCTTTACCTTGAAATTTGTTTTTGAAGGGGGAAGAAAATTGTGCAAGGATTACTTGATTAAAGATTTAGCTGTAAGTTTTCATTCTAATTTCTTCCGTTTCCTTTCTCAGAAAGAGAATGTGGACACATGGTCAATTTCTGAAACCACGTGGAGAAGGCCATAGGCAGCAGTGGACACAAGCTGTTGGAAAGTAAGAAAAGCGAACGACTCCCAGGATCCATGTTAGAAAGAAGCTTCCTTCTTTGTGAGTCAAAGACATGGAGAAAGACAAACAGAATACTTTAGATTCTTAGAATATTTTTTTAGATTCTTTAAAAAGAATCTAAGAATCCCAAGGTGACACCATACCAGGACTCCTTATATGTGACTCAGTAGAAAGACTGAGTTTTTCATTTCTGCTTGCTCTGAGACAGTTTCTGTTAATTAATATTGTTCCTAAATAACTACCAATAGCACCTTTTCAGCTCTCAAAGGTGTCCCAACATGGATGGCAAGTTACATGGTCATTCTAAAAATAAAATTTAATAGTAACATTTCATATTTATTGAGCAGTAGATATGTCAGGGACTGTTTAAGAGTTTTACTCAACCACAACCTCATATGTGTTAGAATGGCTATCACCAAAAAAACAAAAGATAAACATTGGCAAGGATGTGAAAAAAAGGGAACTCTTATTCACTGTTGGTGGGAATGTATTGGTACAGCCACTATGAAAAACAATAAGAAATGTCCTCATATAGAACTACCATATGACCTGGCATTTCCACTTAAAGGTATTTATCCACAGAAAGCAAAGTCAGGGCCTCCCTGGTGGCGCAAAGGGTTAAGACGCAACCTATGAAGCTGACTGCAGCCACTACAGCAAGAGTTCGATCCCTGGCCTGGGAGCAACCCACATGGAGCAGCAGACCTCTCCTGACTCTCCTGCTGCTTCCCTCAGCAGTGTATTTCAGTCAGTCTGCCTGTTCAGTTCCCCACTCTGTCTCTGGCGAATCCTCTCACACCTCCACCACACCTTTGGCCTGTACCCCCATTCTTATGCATAAATAAATCTTAAAAAAAAAAGAAAAGTCACTGCAATTCTTGTTCAATCCAGTATTATTTACAACAGCCATGACATGAAAAAAACCTGTGTTTTTCAGCAGATAAAGAAATTGTGGCATGTACAATGGCATACTATTCAGCCACAAAAAAAGAAGGAAATCCTGCCATCTGTGACCACATGCATGAATCCTACATGCATTACTCTAAGTGAAATAAGTCAGAAAGAGAAAGACAAATAGTGTCTGATCTAACTTACATGTGGAATCTAAAAGGAAAAAAAAACTCATAGACAAGAGATCAGATTTATGGTTGTCAGAAGTGAACGGTGAGAGGGATTTAACAAAATGGTCAAATGGTACAACCTTCCATTTATAAGATAAATAAGATTAGGAATATAATATACAATATGATGACCATTTAACAGTATTTTCAAATTTCTAAAAAATTAAGTTCTCATCACAAGGAGGGAAAAATATATCTATATGACATAGTGGGGTCAGATAATCTTGTAATCATTTTGCAATATGTACATACATATAATCATATTGAATATCTGAAACTTATACAGTACTATATATCAACAAGATCTCAATAAAACTGACCATAGAATGACTTACAAGTGACTTTTGACCAAAGCTCATCAAGCTAAGGAGAGGAACAGCCTAAATTTAATCTCATTGGTTAGGCTCCAAAGTCATTATTTCTAAGTTGTGCTCATTCTGCCTTTCAGCTATGACCTGTATACAAAGCAATGCCCCTCAACTATGAAGAATATATTATTATTTTTTAATCCAGTCAAAAAATGGGCAGAAGAGCTAAAAAGAAACTTCTCTGAAGAGGAAATGCAAATGGCCAACAGACATATGAAAAAATGTTCAACATCACTTGTAATCAGGGAAATGCAAATCAAAACTACCATGAGATACCATCTCACACCAGTGAGAATGGCACATATTAAAAAAACTAGCAACAACAAATGTTGGCGAGGATGTGGAGAAAAAGGAACTCTTGTGCACTGTTGGTGGGAGTGCAAACTGGTCCAACCACTATGGAGAGCTGTGTGGAGATTTCTGGACCTACTAAACATAGAGCTTCCATATGATCCAGCAATTCCACTCCTAGGTATTTACCCAAAGGACACAGAAACATCAATTCCAAAGAGCACCTGCACTCCTATGTTTATAGCAGCACTGTTTACAATAGCTAAGCTTTGGAAACAACCCAAATGCCCAAAAATAGATGACTGGATCAAGAAGATGTGGTACATATATACCATGGAATATTACTCAGCATTCAAAAAAGATAAACACATGCAATTTGCAGCAACATGGATGGCACTGGAAGGGATCATGCTCAGCGAAATAAGCCAAAAAGAAAAAGAAAAATACCGGATGATCTCACTCATAGCAGGAATCTAGAAAACTTAAATAAGGGACCAGGAAAATGAATATAAGAAAGTGAAAATCAAAATCAACAAAAAAACTATGAACCAGAGACACTTTTTGGGGGTGGGGAGCGGGAGGGGAAGGATTGGGGTCAGAATGGGGCGTTTGCAATTGTATGGGGGAATATAAAAATAAAATTTAATATTTAAAAAAAAAAAAAAAAAAAAGAATATATTATTATTTTCCCCTGTATATAAATGGGAGCACTGAAACAGAAAAAAAGAGAAATAAAGATTTTCTGAGGTTATAAACTAAAACAGTCTGGCTTCAAAAGCTGTGTCTTTAAACTTCATTCTGTATGCCTCTATGAAAATTTCAGAAGCACATGGAAACAGAATATTCAGGAGGAGGCATAGACATAAGATGTCAATAGACCATTCTCTTACACTCTTATGATGAGCACTGAGATATCAAAATAGAAGATAAACAAAATTGACAAACCTTTAGCCAGACTCACTAAGGGAAAAAAAGAAAACTAATGAAATAGGAAGTGAAAGAGAGACAACATTTACATTAGGCTTGAGGTGTAGATGGTAATAAATTATCCATAGTCTATTAAATGTTAATTTCCTGGGTTGTTTTAGAAATACCAATTGTTTATATTTTTTAGATTAATTACCTGATTTTAATGATTATATTGAGCATTCCTCATATGAAGAGAACAAAAAAGTCCTAAGATTTATTTTTTCTAAAGTAATTCATTTTTTTCCTTTTTCTTTTTCATAAAATTTATTTGGCACTACAAAAGTCCCCAAACATCCAAAAGAACAAGCACCAAAAAAAAAAAAAAAAACCTGAGAAAAAAGAGCAAAAGTAGAGGTATCATACTCCCCAACATCAAACAAAACTGCCAAGCTTTAGTAATCAAATGGCATGGATTACAATAAAAACACATGCACAGGTGAATGGAACAGAACCAGGCTCCAGAAATAAATCCACTTATATATAGATAACTGATTTTTCACAAAGGAACTGAGGACATGGAAATGGAAAAATGAAATCTGTTCAATATATGGTGCTGGGGAAACTGAGCAATCACATACAAAATGATAAAAGGAGACAAATATCTAACACCATACACAAAAATTACTTTTTAAATGGACTACAGACTTGAATATAAGACCTGAAACCATATATACATAAAATAAAACATAGACAATGAGTTCTTCAACATCAAATTTGGCGAAATTTTCGTGGAAACTTCTTGAACAGTTAGGGCAACAAAAGCAAAAACAAAAAAGACTGGATTACATCACAATAAAAAACTTCTACTCAGAAAAACAAAACACTATTAAAATGAAAAGGCAAACTACAGAATGGGAAAAGATATTTGTAAATCATCTGTCAGACAAAAGGTTTATATCCAAAATATAGAGAGAACTCATAAAAGACAACCAAAAAAACCAGCCCAATCAAAACTGAGTCAATCTGAATAAATATTACACCAAGGAGACATACAGATGACAAAAAGACATGTAAAAAGATGACCTTCAGGGTTTATCATTAGGAATTTGCATATCTAAACAATGAGACATTCCCTCACACCTGTGAGAATGGCGACTATCCAAAAGACAGAAACCAACATGTATGGAAGAAGGTGTGAAGAAAAGGAAACCTTTGTACACTGTCAGTAGGAATATAAATTGGTGCAACCATTATGGAAAATAGTATAAAGAGTCCTTAAAAATAGCTATTCCACTTCTGGTTAAGTATCTGAAAAATACAAAAACAATAATTTGAAAAGATATGTATATCCCCAGGTTTATCACAACAATTTTAATATCCACGAATTGAAAACAACCTAAATGTACATTGGCAGATAAATGGATAAAGATGTAGTTTATATATTGTACACAAGGTAATACCATCCAGTCATAAAAAAAAAAAGATGAAACCTTGTTATTTGACAGGAAAGGACCTAGAGCATATTATGCTATGTGAAATAGACAAAAAAGACACTCACTGTATGATTTCATTCATATATGGTGAATAAACAATATACAAACAAACAGAAAAAAACAAAACAAAAACTCTTTGACTATAAGAACTGCTAATAGTGGCTAGCAGAATGGAAAGGGAGAGTGGGGGAGTAAAATTGGGTAAGAGTGAACTATGATGATGGATGGAAACTAGACTTTTGGTGTCCAACATAATGTAGTATACACAGATGTTGAGTTATAAGGCTGCACACCTGAAATCTATAGTGTTATAAACCAATGTTCCTTTAATTTAAAAAAAAAAAAAAACAATAGAAACTCACCTTTCTGTAAGAAATCACAGTCTAACATTTCTCAGTTTTGTTTCAGATAGTTCAGTTAAAAACCTTTCATGCTTGGTCGTTAAAACTATGGCTTAAATTTGGAGCTTAGGTAAGTGATTTTGGCAGGGGAGGGGACAGTGGCTTTGCCTCTTCATAAGTGAAAATAAAGGCAAAGCCAGGAAATGATAAAGTCCCTTTAAAATAGTCTCAACATCTTGATATTCTTTGTTTTGCCTCTAAGAATCTTAGGTTTCTCAATTTATCAGTACCTCAGCTAGGGCATATGGGACTCTCAGCTGTAATTGGACTCTAATAAGCATAACCTTCTACAGTCACATCTAGAAGCTGCTGTATGCAGAGCAAAGTAGGAACTACCAAATGTAATATGTGACCCATTGAATTTACAAATGCAAAATAGAAATGCAAAATATTCACACGTTTGTTCAGACATTTCTGCACCCACCAACACCTCATCTCCTGTATGTTGTGAGACGAGTCATATTTTGCCAATTAGGCTAAGGAAGTTTAACCCAAACAGCTGCTTAAAGTCTTTTCTACAATGCTCACTCATTATTCCCTGCAGGGAACAAAAGCAACAAACCAACTGCAGTGAATATAAAAAAAAAGAAAGGCAGGCACTGGGGACACAAACAGGCACACATATACACAACATGTACTAAACACTGCAAATCACCTGAAATATATTGATGTGCCATAGTCTATTAGATTTGAAGGAAATCAAATGTTACATGCAAGTATTATATGAACGTCCAAAAAAAAGTATTTACTTAATGCTGACAGTGCGCACATACACACACACACAAGTCAGCATGTGCTCCCCCGCATCCCAGGGTACTTCTCCCCTCCCAATACAGTTGAGTGGTAGTTTTGCAATAACATGAAATACTAATCAAAGCAAAGTTACTATTCAACTAGTTTGGGAGGGGAGAAGCACACTAGGGTGCAGGGGATGTATAACAGAGTCCGCTTCCAGAGTTGATAGTAAATACACATTATTTCTTAAGTTTTTAAGAATTTTCAAATAGAAAAGACAAGAATGTATGTAGCAATATTCAGGGAAACACAGAAAGGAACCATGTAAAGCATTTTAGAATTGTTCCCAGGAAATAGATAATAAGAAACAGGAAAAGGACAGAAAACTCGTAGAATTTAGTAATAAAAGTGATTTACACGTGAAAATGATATACATGTGTAAGTTGTAAGCACTAAAATTAAACTTTAAAAATAATTATTATTGGGACCTCCCTGGTGGCACAAAGGGTTAAGAGGCAAGCTATGAAGCTAATGGCAGCCACTGCAGCAAGAGTTCCATCCCTGGCCTGGAAGCAACCCACATGGCATAGCAGACCTCTCCCGACTCACCCGCTGCTCCCCTCAACAGTGTATTTCAGTCAGTCTGCCTGTTCTGCTCCCCACTCTGCCTCTGGTGAATCCTCTCACCACCCGCACCTATGGCCTTATCCCATTCTCGTATTCATAAATAAACAAATCTTTTTTAAAAAAGAATTTAAAAAAAATATTATTATTGGAGTTTTCAGGGAATAAAGTGATCAAGGGCGGTAGCAATGAAGAACTTTGTCAGTCTGTGGCACTCACAACACAATTGGTAAGTGTTGGCGAGCCTTTTTTAAAATATGGGAGACTCGTGAGTATATTTGGATTTTAAAAACAACAAGTGCTACGTGAAAAGACAGAGAAATCAATTATATATCAAGTGTAAACAAATTAGGGGAAAAATCATATGCTAAATAAAGAATGACACTGTGAATAAGCCAGGAGCTCAAGGGAATGCATATATAACTGGGGAAAATGGGCAAAGGTGATATAATTATAAAATAAATTCTGGAGGTGTAATGTACAGCATGGTGATGATAGTTAATAATATATGATTGTGTATCTGAAAGTTGCTAAGAAAGTAGACCTTAAAAGTTCTGATAAGAAAAAAAGTTATAATTGTGTGAGGTGATAAATGCTAACTTATTGTGGTAATAATTTCACAATATACACATATCAAATCACTATGTTTATATACTATAAACTAAAGAAATGTAATATGTCAACTATATTTCAAAATAACTGGAGGAACAAAGAACAAACCAATAAAAATTTTGGCAAAAATGTAAACACAGGGCCTCCCCGGTGGCGCAGCGGTTGAGTGCTGGGTTTTGAAGCTGCCCGCAGACTGTGCAGCGCCGGTTCAATCCCCGGCCGCCAGGCGAGAGTTCCACATGGCGTGCAGACCTCTCCTGCCACGCCCGCTGCTCCCCTCAGCAGTGTACTTCATCGTCTGTCTGTTCTGCTCCCTACTCTGGCTCTGGCTCTGGTGAATTCTCTCACCCTCCCATGCTTCTGACTGTACCCAGTGCTTGTATAAATAAATAAATATTTAAAAAAAAAATGTAAACACAGACAGAAAATTCATAATTTACAAAAGGAAGTGCCAAGAAAAATAAACATATATTAAAAGATATGTAGCTTACCATTAATCTCAAACACAGATATCAAAATACCAGTTCTGACCAAACAAAGTAAACTGAAACAACAAACATGAACCACCTGTCATTTATGAAGGTAAGTCACTCCCAGACCATTGAAGAAAGTATAAATTACTATAATATATATGAAAGATGAACAAAAATATTGAAACCAAGAAATAATTTATAGTGCAAAGTAGATTCCTCTATTTACCCTGTTTCTGCCCCCCCCCCACCCACACACACACCCCGTTCCCCTACTGCATTTTGCACATGGCTTTGGCATGGCAATGTGGCAAACCCATCTCCAAATCTCTAAGATCATTCACTGCAGCTCCCTTTGGCTATCTGGTTTATCTTTTGTTATTCTAATTCTGAAATTTTCAGCCTCTGAGTTGATCAGCATTGCTTATTATATATGTATATTCCTGGTTGAAGCCCTTGTTTAACCTGTTACAAACCTGATACCCATTTCTTCAGCCTGGGCTGTGGGTTTGGCTAATTGCCAACAAAGCTGACCACAAAGTGGTTCCCTGACGTACTACTTGGAGACTGAACTGTGTGGTATGTAGTAGTTACAAGGTCAGACTCAGGGCACCAAAGGTTTCTATCACCTCCTAGTTAGCTGATCTTGTACAATACTTAACTTCTCTGGTCTGTTTCCTTGGCTCTAAAATGCAGGTAATATAATAGTCATCTACATGATAGTGTTTTTGAGAGGACAACTGACATATAATAGGTGCTTTCTGCCATTTTTCACTAAGTAATTTAAGATGAAAAAGATATTTACCTGAAATAAGGCTTAGGAAATGGAGAAGTGAGACACTGTAGAAAGAAAATCTGAGATGGAGTCAGTCCATTCCTGTTTTCCTTCATTTTAAGTATAATTTTAAGGCATTCTGATAAAAAGAGGAGCTGTGTAGACTGTCTCCTAATATTTATATGCTCATTTATGACAATTCTCAAGGAAGTATTCATATTTGAGAGCTCAAACACATGATAAT
The DNA here is from genome assembly GCF_014898055.3 of Talpa occidentalis. NCBI lineage: Eukaryota > Metazoa > Chordata > Mammalia > Eulipotyphla > Talpidae > Talpa > Talpa occidentalis. The sequence continues at coordinate 56,737,481 of NW_023604295.1, read as the reverse complement.
TCCTTCAGGAGCTAAGAATTTACATGTATATATTCTTAGTAACCTAAAGTAATCACTGACAAATAGTTTTGAGTCTTCAAAACCTTAAGTATAACTGATACTATGTTGTTTTTGTAAGATTCAGACTATGTGGCAATGCTGCTTCTTAATTTATAGTAAGACATTTTACTCAGTCTTTTGAAATGGTTACCCACACTGACACTTTCAGCAGGCTCCCCTACTTTAAAGACCAGAAGCTAGAGTTTAATCCTATATGAGTAACAATATAATACAAACTTTATGGGCTCCTGCTCTGTGGATTCTCTTACTTTCAATACCTTGCAATATTTCACTCATCCTCATAGTTAGAACTGTGTCCATTTCATCTTCTTACTGGCACTCATGACTGAATTCTTTGGACTCCATTGTTCCCAAACTTTTTCCATTAAAGCTGTAAGAGTTTGTCAAGCTGTGCTCAAAGTTCAATCCCCAAAGTCTGTCAACTACTTCTGATTCAAGACTTCAGATATCCAAGTGTTTCTCCTTTTGTGGAAGTGCCAACTTAAAAGATGAAAAACATCTTTGAGGATTAACTTAGAGCAATGTTTTTTTTTTAACTATTGTAGATAATTTAAAACTGTGTTAACCTTGTGGAGCTCTTTTAACATTTGACTTCATAACTAGAAGTGTCAATTTCATTGGCAAGAACTTGGAAGAGCATTAAAAACAACTGATCAACCAATATTCATTACAGCTCTCTGGAGGGTTGGTATATTATTTCAGATTTGTTGTGTGTATGCCTCAAGTTATACAATTCAACTCCAGACAATGTAAGAAACCCAGGCTATAAGGATGTTACAAATAATACAAAGCAGAGAAATTTGCAGGCTTCTGGAATGAACAGGATTTCTTTGATCTCTCCTATCTGCCATTTTGTTTTATTTCTCTTTCTTACACTTGCCAACTCTCATTTTCCCAGTCACTGCACCATCCCAACTAGTTGTCACTTTTGTGTACTTAATGGAAAATAAAGCCATTAATGACAATTCTCATGGAGAATACCCAGAGAAGGAGCACTGATCGGCCCCACCTCCCAACTTGTGTCAAAGAGAGAAGAGCTCCTGGTTAAGGAACCAATCAGAGAGCAGTTTTATATGGCACAAGCATTGTTGCTTAGGGTAACCCTATTAGCTACATGAATGGGGTGGTGGTGAAAGGGTCAGAACGCAGGAAAAAGTAGCTGAGAAGGCAACCCCAAGGAAGGTTGAATTACTTTTTTTTAAGATGCTAATAAGCACTAGGGCAAACTTTCCCATCTGTAGTTGACAGCTGTTCTTGCCTCCTAATTAATACAGGTGATAGTCAAGTCTACAGAAAAGAAAACCTTTTTATTTTTAGAAATAAAAACCCAAAATATAAAATACTTCCTACTTTGACCTTTAAATTGTTGCTAAAATAAAGTTTTATTTAATAAATAAAATGAAACAAGAAAGATTTCTGAAAACTAAGTTAAGATGACAAACTAAAAACAAGCATTTTTCTTTCCATTCTCTCAATATTTCACTTAATTGCACTAAAGCCACACAAGATATCTATTGAAGTAAGTTTGGAGTGGTGAGCCTATCCATGGATGAATTATTCTGACTTTTTTTTTGCACAATAAAAAGCAGAAGGGATTGCCCTAGCAGATAAACTGTGTGAGACACATGAAGTCATAGGTCAGAAGGTGAAGAGGAACCAGCCAAAGAAATTGTAGAAACTATTCTTTCTAGAGAAAATGAGAGAAGCCTGGAGCTAAGAATTGGAAGGCTAGAGCATAAAAAAGTACTATAGAGAAGCAATCAGAGAAAATCATTCTAAAACTGTCCACATCACTGCAACTTGACTCTTCCCAACAGACACCCATTCCCATGTGAATGGTGAATGATAAGCCTTGCCTGTTTGAGTGAACATAAACCAAGATCCTGTTTTCTAAAGACACTGAATCAATTACTTAGGAATAGCAAATGTTCCAAGTGTGGGATTTTGAAGTCCACATTAAAGTCACCCTTATTTTCTCTGGAAGATTTCCTACCTGCTTCTCATCTGCATACCTTAACAATAAAACAGAAAAACATACACATGTATACAAGTGCACACACACAGCACTTACAGCCTGCCCTCCTAGACAAGGAAATTATTTGATGCTTTGATAAAGAAACAATTATCATGAGACAATTGGGAAAAACCATCCTCACAAAGGAAGATATCAAGAAGAACAAGCAAAACAAATGATCCTGGAGAAAACACAAATAATAAGGAAAAATAAGCATCCTTAGTTCCATTTAATACAATGATATATCATGTAACAAGAATAGAATATCATGAACAAGAAATAGAGAATATCTAAGAATGAGTTCTTAGAAATGAAAAATATTAACGAACTTGAAAGTTCAATGAAAGGTTGGCTGTCAAAGTTAAAGAAATAACTAAGAATATATAGCAAAAAGACAGCGATGACAAATATGAGTTCCAATTATTAACAAGTAGAAGTTTCATTTAAAAAAGAATGGAGAGGGCCTCCCCGGTGGCGCAGCGGTTGAGCGCTGGGTTGCAAAGCTGCCCGTGGCCTCTGCGGCACTGGTTCGATCCCCGGCTGCTCCCCGGCCACCGGGAAGAGGGTCCCACATGGCACGCAGACCTCTCCTGCCGCCCGCTGCTCCCCTCAGCAGTGTACTTCGGTCCTTAGGCCTGCTCTGCTCCCCGTTCTGGCTCTGGTGAATTCTCTCACCCTCCCGCGCTTCTGACTATACCCAGTGCATGTATAAACAAACAAACAAACAAACAAATAAATAAATAAATAAATAAAACATGCCTCTATTAAAAAAATAAATAAATAAATAAGAGTGGAGAAAACAGAGAAGAGAAAATTATGTAAGGATTCAAAATTCCTAGAGTTAAAAAGAGATATGAGCTTTCTAATTAAAGAGGCTACCAAGTACCAAATAAGTAAACTTTTGAAAGACCTACCTCTTGGGGCCTCCCTGGTGGTGCAAGGGTTAAAGGCTCAGCACTATCAAGCTATCACCAGTCACAACAGCAAGAGTTCCATCTCTTGCCAGGGGGCTAACCCACAGCAGACCTCTTCTGTCTCACCTGATGCTCCCCTTCAGCAGTGTATTTCAGTAGATCTGCCCATTCTGCTGCCCACTCTGCCTTTGGTGAATCCTCTCAACCCCACACCTCTGACCTATATCCCAGTTCTTGTATGCATAAATAAATCAAATCTTTAAAAAAATAAAAGACCTACATCTGTATGTGCAATTATGAAATTCTAAAATATTTAGGATAAAGATAAAATCCTAACAGTTCCAAAACAGAAAAATAAAATGTCATACAAATAAAGTTTCAACATAGCAGATGTTTCTGGTGCCTCTTTGCCTCTCTGCCCTTGGGTCTCATTTCAGCTGCATCTCAGAGGATATTCCACGCCCATTGGGACCCACATCACAGAGACAACATCCCAATACAAGTGCACACTGTGTCTTTACTCCTTCTAAGTATATGTGTTCTTGCACAAACTACATGTGTTCGCACACAAGCATATTCTAGACTGCAAGAGCACTAATGCTGAGGATAAAACTTCTCAACAGAGGAGCTGGTAAAGAAATAATCCAGGGCCTCCCCAGTGGCGCAGCGGTTGAGCGCTGGATTGCGAAGCTGCCCACAGCCTCTGAAGTGCCGATTCGATCCCCGGCTGCTCCCCGGCCACTGGAGAAGGGTCCCACATGGCACGCAGACCTCTCCTGCCGCCCGCTGCTCCCCTCAGCAGTGTACTTCGGTCCTTCTGCCTGCTCTGCTCCCCGCTCTGGCTCTGGTGAATTCTCTCACCCTCCCGCGCTTCTGACTGTACCCAGTGCTTGTATGTATGTATGTATGTATGTATGAATAAATAAATAAATAAATAGATAGATAAATAAATAAATAAATCTTTAAAAAAAATCGAAAAGAAATAATCCAACTCTTAGTCTCCCCAGTAGATATTCCTGGGTGCATTGAAAGTGCTGTTCAAGAGAACTTAATAGACTGAAGCTCCTGTGCAGCACAGGAGTCACGTTATTAATGTGCCTTAATGTTATTTTTCCTCCTTCATTGTCTCAATAATCTCCTCCATCATCTCTCATTCCTAGGATCTCATCTTAAATAAACAGCCTATTTCCAAGGCCTTTACTCACAGTTTAGTTTATTGAAACATACATAAAATGTTGGTATTCACATGTCTGGTGATAATGATAAATGAATGTTTCCTACAACTACACTGGTGTTAGTACATATAACCTCAGGCTGATGTCTTAAGATTTCAAGACAGTTGTAACATCATAGGCCTCATGAAGAATATGAAATGCAAAAGACAGAAAGCAGATTGCTTTCAGCTTCAGAGGATTTGTTTTTGTTTTTTTTTTTCTCTTTTGAACTAGATGTCTGCCTGCCACTACAATGTGATTGGGAAATGTAATATTTTCAGCCAGTGGTTGTCAGATAAAAATCAGAATTTTCTAATGACAAGAAGAGTACAGGTATTGAGTAAGCATGTAATATCACTTACCACTTTTATTTGCCAGAATATGTGAAGGACTACTGGAAATCAATAAAGTAAAAGAATAGAAACCCAAAGTAAAATGTCAACAGATATGAACAGGCAGCTGACAGACAAGGAAAATCAACTAATAAATAGTAAATTGGAATAGATGTTTAAGCTCAAAAAAGAAGTATAAATGAAAACCAACTGTAGCTATTACCTCACATCTCCCAAAACATTGTTTGGGCAAGAAAAATCCCGGAAAATTTTTGTATTCAACTGATAAAGACAACGATTTTTTAGAGCAATTAGTACTACCCGAAGGTTCTGAGGAGTTTATACCTACTGTTCAGAACTCACCATCAGATAAAAGATCACACATATTCATGAGGAAATGGTTCAAAAGATACTTTTTTGGTTTTCTTAGTGTCATTAAAATTTTAAATAGTAAACCTATTTTCTTAGCTTGATCTGTCTGAATTCATAGGTCTGTTTGCTTTAACAACTTTATTCAGAATTAAAATAGATGTAAATTCTAAGGAAAATTTGTCAGCTTCCATTATCACAAGTATCAAAAGGAATCAGAAGTTGTTCTTTTTTTGTAAAAAAAAAAAACAAAAAAACACAAGAGAATTGAGTGTTTTAGAGGAGGGGAATCTGACAACATACTAAAGCATCATCTTCAAAAGCAGTTGCCTTTGTTTGATAATTCTCATTTTCAAGAATATCTACATCACTGGAATCCTAAACTTTCTAACTCTTTGTTTATATATGGAGTCTAAAATCCCAAGTCTAAAATACAAGCTGTTGCCAGAAATAAAGTTTTAGACATAATTCCATCAAATGGCATTTTCACAACTCTAAGCCTAAATGAGACTTAACGTCTTGTGATATCCTGACACTGATTTTCTACCAACATCTCCACACCCAACTTCTGGTTAGGGAACTAGAACATATCCCAATGGCTTATTTGTATTGTCTTAGCTTTAAATTTATGACCATGAAGTTTAGGTGACATTTTAAAAATAAACACAATTTTTATAGGTATAGGAAACCTAAGAAAAATTCTCCTTTAATCCTATTCAAAAGAATCTATTCTAATTCTGGCTTCAATGGCCACTTTCTTACTGATCATCAGGAAAAATAGGTCAATTTAAAGGAAATTAACAGTTTTCCACATCCATCATCAACAGGAAAGACAGAACTCTGTGTGCTTCTGGCAAAAGCCCATACTACCCTTCCAGCTATCACAAATCAAATTTTTTAGCCTCCACTTCTAAATGGATTACATCCATCTTTTTTTTCCCTCAAATCTTAACAGCTCCTCAGGTGTGCTCACCCTCAGCTGGTGGTCTTATTTCCTTTCATTTAGAAGCACAAGGCTATTGAATAGATCTTTCACATGCTGCCTTTTCCATCATTACCAACTTGCTGGCATTGAACCCTCATGTGAACTGCCCTAGTTCCTCCATAGCCAGACCTTCCGCTCACTGAGGCATTAGCTATGCACCTCCATCATTTCCTCAAGGATAGAATTCCACAACTCTCATCTCCTGTAATCAAGGTACCTCTCTACTAAATCACTCACATGAGCATAGAAACACATAGAAATAGTGCATTTTTAAACAGTATTCTTGACCTCCATACTCCCATCCAGCAAACTCTCTTTTCCATGGGAAAACTCCCAAAAAAATGAATATGCTCATGCTTCCTCCTTTACTCTCCATGCAGATTTTTGTCCCTACAACATCAAAATGGCTCTGGTGAAGGTCAGCATTATTAAATCAAATAATCAAATTAAGTCCTTATCTTGAACTATAGACAGAATTTATCATAGTTGAGACATTCTCAAACACCTTTTTCACTTGTTTTGTAGGACACCCTTTTTTTTAACTTTCCTCCCAATATACTAGCTACCTTATCTAAATCTCTTTATCATTTTCTCCTCATATTCCATATTTTTAATATTGGATTACCAGAGCTCAAGCCCCAGGTTATCAGACCCTTTCCTATGTAAACACACTTTTTAAAATCTCTAATCTAGTTTTAAGGCTATAAATACAGAATATATTCTGAGCCCCACACACCCCCAAATTATACCTCCTATTCAGAGCTCTTCCAAAAAACTCCAAACTGTTATGTTCAACTGCTTACTCCCCACCTACACATGAATGTCTAATGAGGATCTCAAATTTCCCACCTGTAAACTGAATCCAGATCGTCTCTTTTCATGAAAATTGATCTTCCCTAAATCTTCCCCAAATCAATCCATGTCAACCTCATTTTTCTACTTGTAGCCAAAAAAAAATTGGAAAACTTTGATTCTTCTTTCTCTCATACTTCCCATCAATCTATCAGTAAACCCTCAAAATATATTCAAAATCTGTCACTTCTTACCACCTTCATTTCTACCGCCCACAATCCCAATGTAAAGCTACCATCTTCTCTCCCTGAGAGAATAGATTCAACTAGTCACTCTACCTGCTCGTGAAACTCTATTGCTTGTTCTCAGCCTAAGCAAGCTCTTAATTGTTCTCTGGTCAAATCTTAGCATATTTTCCCATTTCACTTATATCAGATAAGTTTCTCCAGAGAAACTGAACAAATATAACAAAACCAACTGATGGCAGATATTTATTTTAAGGAAATGGTTCATGTGATAGTGGGAGCTGGTGAATCTGAAATAAATGGGTAGTCTAGCAAGTAGGTTGTAAACTCAGGGAGGAGTTGATGTTGCAGTCATGAGACTGAATTTATTCTTCTCTAGAAACTTCAGGTTTTGCTCTTCAGGGCTTTAATTTGACTGGATGAAGTCCATCAAATTATCCAAGGTAATTTCCCTTAAAATCAACTGACTATAGATGAGAACTACATCTACAAAATACATTCACAATTCCTAAATTAGTATTTGATCAAATAGACTAACCTAAGTGACACATCACTCAAAACAATATCACATCCAATCAAAAGAATTCTTTAAATGGCCTAAAAAGACTCACGTTAGATAGCTCTGTGCTAGCTCAGACTTCATCCCCTTTCATTCTCCTTATTCACCCTGACTGACCTCCTGCAATTTCTACAACTTATCAAGAACATACTTTCTTAAGGAATTGTTTGTTGTTCCCTCTAGAATAATCTTCCCCAGAGATTTAAAAGACTCCTACTCACTTTGCTCAGATTTTATTAAAATATTACTTCAATTTGTCCCTTTCCTGCTTTATTATTTTCCATAGCACTCACCACAATCTGTACGTTTGTGCTTATTTTCTCATTATCTGTCTCTTCTCACTAGGATGTTAACACCAGGAAGGCAGAAATCTTTATTATATGTATTGAGAACAGTGTGTAAAACATAGAAATTATTCAATAACTATCTTCTGAATTAATTCATGTTTTTAAACATACCACAGGGACTTCTATAATGATTACAATGAAGTATTTCTAAAAATGCAGTGCTGGGCATGGGATTGTAGTTTACAAGGCAGTGTCTAATGTGGCTGTCACTCACTTCACTTTCTCCATGGTAAATCCCTTAAAGAATCCAGAACACAGACTTTCCCTGTAAAACTTGAGTATAGATTAAGTTTCCTTCCAACTGAGAAAATTCATCTTTTTCCTTCCCTTTATATCTAATTTTACTTAAATGGGACTTCAAGAAATATTAGAGGTCAACAAATTGTAAAAGTCTATGATACATTTCCCACCTATGATAAAGCATAAGAACAGAGGAAACATAAATGATAGAAATTGAAATAGACATGATGAAGGGAGTTGTCTAGGCCAACAAATTAAGAATGTCTTATCCAGTGTTGCTCACCCTCATTCCAATGTTATACACATATTAGGGCACAAAGAAATATGCCCCCCACCTCTCTGGGTTTTTCTTGAGCTGGTCAAGTAATCAAAAAGGTATCAGATAGAATGGCACAAGTAAAAAGATGGACAATCATTTTTGCACATGAGCTCTACAGTGATTACACAGAACCCACTTTCAGTGAGAAAGAGTAGAGTTTAAATCCTAAACGAAGAAATGAAATAGAGGGCAGGGCCACCAAGGAGAGAGACGGGGGATGTCACAAAGTGAGGAGATGGCTTCGTGTTTCCTCTGAAGTGTCCCTCAGATAGAATAGACATTTCTACAGATAATCCTATACCTAGTTGATAACCTCCAACCTTCATTATTCTAGGTGGTAAAAGGCATCAGGGTTTTGTTCTTCAATTAGGAGAAGGCGCATGCTTTTCCCTCCAGGAAACTTCACTATTCTCAACTTGAAACAATCTGCCTGCCAGAGAATGGCAACTTGAGGAGACCAACTCTGAGAATCTTGGAGAGGCCAGCTCTGAAAAGCTTAGGGTGATGTTTTGAGAACCTTCACATATAGTTCCAAAAATTATCATAATTGTCTGCATGTTTTGAGGGCCTACAACATATTTTAAGAGCTGAAGACAGATTGTTAGCTGTGTTCTTGAGCTCTCAGAAATTGAAATAATGGTGATGCTAGTCCTGCAGGCACCAAGCAAGCTTTTATTAAAGCCTATGCAGTGAAGATAAGGGAGTTAAATTCAGGGTCAGGATCTGTACCCTGCTCTCCCAGAAAAGGGTGGAGGTGCCATTTAAGCATTATTTTTTATGTATTTATTTATACATACAAAGAGCTGGGGTACAGGCCAGAGATGCGGGGATGAGAGGATTCACCAGAGACAGAGTGGGGAGCAGATCAGGCAGATGGTCTGAAATACACTGCTGAGGGGAGCAGCGGGCGAAACAGGAGAGGTCTTCTTCGCCATGTGGGTTGCTCTCTGGCTGGCCGGGGATCGAACTTGTGCTGCAGAGGCTACAGACTGCTTCATAGTGAGGTGCTTAACCCCTTGCTCCACAAGGGAGGCCCCTGCCATTTAAGCATTCTTAACCCAGTGTAATTAAGACACTGGGGCCCTTCCCGTATTCTTTCCATGAGGTCACTCCATCTCCTGAACTCCTGATCTCCTCCTGCCTGTGACTTCTTTCTGTGTCATAATGGACGCTATAGCATGAGGGGTTGTTAGCATAGAGGGTTTATTAGAGGTGAAAGCTTTTTCATCTAAAATACATATCTATGCATCAGAGAGAACTTTCCTCTTAGAGACAAGGGTAGTCACCCTATCAAAGTGTGGGTGTCTGAACTGCCTGAATCTCCAGTGGAGAAAATGCTACTTTCTGCTTTATACTAGGTTACTTGGTCTCAGCCTGAGTTAATGCCCAGCACCATGGGGCTTCCCAGCCTCATTAGGGTCTATCTACTGCCTAAAACAAACACTTTCCACGGAAGGTTCACCTCTTCCTAAAGATGCCACTTAGATTCCCCTCCATTCCTGAGGGCATTGCTCTCCTGAGCTTCTATGTAATCTGGTTTCATATTGTCTTCCAAGTGAGGGATAAGGCAAGTGAGTCCTAAGGCAAGTGAGGGATAATTAGGCAGCTTTAGGGATAGTGCAGGGACTTCAGGAGAGTTAAGGAAGCCTCCAAAATAAGGGCAACAAATTCCAAAAGGGACTTATCACACATCCCAGGGCTAGGGGCAACAGGACTTTCCGGAACAAGGATAATAAAGGAAAGACTGCTAAGATATAAGGGCTGGGCCACAGAGACCTAGTTCTGGGTACAGACACATTGAGGCAGTGAGTAAGACCACTGAGAACTAACCAATCTCAAAGAGACTGATGGAGCTTTAGAATAGTCAGGGAAAGAAGGTCTATATTCCCTGAGGTACCACTCCACTTCGGCTTCCTTGCCCCTCCCTGGCCTAGTTCCACTGGCCTAGGAGTCCCACTTTATTTCTGTCCCTTTTCTCCTCAATAATCTTTTTCTTTCTCTAAGCAAATCTGCCTCTTTCTACTTGCTTGCCTGAGCATAGCAACGTACGTGATGCAGCTTCATGAGACAGCAACCCACCCACCGTGGTCCAGTGCCTGGGACTCAGCCCTGCCCCCACAGATCCAGGACAGCCCTGGATCTGTTCCTGGCTGGGAGACTAGGCCTGAAAACCTGAAATTATGGTATCAGTTGCATATAATTACTTTATTTGGAACTACTTCAAAACCTGTAAATTCCATCATCAGGATCCCTAACGTCTTACTTGCCCTTACAGGAAATAATAGCAGTGTCACTAACTGGCAGCTTCAACAACCTTCAGTGATCCACTTTCTCCTTCCCTTTCATTCAAACATAAAATTATGAGTATTCATTGTACATAAGATCTTAACTTGATATAGTCAATACTTTACAAATTCTAACTACAATCAATAGTAGAGGTTTGCACAATACTGTAGTGCATTTTCTCTCACCCAGGAAACTTTCATTTTTGTTGAGAAAAAATAAGGAATTGTATATAATCGACATCTCAGAGGCTGAGTTTCCCTAGTCCTTTCAGCTGTAAGAAAGGAACCATGTCAGTTATAACTATCATATGATGAATTTTTACAGGGTTTTACTTCACTAACTTAATAATAGAATGGATTTCTAAACTATCCAGGAAAAAACTCATACCTAAAATTCAAAAGTTCAGCTTAGTTCTAACTGCAGCCACAGGCACAAGTAAATTGGTGCTAATGCAAAATAAATGCACAGAGACCAATTAGAGGAAAAATCCAAGAATGAACATAGCCACAAAAGGCTTTAATTGAAGTTAATTTCACATCAGAGAAAAACTATCAAGTGAACAAGGCAAATTGAAATGGTCATTAACAATGCAAATGTACTTGACAAGCAAGTCTTAGCCTTTCAGACAATTCAGACCAATCCTTGCAAAAATCTTCCCTCTGCATTTCCTTCACACCATTAAAAGATAAATAAAAGGGAAAATTGTGGGTTTTAAGATTGAAAAAATAGATTACTAATCCCAGATGATTTCTCACTTTCATCCTTGAAATTTAGAAAAAATTAGAAGAACAGCAAGGTGGTGGCAGAGTGAAGCACCAGGCTCACCTCTTCCACATACTCACAGCTAGATTGGAGCAGAACAGAGCCAGTAACCTGAAGGAGAAATAGATGATTTCAGCAGACACTGCTGTTACAGGACAGGAAGGGGGTACCTTAGAACCCCCAAATCTGCCTGTTCTAAATAGGATCTGCCATCCACTGCATGAACCAAAATATAAAAGACTTTAATAGAAAGGAACTTTAATATAATTAGCAAACAATACAGAAAAGAAAAAGAATATAGTTTGTAAATCAAGCACCCAAAGTTACCCGTCCCCTCATGGATAAAAGTCCACCCAAATGGAATTGGCCCAGAGCAAGGCCACAAAGCCTGCCACAAGTCTAAAGCACCTTCCAGTGGGGACCCACAGAAAAGGATCAGAAATAACCAGACAAGTCTGGCTTTCCATCCTGCTTCCTTTCTTCTCAGTCCCTTCTCCAGCTTCCGCCCACCTCTTCTCTCCCCACACCGCCTCCCCCCCCCCCCTTGTCAGCTCAGCTCCACCCTCCTTTGATTGGGACAGAGAATCTGGAACTTCCTTTTCCTGGGGACCACCCTGTTACAATGGGTGTAGAAGGAGGCACCATAGAGCAATGAAACAGATCCAGTGGGTAGCCTGAATGGGTTAGGGAACACCTAGAGGCTGGGTGGGCCCACAAGCAACAGAGTGGAATTGGCAAGTGGCCTTTTAGCAGCGGCACTGGCAGACACCAGCAAACTCCAGGGAGGGTCCTCGTAGGCCCCTGAAAACCTTAGGAGAGTTCCAGGGTCTGTTTTGGAAGCAGCCTGCACCAAAGTAGGACCCAGCAGACCTCAGTGAGTTAATGGTAAAAGCACTTTTGACTATTAACAAATTTCTTAATATGATTCCAAGCAGCAAAATTCAATAACTTGATATCAAAAAATGGTTCACATTTGGGCTACATGAGACAATAAACCTAAACATCTTTGATTAGGGAAGAGGCAAACTCTGACACAGTAAAAAATGTCATAAAATGTAAGGCCAAATGATATAAGGAAAGGTGCCGTTGTTACTAGAGAATGACCCAGGAACTTGAATTTTAGGTTCTTATGCCTATAGCTTGGGGAAGTAACAAATTTGTGCCTTAGTGTCTCACATGTGAAATGGAGACTTTCAATATCACAAGTATGTTTTAAGGTTATAAGGAATAAAAATCATGCCTCTACATTCCTGTCATAGAGTTTGGTGGAGGGCAGTTGGTAGGTAGTCACTTCTGTTTTTCCATTTTAAGTTCTGTTATTATACAAGGAGCTCCCTATGCAATGATGCATTCCTTTATATGTTTTATATGCTTAAAAATACACAAAATTTATACACCTGAATGTAATTCAGCTTCAGGAGAGTTCATGTAGAACTATAACTCCTTTCATGATAATACTTTATAAAATCGCCTGATGAACTGCCCAATAACAAATTAAAGAAATGGTCAAGTTTTGACAATTAAATTATACAATGCTCCAAATGCCATAATCACAAAACTGAAAATAAACTATACTGCAATGCTAATTCAGCCAAAAGAACACTGACAGGAAGATTTACCATCTGCAGGATATCACAGAGGACTTAAATATTTATTTTCTGACTAGAGTTAGAGGTCAGTTTAATAAATAAAGAGCATATAGATCTTACAGTGTAAATATAATTACTACCCTCTTTTTCTAGCTCCCTTAGGTCATTGAATAGTTCCTGACACCAATTCCCCAAGCCAGCATTGGAAATCAAGAGGTTTCTGACCTAGCTGATAATACGCAAATTACTTCAAAACTCAATTAAGCTAGACTATACAGAGCATATTTGTTAAAAATTGAATGTTAAATATTGAGCAGATAATGCATTCCCTACAGGAACTAAAACAAGTCTAATTGAAAGAACAATATTAGTCTATAATTTGAAAGCAAGTATTTGTAACTGAGTATAGGAGATACTCTTATCTAATGCTGCATTTCTGGATTAACTATTCAATGAAACAAGCTTGTTTTTAGAAGAAAATCCTTCAAATATAAAAAAAGAAGGTGACATCATCAAAAAACAACAGGAATAGATTTTGATACATGTGTGGCATGTATCAAATTGTGTGTATTTTGTTACAAAATCTACAAAAATACCGCTTTTACAAAATCTACAAAAATACCGCATGCATTTGGTTTATACCATCATTAACTAGACAGGAAAACCACAAGCTCCACCCACAGGTTTCCATATTCATGAACAAAATGCAAGTACCTCAGAGCAACAATCACTTGTGGTAACATTGTCTCCAATGAGGAAGTTATTTTTCAATTTCCAGTCCTGTTTTGATAAAATTTGAGTGGATACCAGAGAACTTTTATTGCCTTTGAAATTTACAGTTACAACTAGAGATCAGGGGCGCACATGACAGTCAGACAAAGGAAAGGAGTTCTACCCTCGCTAAAGCACCAGAGAGCCAGAGCATGTGGCCAAAGGCCATTCTGATTTCATCAGTGTGATTTCACCAGACTGGAATAAAGAATGGCCAAGTTCCTATGGCCATTAGAACACTGGGCTTTAACATCTTCATAGAATTGAATGTTGAGGGATTTGCTATGAGAGCCTTTAGCTATCTAGAGCCCTAAGTTTTTGAAGTTGGGAAAACTATTAAAATAAGAAAGAATGTAAAATGGCAAGTGCCTTGATGTGAGGCCTTTGCAGCAAGTTATGGTGTTAAATGAAGCTAACCAATTTCCACTTTGTAGTTTTGATAGATGTCCAGAGGGCTTTTTGAAAGTAAAACAAAATGAAAGGAACAAAAGCTGAGTGATCATTTCATCAGGGGACCCTGAGTTTATACTGTAGTTCAATTTAAGCAAGTCAATATCAGAAAACTCAAGAAATACAAAAGAACTTTTCCTCAAAACTCATTTCATCTCTCATCCAAGAGCATACCCTAATGTACATTTCATCATTTTTCTGAAGTTAGACTTTTCTTGTTTTCCCATTCAAGGGAAAACATTACGTAAGTCCACCCTGGTGTACAGAGGTTTTAATACACTACTGTAATGCACAGACAAGTGTTTTACATACACCAGAGATGCAGAAAGTTGAATTGATTAGTCAAAAAATATTTTCTGAGCATCTATGCTAAAGTCTAAAAATAGAAACAGTGCTCTGACAGGCATTGTCCCTGATTCATGGGATTTACAGCCAATCTGTAGAAACAAACAATAGGAACTAATTACTCATTTCAAATGTTATAAACATTGCAAAATAGAACAGAACGTTAAACCAGTTTTAATAGATTTCACTAAGTGGGGCCTCAGAGCATGACTCAGAGAATGGATTTATGAGCCAATTTTGAAGGATGGGCAGAATTCAGTGGAAATCAGGAGAGGGAGAAAGAAAACTATTCTTGCTTACCTTCTAGGCCCCAGAGCAGGTTGGGTATTAAACATTTAAGAACTCAGAGAAAGACAAAAAGGGTATAGCCAGATGTAAGGAGGAACAGCATGACATGGGCAGCAGAAAAGCAGGCAGAAGCTAATGCCAGCTTTGGAAGCCATGCCAAAGATTTTACTTTTACCCTAACAACAAAGAGAGGACTTTGATAGGTAATGAACAATAAAAGTTATGCAATCAGACCTATATATTTTTTTTAATGTCAATTTTTGGGTCTCGTATATTCTCTTTTTTTAAAAGATTTATTTATTTATGCATACAAGAGCTGGAGTACAAGCCAGAGGTGTGGGATTGGGGGGTGAGAGGATTCACCAGAGACAGAGTAGGGAATAGAACAGGCAGATCTACTGAAATACACTGCTGAGGGGAGCAGTGGGCGAGACAGGAGAGGTCTGCTGCACCATGTGGGTTGTTCCCTGGCCGGCCGGGGATCAAACTCGAGCTGCAGAGACTGCACACTGCTTCATAGTGCTGTGCTCAGCCCCACAGACCTATATATTTAATAGATCATTTGACCTATTTATGAAAGATTAGTTTAATTATCATTGATAAGCATTATTTCTCAGCAACTCATGGATTCCCTGCACTACATAGCCATAACAAAATCAAAGTATCAAAGTAAACCTAAAACCTGAATTCAGAAAGTACAGTTGTATGAATTGACAAGATATCACTACTAGAATATTGGACACAAATTACTCTGTCTTTACCAAGAAAATACTAACTCTAGGGCCATATTCATCTCCTCTTTTTTTTTTTTTTTAAAGATTTATTTATTTATTTACACAAGAACCAGGGTACAGGCCAGATGCTTGGAAGTGTTAGAGGATTCACCAGAGACAGAGCGGGGAACAGAACAGGCAGACTGACAAAATACACTGCTGAGGGGAGAAACAGGTGCCACAGGAGAGGTCTGCTGTGCCAGGTGGGACCCTCGCCGGCCAGCCGGGATTGAACCAGCGCTGCAGAGACTGCGGACAGCTTCACAGCATGGCGCTCAACTGCCTGTACCACCAGGGGAGGCCCTCCTCTTTTTTTGTGTGTGGTTTTTTATAAAGATTTATTCTATTTATGCATGCAAGAACTGGGGTACAGGCCAGAGGTGTGGGAGGTAAGAGGATTCACCAGAAACAGAGTGGGGAACCGAACAGGCAAACTGACTGAAACACACTGCTGAGGGGAGCAGTGGGCAAGACAGGAGAAGTCTGCTGCACCATGTGGGTAGCTCCCTGGCCAGGGATCGAACTTGTGCTACAGTGGCTGCGGATAGCTTCATAGGTTGTGTCTTAACCCCTTGCGCCACCAGGGAGGCCCCTCATCTCCTCTGTTTATGTCATTAATTTATTGCTAGCACCTACAACTATCTTTGGCAATAGCGGATCCTTACTAAATGCTTACTAAATGAATGAATAAACAAATAAGCAAAATAAGTTTCCAATTACTTTACACCAGTTGTAATTATATTCCCCATTATCCTCCTCATAATTTCCATAAATTCCACCTTTGTATAGATTCTTTCTCTTCACCAATCTTCCAAATTTACAAGAGGAGATGGTAGTAGGATTCTGTATCAAGATGAACATAGTGCCCAGAGGTACCAAAAATTATTAATAGTCTGATAAAAAGATAAACATGGGAAGCATAAGGTACAAAGAGAATAAATGATGCATCTAAAGATGGCTAAGCCCCATTAGAATTTACACCCTCTGAACACCTCGCTATGACTGAATGGTGGACTCAGGGCCCTTGGTGAGGGGTGTGATTAGGTCATGAGGGCAAAGTCCTCATTAGTGCCCTTATCATAGCCCCACAGAGATTCCCGCACCCTTTAATCTTGTGAGGTTATAGCAAAAATACAATCTAGGAAACAAGTTATCACCAGACACTGAATCTGCTGGTGCCCACGATCTTTTATTTCCCAACCTTCAGAGCTGTGATAGATGTTTGTTGTTTATAAGCCAGTCTATAAGCCAGTGTGTGGAAGTTTTGTTACAGCACCCTGAAAGGAAATAAGACATACGCCTATCATCAAGTGTTCATTTTGAAAGACTTGTATTAAAGATGATGAGCTGAGAGAGTATGAAGCTCAATTGCATATTCACTATAGCAAAAACAGAAGAGCATCTTATGGGTACTGAGTCCCGCCATGTTCTAGGGGAAAGCATAGATGAGAGAAAAGCATAGATGCGCCCTGTAGCAACACTGATGTTTTTCCTCTAGTCAATGATCAGTCAGTCAGGAAAGACAGCTCTGTAAGCATCCACTGCCCATGCAGAGAGACACAACCTCGACCCACAGACCCCTATGAAGAGAAGGGGAAAAGGAGGCAACTTGTGCTTCCACCCTGGGAGCACATCAGAGAGGTGAGCCCGATCTCCTGGCTGCTGACCTGTGGGTCTCAGAACAGCACCTGTGCCCAGACACCAGCTTCCACATAAGCTCACAACCTAAAAGTCTGAAGACGGGGGAAAAAGACAAGCTATTATTCAAAGGAGGGGCTAATATGAAGGCATTTTAGATTTCTAAGGACTCAAAATGATTGCCCATGAGAGATATTTTGTAAAAGAATGATTGGGTAAGCTATCACAGAATGTAGAAAAACAGAAAAACAAAGCCAGGAAGAAATATTAGAATCCAAGCTAATTATTCAATATTAAAATATTTCATTAAGTACTGATTGTCAAAACGTTTAACATGTACGTGTGAAGGAAGAGCTCTGTACCTGAGATGAGAGTAGAGCACAGAAGTGGAAATTAAACAATGAAAAGATTTCTTTGTTTGCTTTTAGAGTATTTAGCTCCTTAATGATTTTTTTTTTTCAGAGATAGTTCTATTTCTTTATTAAATTGAGATTACAGTTAACAATCATGTATAGGTTCCAGATATACAGTTTCACACCTCAGCAAGAGTATCTGTCACATCACACCCACCACCAAATGTCCAGTGACCCTCCACCACCAAGAAATTGACCCGGTGATTGACGTGATGCCTAACCCTTCCCTTTGGGTAAGCATCATTCTGTTTTCAGAGGCTAATGTCCATTTGATTTTTTACTATATTCAACAATGAGTGAAATCATGCAGTATTTGTCCTTCTGATTTGTTTCACTTAGCATGATGCCCTCAAGTTCCATCCATGTTGCAAATGAGAGATTTCATCACATTTTTATGACAGTAGTATTCCATTGTGTGTATACATTATATCTCCTTTGTTTAAAAGTATATTTGAATATTCCTGCTAAACAAAGGAAACATAAGAAGAATAGACATGAAAGTATATTTTCATGTAGAAAGTACACAAATGATAAATTAAAAAAAATGTAAATTTGTTGTATCTAACAAAATCTAGGAATTTAAACAGAGCGAGGTAACGTTATAGAAAAAAACAGAAAGCCAGGTAGCAGAGTTTCAGTGGGCATAGCAAACATAAATTTGTTCAGCTCATCTTTTAGAGGATATTTTCAAATTTGATGTAACCAACTAAATATCTAACCATATTCTATTTTAAAATTACATGACTCGTATAAAAAGGACAGAAAAAAGTTGAAAATAATAAAGGCAAATGCTAGCAAAATAAAGCTGACTTGGCAATAGCACAAAAGAGAATTCAAAGCAAAAGCTGCAAAAGAGACAATTTGAAGTAGGTAAAGATACTGATAAACCAACAATCCAATAATAAGAAAGAATTAATAATCCCAAAGAGAAATGAATATACCCATCACTCACAGTAAGAGAATATAACATATTTGTTAGGAATTAAAAGATTAAAAAAAGGAAATTAGCACAGAGAATCTGGATGCCATATTTATTTCATCTAATACACACAAACACACACATACACACATGAGAGAGAGAGAGAGAGAGAGAGAGAGAGAGAGAGAAAGAGAGAAATTGCATAAAAGCTAGCATTCTTTTTTTAGCACATTTACACAAAAATTATTTTGTATCAGGCTATAGAGAAAAATCTCATTTCAAATTAACTGACATTTTACATGACTTAACTAATCATATTAGAGAAATTAGAACAATAAAAAATAGCCAAAAAAAAACATGTATCTTAAAATTAAGACCCATATTAAAAGTCATTGAAATATGTAGAAAATTAAATGCTAAAGGGATTTTTATATTTTGGAGACTAATTTTTCTTAGTGAGTTGTACAAGTTGCAAAGTGATGGGTTCAGCATACTGACATTAATTTAAAATTTGGGGATGTGAAGTGATGGTGTGTATATTTTATGCAAATGTATATATATGATAGCCACAACGGCATATGGGATTTATTTGGGTACAGTCCACGGGATAGAAATTGTCTATGAGTTTGAAGGGAGCTGTGCTGACTCCTTTATTGTTGTAATTTTGTCCTCTGGAGTTAAAAAAGAGGTGTGAAGCAAACTAGAGAAATAGTAGCAATCTTTTATTTATTTGTGTGTATATTTCATTCAATTTTTGTTAAGAATGTGTTATAGGTTTCATTGTAGAGATTTTTCACATCTTCGCTTAAATTTGTTATTATTTTATTATTTTTAAATAAGCTTGTTTTATATATTTGTTTTTACTAAGGTAACATTGATTTACTGTAAATGAAATCTCTGTGACTTACTGCATGCTTTTATTTTTTCAGAGAAACTAAAGTATTATTGAAAGTAAGTTAATCAGTATATCCAATTTATTTTGTTTATTTTTGGTTTACAAAATCTTGTTCTAGTCTGAAATTTAAGAGTTAATCTATCAAAAAGATTTGCAGCTATAGCAAGTCTCAATGTTAAGAATTTAATCATGAATTTTTAGAATTTTATTCGTACATTTTAATTTGAAATAATTTCAACCTTAAAATACTATGGACATTTTTCACTCAGATTCCCCAACTCTTAATATTTTGGTAGTTTGTTCTATCACTTTCTCTATTTCTCTGTATATCAGAGTTAGTTGTCTTTTATCCCTTAGTACTTCAATGTGTTTTTTTCTTTCAAAAGGGGGAACAGGGAGTAGATGAGGAAATTTTCTATTTACCCTAACAAAATAATCAAAACCTGGAAAGAAAAAAAAAAAAAGAAAATTAAATGCAATTATAGGCTTGTTATCACAGATATGTCTAAGGAGACAAGTACAAAGATGTTTAGCTAATTATTGTTTTAAACAACAGGCAAAATTTGGGGTGGGGAGGAATCTATTCTTCAATAGGATAAATAAAATTGTTGAATAAAGCAGGTGAAATTTATACCACAGAATACCAGTTATATCTTGTAGATACTACCATGGGTAAATGCCCAACCATACCAATGATATATATGACTATGTATAAGTATACACCACACACACTCACACAAATCCAAAGAAAACCAATGAGGAGGCAAACACAACAAAGGAACAGAGAAAAGAAATATTGTTTCATATTAAAGAGAACCTCAATATCTTTAATAGAAGATTCTTCTCTAAATTTTGTGATAGATGAGGCATCTCTGAGGAGCTGACCTTGAAGCATAGGCTTGAATTAAGTGAGGAAGGAGACCAGGAAGAAAACAGGGGGGAAAAAAAACAAAGAAAACAGGGAGAAGTGTGTGTTAGGCAGACACAACAGCCCTGCGGTCAACTCTCTATTAGAGGAAGGGTGAGGAGAAGAAGTGAAGAGATAAGCAGGACCTGTTTTAGGACTTTAAGAACAACAAAAGGACTGTGGATTTTATTCTATGAATTATAGGAAATAAAATAATATCAAAAGAGCCTATGTACATTTGCAGTTTTCCCCAAGGACAACATCTAGCAAAGTTAGTTTTTTTCAATATATTTCTCAATATCTTCGCAGATGATAATTTCTATCATCCTAACTTCAAGTTCACTAATTCTTTCCTCTACTCTACTCTTTTTTAAAAAAATATTTATTTATTTATTTATTTATACATACAAGTACTGGGGTACAGGCCAGAGGTATGGGGGGTGAGAGAATTCACCAGAGACAGAGTGGGGAACAGGACAGGCGGATTGACTGAAATACACTGCCGAGGAAAGCAGCGGGTGAGTCAGGAGAGGTCTGCTATGTCATGTGGGCCTCCTCCCTGGCCAGGGATTGAACTTGTGCTGTAGTGGATGCAGGTAGCTTCATAGTGCTGTGTCTTAACCCCTTGCACCACCAAGGAGGCCCCTCCACTGTTCTTATATTGAGTACATTTATTTCAGTTACTGTATTTTTAAATTTCTGTTTGGTTCTTCTATATATTTTCCATTTCTTTTATGGGATGGTTTCCTTTCTCTGATGAGACTTTTTTTAGCATGCTAGAAACTACTCATTGAATCATTTCCAAGATGAGTGTTTTAAACTTTTTTTGCAGGTAATTCCACCACCTTTGTTTGCTGTTGCATTTATTGATTGGTTTTTCTTTCAGTTTGAGATCTTCGTTCCTGGTAAAATGACTGATTTTTTATTGATATCTGGACAATGTAGATATTATAAGATGCTTTATTTTATTTAACACTCTTGCTTTATCTGGCTTTCTCTGAAACCAGTCAAGCGGGTGAAGAAGAGTCACTGACTTCTTATGACCAGATGGAGCTAGATGTCTAGGTTCACTGCTCAGCCTTCACTTACACCCAGGGTGGAGGCTACTGTTACTGTTGAGGAGGGACTGGTGTTTCCTTCCTCCCACAGCACAACACTAGTAACTCCCTGGCAGGGAAAGATATTCTTACTGATCTTGTTACTGCTCCCAACTTGGCCTCCACTGACACTGACATAATTTCCTGCATCCCAGGGCATCCAAAAGTGTGCCATTAGAAAATCCTGAGCCACCAGAAAGCTTTCAAAATCAGTTTCTCTCTGCACACAAGGTCTTTTGAGTAATTCCAACCTTCACTCTGACATGCTCTATAAAATGATCTAAAAACCAAAAGTTACAGGGAGCTCAGCTCACTGCCAGGCAAGCACTTTCCTGAGGCAGGTCTTAAAATATGCTAATAGGTATGTAAAAACACTAAATTTATTTTACATCCATAAGACTCATACTGGAATATTCATCTTCAGCTGTGGATTCCTATCTTAATGTTTAATTTAATGAAACTGAAGGCATATGAATAAAAGTTGCAAAATTTATAATAAACAACTGCTTGTCAAGGCAATTTATTATTGGTACACTACATGCCTGTGGATGCAATTTTATGTAGTTCAGATGTAAACATCTAGAACTATCCTTCATATCTGTAAAGACTATCTATTCTGTCTTTGCTCCTCCTTAGATGACTTCCCTGAACAGTTTCAAGAATTAGTAAGGAACTGACTCTCTTCCACTAAGTCCTATACTGAAAACTTAATGTTTTGGCCATCCAGCAAGTCTCATCAACAAGCTAAGGAAATCCAACTTACCTCAATGACTCCATACTCCTTGGTGGACACACGGTTGAAGGAAAGATAAGTAGACTATGAGGCTATCCTTAACTGTCACCCAAAAATACTATTGGAGACACTTATCCAGTCAACACTACTTCCTCAGGTCACCCACTCACCTCCAGACTTATTAAAGGTACGATTAGCTAAATTTCCACTTATGGAAGATGATGAAGAAAAGGAGCTCATCCTCACTACCATTAATATAATTAAGATATGGTCTTTTGGGTAATGGGTACCACACTGCACCAGAGAAAGAAGATAATATTCTTGCCTTCCCTAGTACCTCCTTACACATCAGGGAAGATGTCTGTGGAGTCCTGCAGCTAGGTCCAACCAGATCCCATGATCCCACTTTTGGACCATTCTCTTTGTAGGTAGAATCCTACTATGTCAACTTTCTTTCAGGACCCAAACAAACACTTCCCAGAGTCTGTCCTCCTAAAGGTATATCACAACTGTTTTGAATAACCGTAACCTGCAGCAGGGTCAAGCATAGTTTTTTTACAGGTGTGGATAGAGAAGTCTAATAATTCAAATTTGAACTTGACCTTCTAAATAACATTAAAAGAATATTTGTCAAAGTAGGAGGCAGAAATGGATATAGCAAATGGATCAATTGTCCAAATGTTTGGTTTGTATATAAATATTCTTAGGGTATTACAGATATTAGACTCAAAGCCTAGACTGAATCTATGTTTAACAAAGAGTAAATGTCTACAATTATTTGCCAATTATGAAGTTAAAGGATCTGGTTCCAAAGAGAGTGACAGAATAAAAAATTCCAATTGTATATTTTTAAGACGCTGGGGACACAGAACAATTAAGAAGAGAAGACAAGGAGGGCCTGGAGAGCCTAAAATACCTCAAGATCATGGCATGGAGGATGTGGCTTGCCTCTGCTCCACAAATGCCAGGAGTCTTAGCAGGGAAGGTTCAAGGCTAAAGGTGACTTGAAAGCTGGAGGCTGAAAACAAATGAAGATCCGGTCACTCTGGTGTCCTAAGGTTGATGCTGGCTATTAGCTGGAACCAAGCTTGGGTTATCAGTCAGATTGCCTACATATGTCCTCTCCAGTGCCCTCCACGTGACCTCATGTACTCACAGCAGTTCAAAGAACAAGCTGTTTTGCCTTTTATGGACTAGCTTTGTACAGTCACATAGCGTGACTTCTACCTTAGTTGTAGACATGCCCAAATTCAAGAAAAGGTAATATAGAAAATTCTCACTTTGTCCCAAGCCTTATTGGGAGAAATGCCTATAACATATTAAAAGAAGTGTAGGTGGAATGTGAGAATGCATTGTAACCCTTTGGAAAATGCAATCTGTCATACTCACTATTAAAAGAAAACTAAGACACCATGCTTACATGCCTCCAAAATTTAAGGTATAATGATATCTCAAGTCTTGTATCTTAAGAATCATTATTCAATAGGTAAACTTTTTTCTGATTTTAATGCTAAAAAGAAGATTGAGGGCTCCTATATCAGATATCCCTATGTGATAAATATAGTAGAGCAGTGAGAGTTTAAATAACTTCTCCAATTATTTATAATCTTTTTTATATATTAACATTAGAGAATATACAAAATCATATTATTATAAAATTACATTAATTATAATTATAAATTAAAATTATAAATTATACTAATATATAATTATAGTCAATTAATGTATAGTCTTTTAACTCTAACAGAGCTGTCTTCCAAATTATTATATAGCCTGATGCATTGAAATGCTTAAAGTCCTGTTCTCACTCATTTATCACGGTATCTGAAATTTTCCACTTTTAGAAGTTGAAGCTTTAGAAATACAGGTGATGGCTTCCTTCTTCTTTTATAAATTCTTTTCATATAGCTCTATGTGGAAGTTCCAGGAACCTTTAAATAAAATAAGCATGCAGCTCAAGCAAGACCTCAGGTGTGTTAAGCTGACATCTCCACTTAAAGTGACAGGGGCATACTAGGCAAAAAGATAATTACTCTAAATGTGTTTTTAGACATTTATTGACCTTAAGAGTTCAGTCTATAATGCTCCTTTCATCCAAAACTAATCACCAACACTTCATAACTTGAATACTGACAAATTTCTACTCAGTTGCTTTCAAAGTTTGAATAATTATATTTAAGACACTTTCTTCTGGAATGGTTCATATATTTTGGAGACCAGGGTTGGAGTATAAGTTTAAAGGCACTCATTTGTCAACAGAATATGTTTTAAATGTCTAATTTCTGAAAATAGTTATACATGAATACTGAATGTAGATAAAATCTATTAACATGTATTACTTACCTTTGGTCTTTAGAAAGTCACATGCTACTCCTCACACATAACTGTACACTTAAAGGACCTAAGATCTTACTATAATCTACAAATATTTTAATTTAAAAATTTGGAAATAAAAATCAAATAACTGACTGCAATAACTTTATATGTTTGCATATTGCTGTTTACCCATAAGTATTAGATGAGCCTATTTTTGAAAACGTTATCCAAAACATTTTATTTACTTTAAAAAATGAAACAGATGGCAAAAGGTACTAGTCTGCACCATTACATAATTAATGGACCTAAACATTAGTCATCCACTGTATCTAGCCAGACAGTATATACAGAAAGTAATTTTGGGTACTAAATCAAAATTAAGAAAAATCATTTACTTCATGGGAAAGAACCATGTAATATGTTTCTGTGATGTAGCCATAAAAATTGATTAAAGTCACAAGGAAAGGATCAACATTTAAAAATGAAGAAATTATGGAGTGAGTTGATTACTCCCAAAGAATGTAAAGGCCAATCACCAAATTTTAAACAATATGTATACAAAAATATGGAGATTAAATCACAACATAAAATTTGTATATAATAGAAATACAGGTTATTATTATTATTCCTTTGTAAAGAACTAATGCAGGGACCTCCCTGGTGGCCTAGAGGTTAAGTCTCAGCATTATCAACACTGTGGCCTGAGTTAGATCTGGTCAGGGAGCTAACCCACATGGCGCAGCAGACCTCTCCTGTCTCACCTGCTGCTCCCCTCAAAAGTGTATTTCAGTAGATCTGCCTGTTCTGCTCCCCACTCTGTCTCTGGTGAATCCAACACTCCAGTTCTTGTATGAATAAAGACGGGGGGGAAAGAGGGAATAGGAGGAGGGAAGGAGGGGAAGGGAGGAAATTAATAAATAAAAATCATCAAGGACCCTCCTGCAAATGAAAAAGGAAGAGATAATTGAAGAAATACAATATATATAAAATAAACATTTGACTAATATTTAACATCACTGATAATCATTTACATGTAAATTAAATCAACAGTATCCAATTTTAACTCATAAAATTAGTATGATAAAAATAACCGGACTATCCAGTTTTGGCACTGGTACCTTGAAGAGGGTACTCCCAGCCACACCTCATAGGTCTAACTTGATATCATGTATATGAAAACCAACCAGATATTAGGTGCTTGGTAAGCATCTAAAACCTTTGACCAAGTAATTCTACTTTTAAAGGTCTGATTTAGGGAATTAAAATTTGAAGATAAAAATTTATGCCAATGACATTTATTATCATACTGTTTATAACCAATAAAGCATTGGCCACAAATATTCAACTTTAGAAAATTACTAAATACAATCCTGACAAAGATTTTACAAAAATGTTTTTAATATGGTGCACAACTGCCTGTGAAATGGTATTAAGAAAAGATACAAATATTCACTATATTCTCAGTTATATGAAATGTACATCAAAGAAACTTGGAACACAAAATTCCAAAGAAAATTAGAGTAATTCTGGCTTTAAAAAAATATTAAGAATATCATTATCTGTTTTTGCTTTCTGTTTTCAAAACAAGTCTGATCTACTTACTATTAGAAAAATGATGAGAGAAATATTTGAAAATGTAACAGGGGAAAAAGAAATATTAGCTTCTGGCAGGTGTTAGTATAAAGTAGGGAAAAATTATTTCAAAAATTTGGTCAAAAAATTCTACTCATTCTCTTTCATGGAATTATTCAGTAACTGATTCACTCTTAAAATTCTGTACAAATATTTTTTTCTAAAAATTTATGTTATTCTTTTTAAGACACTATATTATGTATCTAGTTATTTTCATTCCATTCTAGTCTAACAGCAAACATAGGATCTAGTGTCTCTTTTTCCAAGAGAAACAATCATCTTATTCTATTTTCTTAACACTGTTATTGCCTATCTTGCCCAAAGGTGTATTTATTTTCACCTTTTTTTTTTTTTAAGATTTATTTATTTATACAAGCACTGGGTACAGTCAGAAGCGCGGGAGGGTAAGAGAATTCACCAGAGCCAGAGTGGGGAGCAGAGCAGGCAGAAGGACCGAAGTACACTGCTGAGGGGAGCAGCGGGCGGCAGGAGAGGTCTGCGCGCCATGTGGGACCCTCCTCCAGTAGCCGGGGAGCAGCCGGGAACCGAACCGGCGCTGCAGAGGCTGCGGGCAGCTTCCCAACCCAGTGCTCAACCGCTGCGCCACCAGGGAGGCCCTATTTTCACCTTTTAACATGGTTGATAACAGATGTTCTATGGTAGTTGCCACAACACTTTATTTTAGAAAATGATTACAAGGTAGACCATATGAAAACACTATAAAGGAATCAGCATAATGATGACAAAAGTTGAATAGTTAATTCAGATTAAAACTTTTCAAATTTACTGAATACTTAAAAGTAAAAGTAAAACTAAATTTAGTCAATGCTTTTTATCTTAAATTGTGGATTCTAGTAAAGTTCTGGGTTTTAAAACATAAAGGTTACAAGTATAAAAAGCAACTTGGCCAGTAAAATTATTTTTTCTGCAAGAAAAACTGAGCTAATTGTGTGTATAGAGATAATGTCAATAAAATTATCAGTTGAAGTGATTCTGATTACATCTTTTGTCAAAGTAAACCATTCTGTGGTGACTTTCTCTTGTGAGAAAAGTAATTTTATTCTTTTGGGCTAATCCTTGAACAAATGTATGTTCTCTGGTGTTAATAGCTATTACCAAATAGGTGAGGCACTGATGTGTAGAAGTACAAGATAGTTACACTTCACCACCATCCCTGGCCATGGTGCGGTCTGGTGTTTTCTGTATAAGGTGATGACATATGACTGTCACAGCTGTATTTCTCTATAGGAAATCAAATCTCTTTAGGAAATCTCCAGACTATACTACTGTCATTGTCTGTTACCAAATGTGCTGGTTCAAGATACTAACATATAGAGTTTAGAATTTAGTAAAACACATTTCTGTGAACTGCTCGTTTCAGTTTTTTAATAACATAAAAGTTGATTAAAATCATTTCAAATACACATAATGCGCTTTCTCCTTGTGCAAAATCAAAGCATTATATTATAAGTGACGATCACCAACTTAATTCTAAGCTCCTTCCGGAGGTAACCAACTTTGTAAGTTCCCTGCATGCTTCCTCCTCCTTTTAATAGGTATGTGCCTATCTATATAAGATATCAGATAATATTACACAGCATATTATTTTACTATATATTACATAATTTTATAATACTATATGCATATATAGCATATATAATGCAAAATACTTTATACTATCATATCTATGTAAAAGTATATGGTATTTAACATCATATATATGTACAAATCCATAAACATTTCAATAGCAATGTAAGAATATCCTAATTACTGCTGAAGATAAGCTTTTATCCTTTTTCACTTTTTAGCCATTTTTCTTTTATCTTCCATGATTCACTCATACCATCGATATTTGCTATTGCGCTTATTGTTTTTCTTTGCTGCACTCAATCCTATTTTTGCCCTACTAATGAAATTTGGTACTAGTTGACAGAATAGCTAATAAAGATAAAGCTAAATTCTATGATTCACATGCTGCCATCTTTAGCCTTCTGGAGAATCTGAATGCACTTTTGGCCTTAGAAATGAAATAATCAAGTAAAAAGGAGTGTTTACCTGACAGGAGAAAAAAAATAATTTCTTAGAGATCTCTGAGTAAAATACCATCACCCCCAGTTTCCATTATAAAAATAGCAGATCAAAACAATCCTGCTATAAAAGGAAAAATCATGGTGGGGCTGTTTCTTTTGAAAATGAAGGTTTTCATTTTAAGAGGTTGCTTTCTGTAGGTCACTCCATGAAAAGGAGTTTGATAGAAAAGATGCAGCATTCAGAATCTTAGCTCCCAGCATTCAGAAGTAGAAAAGCAATTTCAACATAAATTATTCTAAAATTACATGAGATTTAACTTTGCAAGAGATACTAGATGAAGTCACTTAATCTCTGTGAACTCCCTGTGACTTCTTTAGAAACTGAGATTGACCATAGTAACAAATATTGCATGGGTTTGTGAAAACTAAATTAGTAAATATATCTGATTTCATCTTTTAAAAACTGCAAAATATTCTAAAAAGTCACTTACCACAAATTCAGGCTCTCAATGTATAGCAGACTACACATTAATTATTGCTGAATTAATGTAAAAGTTATAAAATGAAATTTTGAAATTTGATTTTTGTCTGTATATGATCATTTTTTTCTATTATCCTTATTTTGTATAGAGACGGATAGTTGTTCACTGAAGTCCTTAATGTCCTAATCTGAAGGTTCAATCATAAATCATGTGTCCCTTTTAAGCTCCAACATAAGAATCTCTTGGGCTGCTTAGTATATGAACAATAATTGTAGGACTTCCTCTGTGGATTCAGATCCAGAAGGGACTCAGACAATATGTTTTTTTTTTTTCCAATTAAAATTAAAACTTCTTTACAAAAAAAAAAAACCCTTAAGCAAAGTTGCAAGACAAAGGAAAAATTCAGAAAAATATTTGTGTGGTATAAGCTACTAATGCCAAAATATATGAAGCATCTTAAAAATTTAGAATAAGCAATCCAATTTTTCAAATGCCAAAGGATATAAATAGATAATTGCATTAAAATGACAAGACCAGAGTTGCTTTATTTAACTATATCTCCCATTTTAATTTTCATTTTATTAGTCAACTAAATTTTGCAATTGAATTAGTAAACACAAAATATTTACTACTAACATTTTATTTTACTTTTATTGCAGTAACACTGGGTCACAACACTATATATGACTGACAGACATAGGATCGCACCTCCTTAGATGTATGTTACCACCCACATCCATCACCAAGTCACCCATAGTCTCTACCATAGTCCTTTAGGCCACCTCCAAACTTTGCTATCCACACTACCCCTCCCCTATGAAAGCCTTAATTTTACAGTCAGATTTTTAGGATTTGTTTTGGTTTGGGTTGGCTAGACAAACAGCAGATAATTTCACTCAGACATGGGATATAAAGAAACAAAGGAAAGGAACAGACAAAAGCAAGCCAACACTGAGGCTACCAATAGGGAAATATGGGAGTAGGAGTCATGGGTGGAGAGGACCCAATGGACTATAGTAAAGGATTACTCTTGCTTTGATGGTGATTGTGGCGTAATGACATACATTTGTAGAGGTGTGACCTATACTGATAAAACATGTATTGTTGTAAATCAATGTCACCTCAAACACAACTGGAATTAAAAATTAAATAAACTTTAACCATTCTGATAAGTGTAAAATGGGATATAACTTGCTTTTCCCTCATTACCAATGAGGTTAAGGTCCTTTTAATATATTTTGTTCAGTCCATTTGGAGATTCTCTTTTTTGAACTTTTTATTCAAATCTTTGCCTACTTTTATACTGAGTTGTCTTGTTGATTTATACTTTTTTTAAGCTTAGTTATGGAGTCTACTAGCGATATATATTTAAATTGCTTTATTTCAGTAAAAAAGCTTGTTTTTACATTAAAAATGGCATTTTTATTAAGATATTTTAAACATTAATATAATGCATTTATTAATCTTTTCTTCAAGATTAGTGTGATGTCCTATGTAGAATTCCCTACTCCAGAGTAATAAATTATTCTCTTACATTAATATGTAAGAGAACACTATACTGATTTGTCTCTCAGTTACATATCATATGAGGTAGGGGTTATTTGATTTCTTTCACAAATAGTATCCTTTAAACCAATACTATCTATTGAAAGGATGGTTCCTTCTTCACTGCATTGTGCAGTGAGCCTTTCTCTTAAATCAAGAGTGCTTCCAAGCATAATTTCAACTGTGGATTCTTAATTGTCTTTTACATTTCCAAATGCCTATCCTTGTGCCAATCCTAAACTTTCTGGTTAGTACAGCTTCAGAATGCATTTAGTATCTAATAGTGTAAATCTTGGCACCTTTTTTTCATCAATACTGCTAGGCTTATGCTAGAACTTTGTATTTCTGTGCAAATTGTATGATCAATTTGTCAAGTTAAAAAGGCCTGTTGAGATTTTATTTTTCTTTTGTGTATGTGTAGCACATCTTCTTGATCCAAGGCCTGTTGAGATTTTGAAGGACTTGCATAAGCTATCATTGTAGAAGAGACAATTTAAAATAATGAGATTAGAAAAATAAAAACATGATCTATACCTCGGCTTATAAATTTCTTTAATTTTTTCCCAGTACTTTTTCATTGTAGAATTCTCTAATCTCTATGTAATGATCTTGTTCATTTAAAAATTATTCTTATGTATTTGAAATTCTTATATGCTAATGTAAATGGTAACTATATTACTGGGCTGTTTTCTATTCCTATGTTACTTGTACAAATTAATACCATGGTGTTTTTCTATTAAACTTATATGTAGCAATTTTGTTGTGTGAATTTATGAATTCAAGTAATTTATATTATGTATTTTCGAAAAAATAATATAATCTATAAAAGAGTTTAATTTCTTTTTTTCCAATATTAATATTTATTCTATTCATTTGTATACCAGTATACAGTACTTTGAAAACTGAATATTCAAAAATGTTTTTACTTCATAGTAACAACTGCTTACATACCTCCCCCAGTGTTTTACCTGGCATTGCAGATTTTTCTGGTGACCAATTATTATAGTTATATAAATGTTCTTATGTAATATTTGTACGTTTTGGCTTATTTCATGGACAAGGACCACCATATTTAATCTCCTATTTACAAAAGGAAAAGCTTTCGGAAATATGATTAAATTTGTTCACTCTGATATTTTCAAAATCTATACTTTATAAAGCAGTCATACTTTATCAAATGCTTTTATAGAATCCACTGAGATGAATACAAAATTTTAAACATTTTTGTTAAATAATTTAGTTCCTTTTTCATTCATGTATTTTTAACAGCTTTCTTAATAAAAAAAAATTGTGCAAACCACTAAGTTCACCCATTAACACGTATAAAGTTAATTCTTTAGTATATTTATAGAGTTGTGCATCCAATACCATAAATTATAAAACATTTTTATTACCCCCAAAAGGGTCATACCCATTAATATTCACTCCTACTCATTAGCATTTACTTCCCACCTTCACCTACCAGCTCTGGACCCACACTAATCTACTTTTTATCTCCACGGAGTTTCCTAATCTGGAAATTTTACATAAATGAGACAATGCAATATGTGGTCTTATATGACAGACATCTTTAACTTTGAATAATAATTTTTATATTCTCTCATGTTAGAGCATGTTTCTTCCACTTTATCACTGAATACTACTTCTCTTGATGGATGCACTACATTTTGTTTATACTATCATCAGCTGATGGGCATTTCCATTATCTTCACTTTTTGGCTAAGGGCATCAAAAACTCATTCATATTGGGAAGGTTTATTGTACAAGAACACTATTTAACTTTCATCTATTTTCACTCCAATGAATACAATTTTCTCATCGAATCTCTTAGTTGGATGCAATTGATTTCACTTCATATTTTTCTGCATATTCTGGGTTTTCTTCTCTTACTGATCTTTTTATTTTTCCTGCCCTGAACTAATCAAGTTCCTTTCTTCTTCATTTCCTGTAACGATCCAGAAGTTCTCTATTATACTTTTCTGTGTGTAAGAAGTGCTACCCTTAAATTGCAAACACATACCCAAATCTTCCCAATGAATTCTACAATTCATCCTCCTTACAACCTAGACAATATTCTTAGCATGTTTAAAATACCCAATAGTAGATACCTTCTTTAGTTGAATTGCTTTATTTCAAACTTTCAAAAAGCAATTATTACCTTCTTCATTACACTCAGACTATATGACAATTTCTTACAGAAGTCAGTGGCAAGATAGATAGATAGATAGATAGATAGATAGATAGATAGATAGATAGATAGATAGATAGATAGATAGAAATATATTGCTTTTTAGATAAGGACAATGCTATTAAATCCTAAAAAGAAAAAAAAATATATCAGGCAACTGTAACCTCCATTTATAGGCTCCTTCAAGTATACATACCAGTCATGAAACCCAATACAAAAAAAAAATGTTCAAGTAGAGCAAAAATTTTATCATTTTCAAATTCTGAGCACAATGAAGCTCTGAAGGAAATACATTCAATAATAATAATAGACTCACTTCGTACCAGGCACTGTTTCACTATTCTAAAAAATGCATTCATATATAATATAATCCTTGCAACAACCCTATTATTGTTTCCATTTTACATATGAGCATATGAGGAATCTAGTACAGGAGGTAAATTAAACTGCCTATGATCATTTACTTTTTAATTCCCACAGTTGGAATTCGAAGCTTGGCAACATATCTCGAAAATCCCTGTTCTTAAACTACTATTTAGTAAATAGCCAAAGGAATAATTTATGAAAGTCAACACAAAAATATGGCTCATATCAACCATTAGCAGCATACATTTGAAATAGGAATGTTTGAATATCAGTGCTAGTATTTTTCATAATGGCTTGTAATGACCAGTTGAAAAAGAAGACAGACATCAGTGAAACTGAGGCCCATCTTTAAGAAGGACTTTAATTTCAAAATCCAGGTTTGTAGCTTTTGCACTACTTTTAGAAACTCCTTTTTTTTTTAAGATTTATTAATTGGTTTATACAAGCACTGGGTATAGTCAGAAGTGCGGGAGAGTCAGAGAATTCACCAGAGACAGAGCGGGGAGCAGAACAGACTGATGAAGTACACTGCTGAGGGGAGCAGCAAGCAGCAGGAGAGGTCTGTTGCGCCATGTGGGACCCTCGCCTGGCGGCCGGGGATTGAACCGGCCCTGCAGAGGCTGTGGGCAGCTTGGCAACCCAGTGCTCAACTGCTGCGCCACTGGGGAGGCCCCTAGAAACTCCTTCTTATAGACCTTTAAACTTTACAAGTTTAAAAGTACAATCTTGTGATCATGAAGCCATGAAAAAAAATGTGCTAAATTGGCCAGTTTAACAAACAGTCATAAAAGCAATAATCTATGTTTCTGTCCATCTGGTTCTGCTCAAGGATCATGCACATATCATTGCAACCTAACTACCTGAATATTCTCGGGCACAAGTAATGTAACCCTCTGAAGGGACATAACTCCTCTTTCCATTCAAGTTCTCATAGTCCTACACTGATGAAATAAAGCCAACCAAGTGGCAATGCTATGTAGGAAGCCCAAGTATTAAAGTAATCTCAGCACCAGCTGACTTGACAACCTTACTCTTGCCATGCACTGATAATGAAATTCAGCTCAGACTCAGCCACCTATTTGGAGACTTCCAACTCCACTTAATTTTCTCTGTTAATTTTCTCTCACTTAATTTTCTCTGTTCCCTGGAGTCTGTTCAATTCTCTTATGATCATCAATGTTACACTTTCAGGTCCATGGAGGCCCAAGGAGACCAAATCCAAGAAAGGTAGAAATTCTGAGAAAACACTCAGTTGAGCTCCCTTAAGTAAAACAGTCAATGAACAAGGGGAGGATGCTTAGCAGTGTGGAATTACCTTCACCTGAGAGGTGGTGACTCCATGTGTGTATTTACCTTTCACTTCTTTAGCTTTCCATTTTCAAACACCAGTTTAAGTCAGTGTGCTTGAAATAAAACAATTCAAAACTTTAAAATAAGTTGCAAAAAATATATATTGCTCTAAAATATCTAAGAACAGGGGCCTGCCTGGTGGCGCAGTGGTTGAGCGCTGGGTTGCGAAGCTGCCCACAGCCAGTTCAATCCCCGGCTGCTGGGCGAAGGGTCCCACATGGCGCGCAGACCTCTCCTGCCGCCCTCTGCTCCCCTCAGCAGTGTACTTCGGTCCTTCTGCCCGCTCTGCTCCCCGCTCTGGCTCTGGTGAATTCTCTCGCCCTCCTGCGCTTCTGACTGTACCCAGTGCTTGCATTAAATAAATAAATCTTAAAAAAAATAAAATAAAATATCCAAGAAATTTATTTCCTTCCTTGCAGCATAATAACTCCCTTTTGTGCACACAATAGGATATTTCATATACATTTTACTGCATATTTGGCAAAATTTTGAATATTCATATTGGCCAACAAGCCATTTATTAAAAGCCTTCATAAAAACATTTTTTATTCTCCTACACAACAGCGTAAATCCCAAGTCTTTCATATGAATTCACTAAACTTGTATTCAAATAGAGTAATTATCCTTAAATGTATATGCTTAAAATATGTATAAGATATTTATGTATTTAAGCTAGTAGACTCTGATTGCCTTTATTTTGATGGTGAGTTATGAATCCTCCACATTTAAGAGGAAATGTATATTAAGCCCCAAAGCTACAAATCTTTTTAAAACATATTGAAAATAAAATCCTATTTCCCTGGTTTACTTCAGTATACAGTACTTTGTAAAATAAATACTCCAACGTGGTTTGACTCATAATAGCAATTGCTTAAAAATTGCCCCAAGGTTAGGCCTGGCATTGCAGATTTTGTCTGGTGGCCAATTATTATGGTTCTGTTAATGCTCTAAAACACTGTCTGTAATGGAAATGCCAACTTCTCTGTCATCTGCATAAGTAAAATATTGCAAATTAAATTATGCAGTTGATGTGTGACTTCCCTTATGAAATATAATGATTGCTATCTGCCAATATATTTTCAAAATATATATGAACAACAAGAATTAGCATGGATGCTTAGGGACTATAACTAAAAGTATTGTTGAATCCCTTACAATCCAACCTTTCATTTTATTGGGGCATTTGGTGACTAGTTCAATATGAGTCACACCAGAAAGCAAGATAGCTTCCTTAATTCAATGAAGTGCCACACACTATAACTGTTCATTAGGGATTTGTGTACATTTATTGACTCAATGATTATTTGGTGACTATTTTAAAGTACAATTTATAAGAGAAGTAGAATTTATAAGAAACAGTTCATCCTATGAGAAAAAGTAAGAATACCAAGAATATCATATCACAAGTCTATTCGCCGACTTCAAATTCTGAACAGTGGTGAGAGTGTCTTACACCTGCCTGTGAGTCCCATCCACAGGCCTAATAGCAGAAGAAATAAGAACTTGCTGGGGAAACAGCCCATGCAACTTAACCTTACTTCTTCTCCTTCCATCTCTACTCTTTCTATTCCAAGGATGACAAGATCTAACATACATGTATATAGACTATTTATTTAATACTAGCAAGCCAGGGGAGCTTTTTCATTTATACCTTGTTATATTCAACTTACAATTCT
This sequence comes from Talpa occidentalis, assembly GCF_014898055.3. NCBI lineage: Eukaryota > Metazoa > Chordata > Mammalia > Eulipotyphla > Talpidae > Talpa > Talpa occidentalis. The sequence continues at coordinate 56,701,640 of NW_023604295.1, read as the reverse complement.
AGGGAATAGTTTACATACTACATACTGTATTGTATGTGTTACAATCGACCCCCTACATAAAGGAACAGCCTCAATCTGCATCTTTAATTGTTCCCTGTAGAAGTGTTTTCCATATAGAAAAAGAATCATATTGGTATGGTCACCAAAAAAAGACATGCAAAAGTAACTAGAAAATAATTAAAGTCTGGTATGTATTAGGACAAACTATAATGTTTTTTAGACTTTTTTTAATATTTATTTTTTATTGAGTAGCATTGGTTTATATTATTTGTATTTTGGCAGTATAGGATCCCTCCCTTCTGGTGCCATTGCTTCATAATTAATTATTTTGTGTTTTCCTCGTTGTTTTAAAGTTTTTCAGCACCTGGTTCAAAAAATACAACTAGTATTCTTTTGGATTTGGAGAAGTTTGACATTTTGAAAGGGAATCTTATACTTGGAAAGGTTGAGAAGCTGAGGTCAGCTGCATCACAAAAAAATGTCAGCTTGGCTTCCCCAAGCTCCTCAGCAAGAAGCAGAGGGCACCTGAGTCAAGGATACACAAAGACTAGTAGAAGTGCACTTGCTAAGCCTTCATTCTTAAGGGCCAGGGCATCATTGCCCGGCTGTGTCTACATTGTGAATTGTTTCAGCAAAAAACTTAAGACTTTGATCAGAAACAGCTTAAACCATTGTGAGCAATCTCTGCCTTCTTTTTCAATATAGATAAATGGAGATTGAGAAAAGAGTTGACCACAAAACTCACACTGCTGCGATGTTTCAAAATTCCTTATAGTGTCTTTCTAAATACTTATTTTTATTAAGAGGCTCTTTAATGAGAGGCTAAAATATTAGCCACTTCACCATTAGTCTTACACCAATAATACAAGCACATTCTAGCATCCTTGCCACGGATACAGATGTCTGTACTCTGAGATCAACATGGGGTGAAATGGTGACTAGGGGGAGCAAAATAAAGTCACTGTGCAATTTCCATATCAAGAGGAAGACTCTGATATGCTAATATTTTTCAGTTTTCTGAAAACTTCTAAATAAAGAATACTACTATCAAAAAGACATGCTCTGCCCGATCATCTTTTTCTGTGTGAGTATAAGAAGATATTGCAGCAGCTCTTCAGTTATCTGCAATATGATCAGTGACAAGGATACAGAATAGGCAGAACCACTGCTATGAGGACATAACACTCCACTGTATTTTTATCCTTCGAAAGATACAAGGCAAGCACAAGCTCACATTGACTTTGCTACTAGGTTAGGGCTGTGTGATTTGTCCATCTGGTGGGAAATTGATAAGCGTAAATTTTAGTTAGAAGGCATTAAGAAAGGGTATATGTCCTCTACCTGCTGTCCTCTCTGGAGACCATTTAAAGCCTGCTGCTAAACTCACACCAATAATTTCCATGTTAAGTCACTATTTAGTCATATTCTAATTTGTTTCATAGTATATTCTCACCTAATCTAATTAAAACAGTATGTTCTAAATAAGTTACTTTTCCAAATAAATGAAGGTTAGTCATTAAACAAAAGTACACTACACTGTCTTTGGAGTTTGATACATCTATTATTTAAATACCAATTTCATAACTTATAATTGAGATCTTTCAAAAGTTAAATGATTTCTGAGTTTTAGGATGCTTTTTCTATAAAATGTATAGAGGCAGCTCATGTCTCAAGACTGCCTGCTTGTATCTATCCAGGTATCTCTTTCTTAAACTTAGCCCTTTCAAAAAGGTAGCTCCCCAGCCCACCTGTAACTATGCAGGTGTGTTGTTTTCTCCCCACAAACTTTTCCCCTTTGAAGCTCTTCCTGCCCACTCCTGTGTATGCAAGCACCTTTTCCTTTCCTTTCATTTATATAATAAGCCTGACCTTTTAGATACAATAAATAAAATGTATAGGTAACTAAAAATAGTGTGTGGGCGTTGTTTGTATATTTTATACTCCTCAGTTACATAAAACAGCTCAGTGATTGCTAATTTCTTCTCTTGTAAGAATTTGAGTAGTAATAAATTAGATGCCTAGAATAATAACCTTAAGGATAAGAAAGACCTGAAAGACATCTACTCCAGGTCCTTATTTTACAAATGGACAAACTGAGGTAGAAAGAAGTAAATAGCTTCTCCTGGAGTGACAGTGTCTTCTTTGAATTAGATAAAATTATGTTAGAAAATTTAAGATATTATAACCCTTTAGGTACAAGAAATGTGGAATTTAAAGAGTTATTCATCTGCAATTTTTTTTTATCAACATACTCCTCAGTCTTGCCCAATAGTACTGAAATTATAGTATAGATGTTTCAGTTGTGTCAGGATGATGCCAATGAAGCAGCACTCTTTGTACAAGGCCATCTGGCTCAAGCATAAATTGACTGTACACTTGTGATTTCACTGGTGAATACTCAAATAAGTTAATCTGTGCAAGTAATGTAGCAGAGAGCTTGAGAGCATTACCGCTTAACAAGTTAGACTCTGGTCTGAGTTTCAGTTCACTACCTACCAATCCTAGGGCATTTTACCACTTAACTCTCAGTTTTCTTCTAGGAAAGCAAGATAGATACAAGTATTTGCTACATATAATTTTTCTGTGTATTAAAAGAGTTAATGTTTTTAAAATCATTTACACAGTGTGGGAAGAATAATAAGCACTCACTAGTGACAATTAAATTGTGATATGCAGAATATCCATTTCTCTCAGTATAATGAAATAATGGATTTATCTGGGTATAAATATTCATACCCATGTATATATTACGAATGAAACATATTACGTCTTCTAAATAATTTATTTCAGTACCTTTATGGAAATGTTTTGTAATTGAGTTACCACATGGAATTTAGAGTTGCAAAACATGAATGCAATCTGATATTATATAAAAAAAAAACTTGAACATTACAATTTGTATGAATTAAACTTTTGAAAATATCTGTAATGTTATTATGAGTCCTGAATCAACACATTAAATAGCAGGTTTTTCTCTGCCTTCTTAAGTATAGTATAACCAAATTTCACATTTTATCAATTACTTACAATTATCATTATAACATCAATTATACATGTCATGTAGAATATAGAGAATAAGGAATGTAGATTCAAAGACATATTCAGATGCTTTCTTTATAAAGTAGATGATTAGCTTGGTTTTTGCTCATTTGCGTTTTTCTTGTGAAATTGAAGTGAGTAATGTTGAGTTATCTATCCTTCAGGGCAATAGAACACCACTAACTTTCTGAAGAATAAATTAATAAATTAAAGACTGAACTAATCATGCCTGAACTGTTTTACTTGCCCTCCAGAAAATTATCTTCTTTGCTTATGCTTCTAGGAGCTTTTGAATTGTCAGCACCACTCAAAACATTTCTTATGATTTCAACATGGATGTCATTTCTTATCATCTCTATTGCTTCTCACACTGCCCTCCCCATGCTGAGCCAAATGAACAAACTTAACTGCACAATTTTGAATTAGGTTCTAGAATAACTCTCACCCATTTAACAGGTATGAGATCTAAAATGTTTTTGTGGGGCCTACCTGGTGGTGCAAAGAGTTAAGATGCAGCCTATGAAACTATCTTCAGCCACTGAAGCACGAGTTCGATCCCCAGCCAGGGAGCAAACCACATGGTGCAGAAGACCTCTTCTGTCTCACCCACTGCTCCCCTCAGCAGTGTATTTCAGTCAATCTTCCTGTTCTGTTCCCCACTCTGTCTCTGGTGATCCTCTCACCCCCACACCTCTGGCCTGTACCCCAGTTCTTGTATGCATAAATAAATCTTTAAAAAAAATAAAATGTTTTTGTGCCTATTGAGCTATTGCTTTCTTTACCCAACCTCTTAAGTTTCTTCCACAACAATGGAATGCTGTCTCAAGCCCTGACTTATACCCCATTTTCAGACTGATAGGGACTGATCTGGTTCCTCACTTCAACAAGACCATCAGTACCCTAAAATAATCACAATTTCCCTAGGAGATGTAGCCTCTGTCCTGTCTGACAACAGTTGGCTAGAATCCTATTTCAACTGAGACGGACTCCCACACTCCAGAAACTACACCATTCCAGTTCACCTATCTCGGAGTGTAATTGCTGCAGGGAAACTCGGGCAGCAGGGCCCCAATTACCTGATTTGAATCTTAGGATGTCAATTCAAACCCAGATGGAGAACAAAAAAATTTGTGACAACAAATTAGATCTTGAGTTGAATTTCTGCCACCATCCTTAAAAGCAAAGTCTCTAAATGAGTAGGTTTCCTTATTCTAACATGCCTGTCCCTGTTATTTTTCTCTTCCTGCATGTCAAAATATCTAAGACTCATTCGGTCTCATGACCATCTCTGTTATCTTTCATTAGAACAATGCCAGTAATAGTACTCTCAAATGAACCAAGCACTATTCTAGGATACTTTTAGTTCACTTCCACTATCTTCCAGCAAAATAGTATAGGATTATCTGTAATTATGATACTGTGTTAAAATAATAGTTTGTATAGTTTACATTGTATAAAGTCCATTTGTGACACACTATTAATTTGCTTGGGCTGATACAACAAAATACAATAGATTGGGGGCACAAGCTACAGAAATTTATTTTCTCACAGTTCTGAAAGCTAGAAGACAAAGATCTAGGTGTTAGAATGTTTGGTTTCTCCTGAGGCTCCTTGGCTTAAGATGACAGCCTTTCTGCTTTGCGCTCACATAACTTTTGTTTGTGCATAAAATAATGTCTCTGATGTCTCTGTGTGTCCAAGTTTTTTCTTATAAGTATACCAGTCAGGTTGGATTAGGATCCACCCTAATGGAGGCATTGCCCATTTAAAGGCAAGATCTGCACACAGTCAGACGTCAAGTGGAGGGGTTGCTGGATGTGGCTGTGGTCTCCCCGGTGACAATGCTATTGATGGCAACTAAGAGGACACAGTGGCCGGCAAGCTTACAGGATGTCAGATTGCACAACACTTTTACTTCACGCTACCTGTCAGGCCACCAAGTGTTCAAAATTAGAAATGAGCACACATACTCATCACCGTTAACAATTTCTCTGCAAAGTAGCTCAGTCAAAGAAGTTTCCTGCCAGGCAGCTCTAGGTCTCATCATCAGAGAAAGCTGGGACCAACACTTTCAAAGTTCAGAAATGACACACACCTATAAGAAAATTCTGGCACCTAAACATAGCCTGTCATACATATCAATATACAGCTGTCAAAATCTACAGAATGTCAAAATCTACAGAGTGAACACTAGTGGGAACTATGGAATTTGGGTGATGATGACATATCAATACTGGCTCATCAACTGCAGTAAATATACTACTCTGGTGTGGATGCTGGGGTAGATATGTGATCGATTTTACTATGAGCTACTCTAAGAACTAAAACTATCTATCCTTCAGGGCAAGAGAACACAGCTAACTTTCTGAAGGATAAATTAATAAATTGTGAGCTACTCTAAGAACTAAAATCTATATTTAAAAAAGTACAACTTTGATAGCAAAGTAACTTCAGTCATGAGCTCTTGTGAGGAAAGACACTGCCTTTATTCTCATTAGGCTATTGAGGCTGTGTATAAAAGATGAAGTTGTAAAAAAGACTTCCTTAGAAGGCATTTCCTTGTTTAGTGCAAAAGGCTATAGTGTGTGTTCTCCAACATATATCCAGATGTGTGTGTGTCTCCATAACATACGTGTGCCATGTAAAAGCAGTTAATTATATCAAACTAGTGTCCCCAACTTTATTGTGTCATTAAGGTGAATAAATTTCAAGATGTTTTTTAAATATTTGAAATAATTTTGTTTGGCATTATATTTTTATTCAATTAGTGGCATTGTATTTCTATTCAAATAGTATTTTATACTTTTAGACCCTTTTGCCAAGCAGTAGTAACAATCATATCCTAAGGTTAAATCCCAGAGAAGAATGCCATGTTGCATATTGCATATTGAATGTTCAATAAATAAACTATATTTTTCTTTAAAAAACCGAAGACCCTATCTCCAAAGACCATCATATTCTTAGGCACTGGACATTAAGTCTTCAAAATATAGATCTGGGGGCAGGGGGAGGACAATTCATCACATAACACACATGGAATAAAATCTTCACAAGGTCTCCTTAGGATACTGCCTAAAAAAGTGGGTCTCCTATAATAGACCTCTATTAGAGTTTACTAAGTGGCTGAAATCTATTTTATACCTTTAATCTTGACCTTACTGGGAATCCATGAGATAATATTGATGGGCAAATTATTAAAATTTTATATCACATTAAATCTGATTTCCTGAACTGGAATGGACAATAGTGAAAATGGTTTCTGTTCCTTGATAACCTATAATTTCTAAATTACTGATGTTCCAGAAAGGAATATCTTGGTTTATTTAATACTAGGATCTTTTATTTATACTACAATTTTATTCCTTTAAATTTTTTAATGAACTTTTCAAATGGCCAGAAGCTTATGTTATGCTAGCCTCAAGTACAGACAAACATGAAATCAATCCTGGAGCTAATGTATTCACTAAGAACTACAACTGGTATAAAATGTAACAAGAGCTAGAAAACATGGTTCATTTTTATGGACAATATCATCAGCTTCAAAAATAAATTCTATGAAAAGACTCATTTTTCATCTGTGGTTTATAGGATAGATTTTTTTTCCCCCTACTAGCCATGCATTTTGAAATGCCAAGGGTTTCCGTGCTTGGATTCAATGACTTCAATTAAATAGGGCACCAGTTAATCTTGGATATGGAAGAATTTTGGAATCCCCATAATGGGAAGACTCCTATGGAGCGATTAACTCTCTTCAGCTGCCTCTATCCTCACTGCCAGGAAGGGTCTGCCTGGCACACAGTCTTCTGGGGACCCAAAGAGGGGCTTGTCACTGGTCTTCTCTCCCACCATGTTCCTGAGCTTGCTCTGTTCACATGGCTCCCAGTTCCTTGTCTCACTCCTGCTGTTTACAGAGTGCTCAGGTTCTCTGTCTTTTCATCCTCATGCTACCACATTTTCTCAATGGAACTCTGCACACTGGTGGGAGTATATCAGATTTTTTGAACTGGACTCACAAGAGCAGTTCAATATCTTTTTCAATTAGTAAAAACAAGCAGCAATGGGGACGCACTAAGAAAACATTTTGTCTTCACTTTACTGTTGAAAGAGCCTGGGTCTCTCACTATAGTATTCTAAGTATTGTTAAGAGTACTTATGGCCCTGGGAAGTGTGAGAAGCAAAGAGCAGTATAGGGAAAATAAAGAAAATGTATAAACTAGGGAGAGAGGGAACTGGAAGTTTTTCAAGCAGATGAGAGGAACAGTTGGTAGGGAGGAAAAGATTTAAACTATGCCCAAGTACAATGGCATTCACTTCCAAAATTAAAATGGTCTGCTGATTGTGACTGAAACCCTAGAATGCTTTTTAAAATCTTATTTTCACTATCACAGTCTTTTCAGGCTGACATAATTACCTTTAGGGGTTTCATCAGCATTTGGCAAAATTACAGCATCTCCATTTCAAAAATGCACGATTTCCAGAGAGGAATCTAAAGTCTTGGTTTTTGTTGTTTTGTTTTGTTTTTTTTTAACACATAGCAGGTGGTTAGCTCTAACTAACTTTTTACTTAATGAGTGACCTAATTCGCCCAAGGATGTTACATTCCCATTGCTGGATTCCTGTTACTGATTTTTTAAATCCAGCCTCATTTAATAATAAGCTAGCATTTGAAATTATTACTTATTCATAATACTAGCACCTTGGCAAATCCACCCAAGGTTCACTTTCACATAATAGCTGCTCTCACCAGATTTTGCCCTGCAGCAGGTGACAGTCCATATGAGGCTAGAAGATAGAGAAAAGAAAAAGGAAAAATATCAAAGCAGATATGCTGCCTCTTTTTTTTTTTAAGATTTATTTTATTTATGCATCCAAGAGCTGGAGTATAGGCCAGAGGTGGGGGATGGGGTATGTGAGAGGAGTCACCAGAGACAGAGTGGGGAGCAGAATAGACAGATTGATTGAAATACACTGCTGAGGGGAGCAGCGGAAGGCAGGAGAGCTCTGCTGCACCATGTGGATTAGCACCCTGGCCAGGGATCAAACTCTTCATATTACTGAGACTTAACCCCTTGCACCACCAGGGAGACCTCTGTTGCAGCTTTCTTGAATGTAGTTTATCTTTTTATTTCATGTTCACACAGCAACAAAAGAATGTGGCTGAGTATCTTATAGGAAGTATAGTAAAGTTGCAGGAAGTAGCAGGCTCCTAGAGCACCAGGACACAATGGATAAGGAACAGCTTCCGGTAGCTCAGAGGCAGTCCTGCAGTAGTAAATGGAGAGGTTTCATTTCATCAACTCACTCTTGGAGATCAGGCCTTGACAAACTGTGCAGACAACCAAATTCTTAATAGGTTGCTTTATAAACCTGATGCCGATTGGTTAATAAAGGAGAAATATGCTTTTGAATGAAAAAATAGTTTTCTCCAGAATAAAGTAGTTTTTAAAAAATAATTGTTTCCTCAAGTTCAACAATCTAGAGGAGATGGACAAATTCCTACAACTCTACAATCACCCAAAGCTAGACAAAGAAGAAATAGAACACCTAAACAGACCAATTACAATTAGCGAAATTGAAATGGTAATCAAAAACCTCCCCAAAAACAAAAGCCCAGGACCTGATGGATTTACAAATGAATTCTACCAAACATTCAGAGACGAATTAGTGCCAGTCCTTCACAAACTCTTCCAAAAAATTGAGAAGGAAGGGAAATACCAAACACGTTATATGAAGCCAACATTACATGAATACCAAAACCGAACAAGGACAACACAAAAAAGGAAAACTACAGGCCAATCTCCCTAATGAACACTGATGCAAAAATCCTCAATAAAATTTTAGCTATCAGAATCCAACAATGTATCCATAAGATAATTCACCACGACCAAGTAGGATTCATTCCAGGGACACAAGGATGGTTTAACATCCGAAAATCAATCAACGTTATCCAACACATCAACAAAAAGAAATATAAAAACCATATGATAATATCAATAGATGCTGAGAAAGCTTTCGACAAAGTGCAATACCCATTCATGATAAAAGCCCTTGAAATTCTTGGGATACAAGGAACATACCTCAACATCATAAAGGCCATCTATGACAAGCCAACAGCCAGTATCATTCTCAATGGTGAAAAGCTGAAATCAATTCCATTAAGATCTGGAACAAGACAAGGATGTCCACTCTCACCACTGCTTTTCAATATAATACTGGAAGTCCTGGCCAGAGCAATAAGACAAGAGAAAGACATCCAAGGAATCCAAATAGGAAAAGAAGAAGTCAAACTATCACTATTTGCAGATGATATGATAATATACATAGAGAGCCCCAAAAACTCCACAGAAAAACTAATTCAACTCATCAATCAGTTCAGTAAAGTGGCAGGATACAAAATCAACGCGCAAAAGTCAGTTGCCTTCCTATACACAAACAATAAATCTGAAGAAGAAGAAATAAAAAAACCATCCCTTTTATTATCGAAACAAAAAAAATCAAATATTTGGGAATAAATCTAACAAAAGAGGTAAAGGACCTATACAAAGAAAACTATAAAACACTGTTAAAAGAAATAGAAGAAGACACAAAGAAATGGAAAGACATCCCCTGCTCATGGATTGGAAGAATTAACATTATCAAAATGGCCATCCTACCAAAAGCAATTTACAGATTCAATGTTATTCCAATAAAAATTTCAATGGCATTCTTCAGAGAAATGGAACAATTATTGATGAAATTCATATGGAATCACCAAAAACCCCTAATAGCAAAGCTCTCCTGAAAAAAAGAGAAGGGAATGGAGGCATCACACACCCAGATTTCAAACTATACTACAAAGCCATAATCATCAAAACTGCATGGTGTTGGAACAAGAACAGACATACAGACCAATGGAATCGAATACAAAATCCAGAAATAAACCCACAGATTTATGGTCAACTAATCTTTGACAAAGGAGCAAAGACTATGCATTGGAGCAAAGAAAGTTTGTTCAATAAATGGTGCTGGGAAAACTGGATCACTACATGCAAAAGAATGAAGATTGACCACTACCTCACACCATACACAAAAATCAACTCAAAATGGATTAAAGAACTAGGCATAAGACCTGAAACCATAAAATACATAGAAGGAAATATAGGCGAAACACTACGTGATATTCACATCAAAGACATCTTTACAGACACATCACCCAACGCAGTGATAGTGAAGACAAAGATAAACAGCTGGGACTACATCAAATTAAAGAGCTTCTGTACAGCAAAAGAGACAATAACAAAAACAAAGAGAAACCCCACCAACTGGGAGAACATTTTTACACACAACACTAATGATAAAGGACTGATCACAAAAATCTGCAAAGAGCTGATGAGACTCAACAACAACAAAGAAAATAATCCAGTCCAAAAATGGGCAGAAGAGCTAAAAAGAAACTTCTCTGAAGAGGAAATGCAAATGGCCAACAGGCATATGAAAAAATGTTCAACATCACTTGTAATCAGGGAAATGCAAATCAAAACTACCATGAGATACCATCTTACACCAGTGAGAATGGCACATATTAAAAAAACTAGTAACAACAAATGTTGGCGAGGGTGTGGAGAAAAAGGAACTCTTCTGCACTGTTGGTGGGAGTGCAAACTGGTCCAACCACTATGGAGAGCTGTGTGGAGATTTCTGGACCTACTAAACATAGAGCTTCCATATGATCCAGCAATTCCACTCCTAGGTATTTACCCAAAGGACACAGAAACATCAATTCCAAAGAACACCTGCACCCCTATGTTTATAGCAGCACTGTTTACAATAGCTAAGCTTTGGAAACAACCCAAATGCCCAAAAATAGATGACTGGATCAAGAAGATATGGTACATATATACCATGGAATATTACTCAGCATTCAAAAAAGATAAACATATGCAATTTGCAGGAACATGGATGGCGCTGGAAGGGATCATGCTCAGCGAAATAAGCCAGAAAGAAAAAGAAAAATACCGGATGGTCTCACTCATAGCAGGAATCTAGAAAACTTAAATAAGGGACCAGGAAAATGAATAACTATAAGAAAGTGAAAATCAAAATCAACAAAAAACTATGAACCAGAGACACTTTTGGGGGGGGTTGGCGGGAGGGGAGGGATTGGGGTCAGAATGGGGGGGTTGCAATTGTATAGGGAATATAAAAAAAAAAATAATTTGTTTCCTAAAAAAAGTTTATGTGAGCATGGAATCAGAGCAAATGGGGTTAACATTATAAAAACAACAGCACCTACTCACTGTATTATTTATTTTATACCAAGGGTGGAAAAAAGATTTTCTGTACAACTCCATGTAGTAAATATTTCTAGCCATATGGGTCATAGTTTCTGTATATTCAACTCTACCTTTGTAGGTCATTTTCCAATAAAATTTCATATACAAAGCAGGCAGCACACCAGATTTAGCCCCATTCTATACTGTAAGCCATCTACATTATCATATATGAGATTCGTCATAATTCTGAGGTGAGCAATATCCAATTTACAGGTAAAGAAATTAAGGCTCAGGAAAAGTAATTGATTTATTTGAAGTAACCCAGGTAAGTAATGCTAATAAATTCTTCAGATCTTCACTGCAAAAGTAAAGTCTTATCAATTTTTCTAAATGCAAAATATTTTAACTTCAAGGTTATTTGAGTCAGTTGAATTATTATCATTTTCCTCTAGTAATACAAGCAAAATACCAACATTTCAATTCTCCAACTGCATTATTTTTCCACACTTTGAATTCATATACTAAGAAATTATTATTATATGAGTCACAGCACAAAGAAAACAGTTTCCTAATTTTCTAAAACTGCATCTCTCTTCTTCACAAACTCTAATCATGTTCAGTAGAAAATTTTTTTCAATGGCCAGTTAAAATCAACAAGCAACTATAAACCAGAGATACATTATGGCGGGGAGTCGGGGGAGGAGGGAGTAGGATCAAAACAAGGGGGGGTGGGAATTGTATGGGGACTATAACCAAGATGAAAATGTATACATTGTGCAAACATGAAAAATGATGTAAAAAATGTATAAATTTAAAAAAAAAAGTTCTACCTTTTCTGATTTCAACAATTCTTATTCAGATATTTTAGAAGTTAAACTTGCCAGTAATTTTTTTTGCCTCTTTCATGTAGTTTGGTCTCACTGGGTATCTACTCTGTTTTTCAGATTTTACCCCTCTCTCAAGTTCATTATGGGTGCGTGAACAGGGTTGATTTCGTCCTCATCGATGTGGGGACAGGACAGATGAAAGGATATGGGGAGATCTATTTCTTAGATTGCCCCTATCCCCAGGATCTCTGTGGTCTCTTGTATATAAATGTATGGACTGGCTGGCTTCCCAGACCGTGAACTGATGGGAACCAGCTGCAGCAGGCTTACAGAGTGACAGGCTGGCACCTACAGTACCACCATTTTTCCCAGTTTCAAAGTCCTCAGCTGTGGTGGCCCCTTTGTTTTGACGCCAGGCCTCTATAATCACCCAGCAATTTTGACATATCTTCATCACTTTACTGGGGTATGCAGGAAATTCTGGGATCCCAGAAAGCCCTGCAGACCATCTCCCTAGCTGACTTACAGTAAGGACATGCTTAACCACCACCACCAAGTTGGAAGAATCTGGTGAGCCCCTTTGAGGCTTGAAGGCTTCTATTCTGTACTCCCAGGAAGCATGAACAGCCTGGATAGATTCAGGCCCCTTGTATCTATTGAATATTTCCAAAATCAACTCCTTTCAACTCCTTTTTTCAAATTAAGGCAGATAATAAGAGCTGTTATTCCTGCTCCACTTACCCTCCTCTCTGCCCTTTCTTCTGCCATCCTCACCCCAACTACGGGACTACAAGCAGCACTGTATCCCCCTTTCTTTCGCTGCTTGAAAAGGACCACCCGAAAATGAGCTCTGCAGTCAAGTCTTACATGTCTTACCCAGGTTATGTCCCTTAAGGAGATAAGAGAATCTAGAAAATCCTCTGTTTTAACAAATGCTACCTTAAAAGTTCTACATTCTGTAAACTTCTATTTGCAGTATAAGCTGAATGTTGGTTCACTTTCTCTTTGATTTCATCTTCTGGCAATTTAAACCCCTCCTTGAGATAGATATATGCCTAAAGCTGGCCAGGAAATTAAATGTGGGTACACCATTCACATACACACACTTTTAAAATGTTAACTTCTATTACACATTCACCACTACATTATCTCCCCCTATACTCACTCAGTTTCATATTAAATTTCCATATTCAAAAAACATTTTTAATTGTAATTCTTCATATTTTAAGTTGTGTGCTTCCTGATGACTCAAAGTAGTATATCTGTAATCAGTAAGTCATTTCTAAATGGAGAGTTGTACTGCAGCGAGATTAATCCTTTCATAATTCATGGATTCTTTTAATAGCAGTAATAGAGAGCTGGCATTTTTACTTCTTCAACAGATTATATTTGGATTCTAACCCTCACTCCATAGACATCTACAACTGGGTAAGAGGGACGGGGGATTGGGGGCATGTTTAGAAAGCATTATAATAAGTACATTTGGAACTCAAAGTCCCCACACTCTAAATTAAAATTAGTGCCACTGAATTAATACATGGCATGCCTCTTAAAGCTAAAAATCAAAATTTCAGGTCTCCAAGTGAAAAGAAGTTATCTCCTTACCTTTCTTGTCAAAACTGAAATAACTTCCTCCAACCTGGCATCATAACTATCTTCTCTGGTCATCGGCTATTATCTGACTGTTTTATATGTAGAAAGCTTATTTTGCAATTTTTAGCTTTTGTGAAGGCTTATCTGCAAGTATATTAATTTATCCTTGTAGTATTTTATTAAATAAATGAATGAAGTATAATCCCCATGTATCAATGAAGCATCACACACATTTTATGATATTTCCAGTGTGCTACAAAGAACTAGGATTAGAATTCAGTTTCCTAACTTAGAATCAGTTCACTGCCATTATCTCAAAATTATTTATCTTCTTACATCTCTTCCACAAATTTTTGGTTCACCACATAGTTCCTACAAAGATTTATATTTAGTGTGGTCTCATCTATCTGTTAACAAGTCCAATTTGAAATGTTTATATAAGGAATAGGACAGCTACTATCTTACAAGTATTTTACAATTTTGCTATAATGCTTTATTTAGGAGTCATGTAACTGTATTCTATTCATATCTGTGTTTTGAGTAATGATAATGAGGGTTTTACCCAAGTTATATTTCTAATTAAAGTTTTCTCCATAGATCCTTTTTTTCTGATTCTTTGATCATATTTGTGATATTTATTAGATAAGTCAAAAGTCTCATAATATTTTGAATATTTCTTAATACTTTGCCCAAATATGCTAATTCCTAATTTTATTTTTCCTTATTACTCTTTTCTACATGTTTTTATATGATTTTGTTAGACTATCCTTTAAATTCCATACCAAATTTTACACTCTCTTCTCACATCATGTTTGCGCCTAAGTTTATATCTTGCACTGTATCTTGAAAGTGTAACCAACTACTTTACAATTCTGAAAACAAAAGATAAGACATCAGCATTACATTTAAACTGCCAAAAATAAAATTGTTCCTGGCTTAATTGAAATTATAATATGTGGAGAATCCATGTTGCAACACACAATTTGATAGAGCTTTTTATGTAGAGTAACATATCAATTATACTTTTTTTAAGATTTATTTATTTATGCATACAAGAGCTGGGGTACAGGCCAGAGATGCCGGAGGTGAGAGGACTCACCAGAGACAGAGTGGAGAACAGAACAGGTGGACTGACTGATATACACTGCTCAGGGGAGCAGAGGGCAAGTCAGGAGAGGTCTGCTGTGCCATGTGGGTTTCTCTCTGGTGGGGACAGAACTCGTGCTGCAGAGGCTGCGAATTGCTTCATAGTGCAGTACTTAACCCCTTCCACCACCAGGGAGGGAGGGAGGCCCTTCAAGTATACTATTTTTAGGGCAGTCAAGTGTTTCTCAGTCATGAGGAAAACAAAAGTATGTTGTTATCAAGTGTTACTTATTGGATAGCTAGACTACATCATTAAAAGTCCAAGAAAAACAGTAGTTTCTTGGGAGCAACACAATTATGTAGAAAAAATTCCCACTTTCTGGAGCATTCTAAACATTAAGCAGAGTTATTTTTAACAAGATACTGAAAACACCTGGTCTGTCCTTCACTTTAACCTGCAATCCTTTTCAGGGACTAGGACTTATTAGATGAGGTAGGACTTTTTTTGTTACTTTCTTCTTAGAGTTCTTTTGCACTTGCCAGAGAAGTATATCCTTATGAACTATTAGTCACTTCAGACTAGTCAACAAGAGCTCTCATTTTTTTTTAGTAAACAATGGGTGGGCATTAATTGAAATTGCATGTATATTTGCATTCGTTTTTTCCCTATGAAAGCGGAAATGGAACCTGTCTTTTCCACCACTGAAATATCAATGTCTAGCACAGTATGTGTGATATCGCTTGGGAGCTTACCACCTGCTCCACATCATGATGCTACTCACATGCTGTAGGGTAAATGATTTTCAGGCTTTTCTGCCCTCCAGCCATTAGGATTGCCCTGTGTGATGGGACACCTGCATTTTGTTACATTGTTATGTTGTATTGTTTATTCCCTGTGCCATGGTTGCAGTATTGATATATACGCCAGGAGAAAGAGGCAGGAGAAAAAGAATGTCAGAGAAGCCCAGAGTGAAGATTCGCCTGGGGCTGGGAGGACTTCAGGCCTCCAGGCCTCCCTACCCTCCCCCACCCCACCTGCCATGAACCTGTATAGGGGCAGGAAAGGCACTGAGCAGGTTTCTATGATCCGCACAGACAGGGTAAAGAAGCATCCTGGAGCCCTCAGTGGCTTTCTCAGGCTTTTATTGAGCTTTACATGTATTGCAGCAACCAGGTACACGTCAAGCAGGGGTGCCAGGGGGCCAAGGGACCAGGGGGCCAATAGGCCTCCTAGCCCCTAGCAAGTCTTCACTCTGGGCTTTTCTCTCTCTCTTCTAGCTTCCTTTCTCCCCTTCTCTTTCCTGTTTCTTTCCTGCCTCTGCTGCTCTTGGTGACTACCTGTGACCATCTCAATACTCCTCCCATGGCCCACAGAAGTAAACAACACAACGATGTAACAACTGCAGGTGCCCCATCAGGCACAGCAATCCTAATGGTGGGAGGGTAGAAAAGCCTGAAAACTATTTACCCTACAATCTGATTGCCACACTACATGTAAAGCTCAATCAAAGCCTGAGAAAGCCACCAAGGGCTCCAGGACTCTCCTTTACCCTGTCTGCTGGAATCATAAAAGAACCAGCTGTGTGCCCGCCTGGCACTACACATGCAAAGGCAGCTCCTACATTTTTTTTTAAAAATTAACTATTAATTCATATATAAATGTATGTGAATGTTTCTCTATCCATAAAAGTTTTTATTCATAACATGCTCAACTGTAAAATTCCCCTTTCTCTTGATAATATGATTTTACAAACCACAAGGAAGATATTTCAGGTTTTTCACATCTGCTCACTGATTTAAACCTCCCTACCCCCCAGTTTGTTTTCTCATCAAAATGGAGAGCAAATAAGTAAAAGCCTCTTCTTAGTATGGTTATGAGGATTAAGTGCAGCAATACATGCAAAGTACTACCCAAGAATAGATTTATTCAAAATGCCTAGAAGGCATTCCCAAGGCTCAATAAACATCAGTTGCCTTTCTCCCTCTCCCCCTTCTTTTTGTTGCAGCTGCAAAAGGAAATGCCATCTATCCTAAAACTATCTCATTAAGGTAAAATGAGGCTCTTTGTTTACAAAACCCTCTCTACCTAAGAATGTAACCAAACTTACAAGGTTGTGCTAAACACAAACACCAGTTGTACAGGTGATGAAGAACCTGAAGTCAGTTCAATAAATCATGAAATAATACAAAGTTTAACAAGAAGAGTTTAATTGGAAACTGTATTACCTCCATCTGTTCCAACATCTTTTATTGAGTGCCGATTATTATTGCCTGAGGCAGATAAGCTTTAGACTAATCTGAATGAAGTGAGGTGTGACATTAATTGTTACATTTGAACTCTTACCAGATTGGAATTTGTGCAGCTACATACACGCCACATAATAGCTCTCAGATCCTGGTGTTTTGGTTTTTATTCTTTTCTATTTTCAAGAGTTTATTCAAGAGGATATGATGGTATGCTATTTAAAAATAAATTTTGCACAGGATAAGATGTTTCCTGGGTCTTTGTTCATGTCAGAAAGGGGATACAGCTCTACTGAGCTAGTATAGAACCAAATACTTTTTGTGTTTGCCTTCCCAGCTGCAGAGCCAAGTCAATCTGCCAATAAATTACAGACCTGAAAATATTATTAAAAAAAAAAAACTCTCATTGGAAAATTAATATCCAGGGACAAAAGTAAATTCAGAGGATGGAGAAAATGAACCAACATGTACAAACTAAGAGGCCAAGAACAAACCTCTACCAGTAGGAACTATTGTTCATATTTAACAAATAAATAGGCTCATGAAGGTTAAGTAGAAGTCACACAGTGAGTGAGTGGATTAGCAAAGATTCAGACTCAGCTGGGTATATTTTTTTTCTTTCACACATGGTTCTTTCTATTGCTCTTCCCTGTTTTATGAACAGCAGACACAGAGACGTGGGGATCAAATTAGTAATGTAGATGAAATATGCTTTGAAAACTGAAGGATGCAGGTGTCTACTAGGCATGTGGACACACCCTGATTCGAAGTTTCTTCCTTCACAAGATGGCATGCAATAAAAATAAAGTGGATGAAATTCTAAGAACTCTTTATAAAGTTAAGGTAGGCGAATTTTTTATTTCAGGAAAAGGCTAATGCCAAGTTCTATAGAGGGGTCAAACAAGATCTATAAGGAAAAGTGTCCAATAGATTAAGCAACAAGGAAGAGATTGGTAACTTTCTCACAAGTAGTAAATTGATTCACTCTCCTAATATGGCTATAGTTTAGCTTATTAATATCATCTAAAATGTCTAATAATCTCACATCTGATTTACCTGAAAAACCAAATAGCCAGTTTAAAACTGAGATTTACAGAAGGAGGCACAAGATGGTATCAGAGAAGTTCCTTGCTTTTCTCCCCAAAGGATCATCTAAATTTGTCTTAGTGGAGTAGTGCACCCAGAGTTTTATGACTTAGGTGAAACTGTAAGACCTCTTGGACATGAGAGGCCAAGCAGACAGTGCCAGAAGGGACACAGAGGAGATTCATGCATCACTGAACAAAGTACTCAAGATGAGGGCTATTAGAGGTGCCACAAACATGAGGCTGCCTCTCACCCCAGCAAAGAGCATTCACACCAGCAGGATGACCCTTCCACACCCTCTCTCACACCCTTACTAAGCAGGTGCAAGATCAGGTGTCAAACCTACTACACAGAGGAAAACACAGGCAAAACACTCTTCAACATAGGCTTCAGTGGTGTCTTTGTGTATCTGTCTCTAAAAGCAAGAGAAATAAAGAGAATATAAACAAACTGGACTACATAAAACTAAAAAGTTTCTGTAAAATGATAATTACATAAATAGAAATATAAATAAAACTATGAATATGAAAAAATTTTTTAAAAATAATAAAAAAGCTTCTGTGAAGCAAAATAAACCTATGGTTAAAATAAAAAGACAACCTGATATTTGCATGACATACATCTGATAATAGGATAATAGCCAAGATGTACAAAGAACTCTAAAAATATGCAGAAGAGATAAATGGGCACTTTGCCAAAAACACACAGATGACCAACAGGCACACGAAAAAATGTTCATCATTACTTACCATCAGGGAAATGCAAGATCAAAACAATCATGAGATACCAGCTCACACCTATGAGAACGGCCCATATCAAAAAGTCCAGTAACTACAAGTATTGGCGAAGATGTGAAGAACAAGGAATTCTGACACACTGTCGATGGGACTGTAGATTTGTCCAGATCCTGTGGAAAACCAGACCCTGAGGAACCCTATGGAAGTTCCTCAAAATATTAAAAATACATCTACCATATGATCCAGCAATTCCACTCCTGAATATCTGTCCAAAGAATGCAAAAACACTAATTTGAAGGAATACATGCACTCCTATCTTCATTGCAGCACTGTTTACATTAGCCAAGTTATGGAAACAACCTAAGTACCCAGAGACAGATGAGTATATTAGGAAGATGTGGTGTATATATAGACTGGATTAATACTCAGTCATTAGCCAAAAAAGTGAACCCTCACCATTTGAAACAAAATGGATGGAACTGGAGGATATCATGCTAAGAGAAATAAGTCATAAGGAGAAAAAAATACCTCATGGTTTCACTGATATGTAAAATAAGGAGGAACAATACAAAGGATCAGACTGATCCAAACTAGAAACAAACCCTGAAAGTCTTACCATAGAATTAAAGCTACCACAGAAGTAAGGGGAGGCTGGAGATCAAGGTGTGGAGTGGGCACAATACACTATAGTGTAAAACTATGGATGTCTTGGTAGATATGGTGTGGTAACATCCATCTTAAGAGCTGTGGCTGTATACCTCTGAATCATATAAAGTTTTTTAAATAATTATACCTCAATAAAAGAAAAAAGAGAGAGAAAATGGGGGGGGGAACCTCAGCTCAAGCTCTGCTTTAATATCTTATAAATAAGCACCTAATTGCAATTCATGAAGGGTACCATATTCTTTTCTTATAGGTTAATAATGAAAGTAAAAGTGAGGAATCACAAAGGATGCTGAACTTGAAGAATAGATAAGAAATCCTTGCACCTCAGATTAAGAATAACATCCTATTAGAGTATAATGACATGGCTTAAAGTTGTTAGCTCATTACTAAGATAGTTTTCATTTAAAAATAGGACACTATTTTGCCAATAGTCACTTCTATGCTGCATCTCCTATTATCTCCAGTTTACTGGGTCACTGTTAAAAAGGGAATTTGACTCTGATTCCAAGTTGTCTGGCCCTGAAACTAGAAGTTCAACTATCTGTCAGTTTGACTTTTCATTGAAACTTTTCACTCCTATGTGTGGGAAGAAAGAAAACCAAGTGGCCATAATGAATGTATTCATCCACTCAACAAACACACAGTACTGTTAGCACGGTCCTGGGTACTAAGCTAAAAAGTACACATATATCATAGACTTTCAGGGCATCATTCATCTAATTTATCATTCTTAAGCTGTGATTTTCACAAAATAATTTTGAGAAAACTCTGGAAAACCTATTTCCTTGAGTTTACCCCAAAGTTGAATGAATTTGAATCAATCATAGAAACAAAGTATCTATACCTTTGTAGGTTCCAAAGATAAATTAGCACATCAGCATTTTCAACCACTAACACATCATCCCTCTAATAGTCATAATATAAAGACAAATCTATGGTTTCCATTCCTATTTGAGCAAGATGGAGTTAAAATAATCTAAAAATTCTCTGGTTCAAACAATGAGAAATGCAATGAAGAATATAATGTATAGATGACCTTTTAAAAATGTTAGGGAGACTTCTGCTTCTGGATAGAATGTAGAGAATGAAAAATACCTTGTTCTTATCCTGACAACCAGAAAAAAAACACAAACAAAAGAAAAGCCATCATTTTCTATGTGACAAAGAAGAATGTATGTTGCAAGGACATCTCAATATGTTATCATCTCCTTACCTGGAGGGAGGTATCAGGTCTAGGACTGAGGAGAGAGGTACTAAAGATGAAAACGTGGGAACGGGAGAAGTTAGACAATGAATGATAGTGTAGCCTAAATTGGCATACAGAAAAGTCCCAAGCACAAGAAAAAATTACTGAACTGACAATTCTCTCAAACAATTCTATGCCTAGAATTTTACAGACAGAACTTTAGTGGAAGAGGGGCAAGAAGCATCAACCTGTGCATTCATAAGATAACCAGATTGCTGAGTCCTACAGCAAATTCAAAGATAAACCAAAATATTTGAAGCTGCAGTCAACACACTCCCACCTCAAATATTCATGAGATTCAAGAGAATGAACTCAATTTAATTAAAGCTGTAGCTCAGTCTCAGATCAACACTATATAAGAAGTGCTTTGAAGATCAAGCTCTCATTCTAATCACAGAACGGAGAAAAAAGATTTCATTCTCCAGACTAGAGAACATACAATATACTTCAATTATCTACTATTGTATCTGTAATATCTGGAACAAAATTATTTAAAAATAAAAGGCAGGGAAGTCAATTCTAAGTAGCAAAGAACTGGTGGTGTAAATAGAAAATAAATAGAAACATAATAAACCTGTACCAAAAAATCATACTGAAATCAGGCCTCCCTGATGACCTACAGGTTAAGTCTCAGCACAACTGTTACAGAGCAGCCCCGATATAAAACGGGTTGCCTGGCTGTGGGTCCTCACCCACGCACTTAAAAAGGGACTTATTAATACTCTACTACAGGCAAACACAAAAGGTTAATAAAAGATTTATTTACAAGGGAAAAGGAATTAAGGAAATGTACAACTCAGGGAGAAAATAGAGAAATAAAGTCTTTAATGTGTCCTACCCGATCCGCCAACGGGAAACCCAAAGGCACTCTCAGAGTTGGCCAGAAGCCAAAATGGGGAATCCCCCAAAGCCCACATGTCTGGGGTTTTTGTTTGTTTGTTTTAAGATTTTATTATTATTATTATTTTTATTTATTTATACAGGCACTGGGTACAGTCAGAAGCGTGGGAGGGTGAGAGAATTCACCAGAGCCAGAGCGGGGAGCAGAGCAGGCAGAAGGACCGAAGTACACTGCTGAGGGGAGCAGCGGGCGGCAGGAGAGGTCTGCGCACCATGCGGGACCCTGCTCTGGTGGCCGGGAGCAGCCGGGGAGCAGCCAGAGAGCAACCAGGGATCGAACCAGCACTGCAG
The DNA here is from genome assembly GCF_014898055.3 of Talpa occidentalis. Classification (NCBI taxonomy): domain Eukaryota; kingdom Metazoa; phylum Chordata; class Mammalia; order Eulipotyphla; family Talpidae; genus Talpa; species Talpa occidentalis. The sequence goes on along the minus strand of NW_023604295.1, from coordinate 56,679,673 downwards.
AGGCTGCGGGCAGCTTTGCAACTCAGCGCTCAACCACTGCGCCACTGGGGAGGCCCCCACGTGTCCGGTTTTATACCAAACCTGGCTGCTTAACCCCACCCTCAGGTTCCAGCAACCTTCCCTTTAGTGGTGATGGGATTTATAATTCCCAATGTCTTTTGACTTTGGTCTGGAGTGGGGGCAGAGTCCACAAAGCCTGTATGGAATTAGCTTTAGGACATCCTTTTCCCCCTAACACTACCACCACAGCAGCCTGAGTTCAATCCCAGGCAGGGAGCTAACCCAGATGGTGCAACAGACCTCGCCTGTCTCACCCGCTGCTCTCCTCAGCAGTGTATTTCAGTGCATCCACCTGCTCTGCCCCCCACTCTGTCTGGTGAATCCGCTGGCCTATACCCACCCCCCACACCTCTGGCCTACACCCCAGTTCTTCTATTCAAAAATAAATAAAATCTTTAAGAAAAAAAATTGTACTGAAATCTATGTTATATGCAAATGATCAAGATATCCCAATTTATAGTCAGACATTGTCAGATTGGAGAAAAAGTGAAAACCCAGCTGTTAGTTTACAAGAGACATGCTTTAAGTTTAGCCATATAAATAGATTAAAAGGAATGGGGAATACACAAGGCACATAATAACTAAAAGAAAGCTGAAGTAGCAAAATGAATAAATAAAATCAACTGCAAGACAATAAATGCTATTAAAGAAAAATGGGTCATTTGGAAGCGACAAATGTCCATTTATCAAGAAAAAATAACAATCCTAAGATGGCGATACCTAATAAGACAACTTCAAAATATATGAAGTACCAACTGATAGTGCTGAAGCAAACTCCTGGACAAAGACTTCAGTGAGCTCTATGTTACAGCTGCTGGTAAGCACTTTAGACTCCGTGGACATGAAGAGTAACTGATAAAAGGAGTTACTATATTATCCATGGTAATTAACCATGGCCAGTAGGAGCAGAGATTGTTTTTTCCAATGGAAGAAGGATACATGTGGAACCCACATGAACGGTTTGAATGCTAACTAGTACTCTGTTGCCCACTGTAGCCATAAATGGACATCTGCAGCAACCCTGCCCTGAAAATTATTCTTGAAGTTCAGACCCTCTGAACTGAAGGTGTGGGTCAATCACCCAAAATCTAACAAGGTAATACTGGAAGGTGAAGGGAATTTGAAATGGTGAGTGCAAATGGGAAAGGATGACTACAATTTTAGCCTCAGGATCAACTGCAGCTATTAGAGCTGAGTTTATTTCACTAACCTACCTCTTCTAAGTTTCCCCTCAGGAAGACAGCACCATAGTAATCAATGAGAAGCTGTTTCCTGAACTTCTAGGGAGAAGTAGATCCGTGTGATACAAGGGATAGTTACTGGCAGTCATGAAAATGCAATGCTAGCATGTCCTGCAGGGATTGCAGTTCAAAAACAGCACTGAATATATCACTGCATTCTGGGCAAAGGATTTTATTCTACAGTATTACTCCTAACAAGAGACTCAAAAGCATGCCCATTCCTATGAGATTTGGGCTCTCTGGCTGACTACTTTTGTGTGACAACCCTCCACTGAACTTACCAAAACATTCATAAAACTGTACTGAAGCCTAAGACCTTTATTTATTCCTTCTTTCCTTCACAGAATTCAGATGTATTAAAATTAGATGTTTTTCCAACCTCCTCTTGCTCCCTCTGCATTTTTGCTCACAGGGGGATCTCTGGATAAATTTCCTTTATGACGATTGTCATTTTCTCACTTGTTTCTCAGAAGACTCAGGCAAATGTTTAATGTTTAAAATAATGTTAACAAATTTTTGTTCAACTAAATTGAATCAAAATTTTAGTGTTTTCAAACCAGTAATAACAATGTTTTCTAGTATGTCAGCTTAACCATAGTTTCTAAAATTTGGGGGTACAATAATAACTAGACTAACATAAAATTAAGTTAATAAATGAGTAATTATCAGCCACCAAGATAATTTCTACAAAGGATTGATAACTGGAAGACTGTTTACTGACCACAACTTTGTGTTTATATACATTACTTTTTTAAAAAATTTTCATCTTTTTGTGTGTAGAAGAACTGGGGTATAGGCCAGAGGTGGGGGGTGGAATAAGAGAATTCACAAGACAGAGTTTGGAGTAGAACAGGTAGATCTACTGAAATACACTGCTGAGGGATGCAGCAAGTGAGACAGGAGAGGTCTGGTGCATAATATGTGAGTTAACTCCCTGGTCAAGGATGGAACTCAGCCCCTAGACCACCAGGGAGGCCCTACTTTTTTATTATTATATGCATGCTATATAGTGGTTCAATCTTTATATCTAACTTGATAAATATGCTCTTTTTGGCACAAAAATATGAGAGAGTTTATAAGCTTTGGTGCTGCTAAAATTCTTCTATATTATAGGGCTTCTCAATTAACTACCTCTTCCAGTGTTCTCTGAGAATAGAATTTAACATCAAAGTATTAAATTTTACCTATTTATATTCTCAGAGACCACTAGATGTGAAAAATATTTCTGCCCAAACTCAAAACCCTGTTGAAAAGTAAATAAAACATAAACAAATAGGAGACATACCATATTCATAGATCACACAATCAATATTTTAGATGTAATTTTCCTAATGCTTATCTATATAATCTTAAAAGATAATTTGACTTGTCACCATTCTGATATCATTGGTTACACTAAATTAATGACCATTTATTCATTTTCATATTTTTTCTTTTTGTTCCTCTAATTGGATAGTTTCTAATTATCTTTTTTTGAGTAATTCTTTCTTCTGCTTGCTCAAGTCTGCTGCTGAATTCAGCTAGTGTATTTTTCAGCTCAATTATTATATCTTTTGGCTCCAAATTTTCTTTTCAGCTCTTTTTTTGTAATTTCTTGTGATATTCTCACATTGTTTTCCTGAGTGTATAAGGCATCTTTATAAAGGTCATTCTGAATTCCTGGTCAGATAATTCATTTACTTCCATTTCATTAGTTTTGGTTTCTAGATTTTTTTTTCCAGATTTTATTTTATGTATCTCATTGTTTTGGGTTAATGGCCACCTGTTTGAAAAACAATCCTTTCCCTGTCTTAATAAGTTAACTTTGTGCAGGGAAAGACCCTCACCAATATTGAGTTGCAGATTCCAGGGGGCCTCTGAAACTGTTTTGGGATGGATGTAATTGCTCTGGGCCTGTGTATGCAATTCTCAATTATAGGGCTTGCTAGTTTCTTTTTCTGGAGCTTGTAATGTCTTGCTTCCTCTGGCATCTGTCTGTGGCATTACAAGTTGTCTGGCTTTTCAGCAGCAAGCTAAGGCAACAGGCATCCAAAGTATGTTGGGTCCCCATCAGTAACCTAAGTCAGATGAGACAAATACCAGTCTCCTGGACACACTGAAAAGTCAGAGTGCCAGATGCATGTTTCAGTCCGCTCGTTCCTCCTGAGAAAGAAGCAACAAGTTGTGTGATTTCTCCTGATTGCACCAAGTCGTCAATATACACCAGGCATTCATTCAAATTATGCTGAATGACAGAAACTGGTCTTTTGGACAACCTTCTGAAAATCTAGAATATTGGACACATGCTTCACTCTTTTTCCCTAAAAGGTAAAAGTGGTGAGCCAGACCATTCTCTCCAAGAATTAAGTTGTGCTGGCCTGGGGAGAAGTTGATAGGGGTCAAGTGATATTTCTCTTCTTCTCTAGTTCGAAGAAGCTTTCCTCAGCATTATACTCACTTGGGATATTGTAACTTCCTAACTAGATTCTGGAAATCTCTAAAGGTATTTTTGTTTGCATGTCATTATTAAATCAGCGTTTCTATGAGAAATGAGATACTGTTGATATCTGTATAATTTTGTTTTATATATTCAAGAATGAAGGTAAAATTCTGACATTTTAAAATAGTCAAAGTCTGAGAAATTTAACACTCATTTCTCATTCTGAACCACTTATTATCATTAAAAAATAACTTGAATAAAGATGGAAAGATGGTTTGAAAGAAACTATGATGACTAATAAACTGCCCAATTTTACAGTCAATCTTAACAAACACTGACTAAAAAAAAAATCCAAAAAATTCTGTGGTCTGAAAACTAGATTAAAGTAAATAGCACCCTGTAAGATGGAATGGATAATAGGAATTAAAGTGTTCTAAGCTGTGTGTTTTGTACTAGTAAAGAATAAAAAAAAAAAAAATAGACCACCAATTTAGGTATGGAAATCCTTGTAAAGATTCAAATATCTTTTACAGTTCATAATACCTACAAAAAAATTTTTTTATTTATTTTACTTCTGCATTTTCTCAATTCAGGAGTTTAAAAAAGTAATAAAGCACTGGCAACTTTTCTATATCTATTATAACAGGCAGATTTACTCCCAGTAAATCTGCTTCGCTAATTAGCTCTTTATTCAGAAACTCTGAAGACCTCACTTATCCTCTCTACCCAAAGTTAAATTTATTTTCTATTCATCCATCCTCCCCTCTTCTTTTCAGCTAGATTCAAGATTTGAACTTCTTACCAAAGTGACAGTAGTCAGTGATGTATATCTGAGTTACCTAGAAAAATATTATACACACACACACGCTTACAACATATATGTACACAGTTATATATATATACACATATATGTAGTATATATAATACACGCCACACACACTGGATTCTACACCCACATTTCCAGATGTGTTTATGCAACAGGACTGAGATAAGTCCTAGGATGTAATGTTCTTTAAAAAGCCTCTCTTACCCAAGTCACAGCCCCTGATACACAGCCTGTGATCACTAAATGACATTTATTTGCATTTTCCAGGAAACCATGCAACAAGATATCATGTATAATAGTGCCTTATAATGCACTGACTCAACCCTGAAAAGAATTTCCTACAGTAAAATCTTAATACATCCTTCTTAACCTATAATGTAGCACTTTTTAAAACTCCTCTGTAAAAAGTTTTTGCAGCAATATATGCTAATAAAGAACACTGAAAAATATAACTCAACTGTTTTTTATCCGCATTTCTAATATATATATAAATGTACATAGAATTTTTGCTGAAAAATAAAACCACACTTTATATACCAATTTGTTGTTACCTTTCCTCATGTAAAATTATATTGTGGCCATTCTCCAACAACTTCATAAAAATGATCAACACTTTTTTTGTTTTGTATTCCATCATATAGACATCCCACAGTTATTTACTCAGTTTAAATTGTTGAACATTTAACAGTGTTCAATTTTTTACTAAGATAAATAATGACGTGAAGTTCTGCAGCATAAATCTTTGTACCCTTCTATGAATATCTCTATAAGAAAAATTCCCAGAAATGGAATTATTGGGGGGCAACATTCTAAAGTTTTTCATTCCAGATATGTTATATCAAGTTCTGTTATTCATATAATTTTTATTTTTATGGAGGGTCAGGCTACCCTAGGAACTTTATATTTCTATAGACCATTACAAAATATGTGGTCTAAGGCTAGAACATTTTAATCTTCATAGAGCAGAATGGGATCCCAGGGAAATAAGACACCTGAGCCCTTTCCCTTCATTACAACTCCCTTGCTCTGTAGCCTGTAGCAAATCTCCAAACGATTTTGTTGAAAAACTGCCTCGAGGTTCTACAGAGTAGTATGGAAAGAGAAAACTACACTTGCATTCTTTTGAAGATGGGAACGTATGCTATAAAATTCAAGCAGACTAAAAGAGATTAAAAATGAAGTGTTGACATGCAGTTTGCAGCAACATGGATGGAGCTGGAAGGGATCAGGCTCAGCGAAATAAGCCAGAAAGAAAAAGAAAAATACCGTATGGTCTCACTCATAGTAGAAATTTAGAAAACCTAAATAAGAGACCAGGAAAAAGACTAATCAATACAAAGTAAAAATCAAAATCAACAAGCAGCTATAAACCAGAGACACACTGGGGGGAGGGGGTGATTACGGAGGGGCTGGGAGAGGAAGAATAAAGGGGGGGATGCAATTGTACGGGGAATATAACCAAAATGAAAATGCATACATTGTGAAAAGATGAAAAAAAAAATGTAAGAATTATATAAAATAAAATATTTAAATTTAAAAAATGAAGTGTTGAATTGAACACACAAAAGAAAACAAGTGGCTCTATTGCTTTAGGGGTGAACTAGCAAAGAATTTCATTTTATATATCTGTAAAAATTTTAGAAATTGAATCTCTTTGTTACCTTTTGTCAGTAGGCATTTTCCTTTCTGTTTAAATAGCTAAATTGTTTCACATAAATCAAATTCACTTTAGAAAGTTAACATTATATAATGACAACTTATCTAAGTTTTACTGAAAAATGCAGATATTTCCTTTTTCTTATTTCTTTCTAAAATGCTCGTTTAAAATTACAAAGGAAATAGTGTATTTGTAAAGCAACCACAATAGAAAATCTCCTAAAGTGTTGCTGATTTGTCACAAGCAAAGAGGATCCTATTTGAAATGAAATATCAGTTACAGTTTTAAATTTCTGTAGAATCTTTTCATAACAGAAATCATACATTCTAAAAACATTTCTGAGCACTTGTATGTGCCCAGCACTGTGTTAGACAATAAAGATTCAGAAAACAATGAGACAAGTGATCTCTCTTCAAAGGATTCATAACATAGAGAGATAAATTTGCCTACAAGTAATTACAACACCATAGGTTAGTGCTACTAGACTTGAGAAATCATTTAGGCTGGGATCAATGACAATTTGAATCTATGATCAGGTATGGAAGTAAATTTTGAACAGGAAAAAATTAGTCTTCACAGCAGTGAAAAGAGAGACATATTAAAAGCATGCTGCATTAAAACAATACAGAATTATAGAACATGAATTATGCTATGAACAGTCAGAGAAGTCTCAAATTAGGTAAGAATTCTCTATTAATACACAATATCTTTCTGTTTAACATCCGGGATCATTTCTGCTGTTGCTGTAATCCTAGGAGGCTACTAAAAACTATTTTATTTAGTATCTTTGCACAGATATTTTGCATAATTCTCTTCAAACTAAAACTGATTTTTAAAAGAAACTTCAATGAATACACGAAAAAAATTCAACAACTGTGCTACAACCTGATGGGCACTGAAACTTTAGGACTTGAGATATTTGCCACAAGGGATAAATAACCAAGCAGAATTTCAAGAAGCTGATGGGACATAAAAGAGATAGATTCCCCACAACTTGGACCCACTGCTAGGAGCGGCATTTCTAGGAGAGCTTAGCAGAGTACAGAAGTGCCTGGAATCCCTGCCAGGTCTCAGTGAGTTTCTGATCAAAACTTTGATCTTATCAGAGAGGCATGCTGCAAATACAAAGTATTTATTACTAACTTTTGCAGAAAAATTATTTCATAGAAAAATTTAAGAGCTAAATACTAAAATTTCAACCTATCCAAACAACATTCTTTATTTTATGACTAATGGCCTATTAAATTTAAAAAATAAAATTTTAAATGTTATGAGCAATTAATATCTCTCAGACTTACATGGCATTTCTGTAAAAATGCCTATTAAAGTATTACAGTGGATGATGCCTGGCAGCTCTCCAGCACTTTGCAAAAACACACGGCTCATCAGCAGCCACCATTTGTCTGCATCAGCAAGGGCTGCAACTTAGAGATAATGAAGCTATTTTTCCCCTCTCTATGTGCACCAATTTATTTCTTCTTTTCTTTTTATCCTATTCCCAAAGAAAAATCAAATCCAATGACTTATTATTTATGTTTTTTAAAAACTACATAAAAAGAGGTAAGTTAAACTGCATTGGGATATTTACTATGAAAGAATGCAATGATGCAACTGAACACTCTTGCCCCTATTTCATTTTCTATAATGAAAAATTAGGCAAGGAAGCAAGTTTTATTATCTATTCAGTGAAAGCTAGAGAGAAGACTAGCCTGCCAGTTATGAAACTATAGAAAGCACAGTGGAACATTAGAAGGAGGGATCATCTTCTAGTAAAAATCCATTCATGCTCTTCTAGGGCAGCTTTGCTTCCAGACAGCACTAGCAAGTTACTTAGTATGCCAAGATTGATACTTAACAGGGTTTAACCATAACCTACATTGCATACTTCGGTATATTTATTACTCATAAATACCCGTTTTACAGATGAGGAAACTACCTATCAGAAATTAATTAAATATGTCACTAGTAACTGACAAATTTAATCTCTACTAAACACTAAAGAATATATTTTACTTGTACTGGGCCATCTCATATAAGATGCCCAAAATGTTAGGACCACACTCCACCCTTATTTTTTTTTTCAAAGACTGATATCCAGATGAGATTCATAACATGTAGATTACTGATATCTGTTCCATAAAGATGTAAAAATCCAGTTTATAATTCTCTTATTCCCTTTTCTTCATCCAGTTCACAAGTCTATCCCACATTAGCTGGAATTTTTACAAAGGTCCTAATACAAATTCACTACAAGAGAGGAGATAGCTTATGCATAGGTTACTCTAATCCACAGGGCTTTGGAAAATATGTCTAGTGACCCATGTATCTAAGTGTGACACTTGCCTGGTGCCTCTGGAGTCTTTATCCAATAATTTATTGTCACAAAAAAGTGTGGTAATAGTGCACCCCAATCCTCTCCTACTTAGGAGGTACTCCAATAATCCCTACCCCTATAAGTGACCCAATTCATTCTAACCACTCCTTCACAATTGGTCTAGAAGATGAAAACATGTAGGCGGTGTCAGAAACTGCTCTATCCTACAAGATTAAACTCATTTGATTTTATCACAAAGCTATAAAGGTAGATATTACTTTTACCCAGAGTTGTTTAAATAAAGAAAAGGAGGCAAGCATTCATTGGCTGCTTTGTCCTAGGGTGCAAAGTCAGTTAACTATCAGAGCTGGAACTTGATCCCAGGCCTGGCTTCAAATGCCAAAGCCTTACCTCTGCACACTGCTTCCTGGGATAAGTGAACTCCATAGAGGAAAACATACCTCCTTCCAGCCCTTCCAAACTCAATCCTACTCTTCAAAACATTCTGAGCACCTTTAAAGTGGGGCATTAAATCTGTCTCATGCAATAATTTGAATGTAAATATTTCAACACTTATTTCAAAGCATTTTTCAAATTTCAAAGTATTGCATCAAAGTTCATCTCAGAAGAAAATACAACAGATCCAATTCAGCAAAAATTTGTATACAGAGGTGCTACAGTTCATACTCTAAAGTATTTCCTCTTCTGAATCTGTGTTTCCACAGCCTCTTGTATTCTGCTGTTATGTTAATCATACTGTCTTGGATTTATTTATTTTCTCCCTTGCCTAGCTCTCCTTACTGACAGAGAGGGCAGAATTTGCGTTTCATCCATTTTTCTGTATCCATGTCTAACTTGTCAATATCAGATACTCACAAAGTGTTAGTTGAGTGAACAATGACTTTAGCTTCAAAAAATTTATCATGGTATTACATAATTGGCATAATATTTCAAAATTAAATCATACTAAAATATAATTTAACATACATATGTTCCAAAGGTTACAACTAAAAGATTTTTCAACCTTGATGAAATTTCCATTCTTTGATAGCAAAAAACTTATACTCCAGATCTTCAAATTATTTTAATGTGATATTTTATAAGAGAAAGGAAAAGTGTTTCAATAGATATTCTGAATTCTGTGAATTTGGGGAAATATGGGATATTTTTGAGACTGTATTTTTAAAATTAAGAATGAGGTTGAAGTGCTGAGGTTCCTGTGAATTTAAAAATATTTTTATCACCAGTCATTACACATTTCACTAGAAGTAAGCCTACTGTATTTTTCTCAAAGTTTTAAATTTTTTCGTAAAAGTTAGATCAATTCTTAAAGATACCTTTCTGAGAAAATCCTGCCGATGGATTCAGGCAATGAATGCTGCAATCAGAATGAACTCCCTCTGTGCCTTGCCTTTCCCATGATTTCTTACAACCCCTCAGACATGCCAGATATCAAGATTAAATCAGGGAGAACTGACACACATGCATACAACTACCATATTCCAGGAACTAGCACTGCTGTTTAAATGGACTCTTTTTTTTTTTTTTTTCAGAAGCGCTGCCTCTTGCTTTGAATTTCTGGCATCCAATGTAGAAGGTGATTACACACAATACTCAGGGTCTCAAGGCTGTCTTTTGAATTCTCAGCACCAGCAGCTTTGCAGGGAGTTTTTTTTATTATTTTCCCTTGTACTTTTGAAAAGAGCTATAGTTTTAAGGTAACAGAAACAATTTAGGAAACAGTGGAAATATTTTTTTTTAATATTGTTAAGTAGACAGATGAAATGACATTATTTCACATCCTTGTTAATTTTTTTTTTTTACAATATTGGAGTTCTCCCCTCAGGTGTGGTCACCTTTGTTCTCCTACCACCAAAGCACCCATTAGACGCCACTGTGGTCCATCGTGCTCTCCCCCCACCACTATGATTCCACCCCTTCTTCTCCCTCATCCTCCTCTCCTCTCCTGATGACTCAGATCCATGGTCAGCTTTCATGGACAATTTTATTTTATTTTTTTATTTTTTAATAATAAATTTTATTTTTATATTTCCCATACAATTGCAACCCCCTTATTTTGACCCCAATCCCTCCCCTCCCAACCCCTACCCCCCATAGAGTGTCTCTGGTTCATAGTTTTTGTTGATTTTGATTTTCACTTTCTTATAGTTATTCATTTTCCTGGTCCCTTATTTAAGTTTTCTAGATTCCTGCTATGAGTGAGACCATCCGGTATTTTTCTTTTTCTTTCTGGCTTATTTCGCTGAGCATGATCCCTTCCAGCGCCATCCATGTTGCTGCATGGACAATTTTAAAAGTAATAGGCTGAGGGTCTCCCCGGTGGTGCAGCGGTTGAGCACTGGGTTGCGAGGCTGCCTGCAGCCTCTGCAGCACCAGTTCGATCCCCGGCCGACGGCGAGGGTCCCACGTGGGGCACAGACCTCTCCTGCTGCCCGCTGCTCCCTTCAGCAGCGTATTTTGTCAGTCTGCCTGATCTGTTCCCCATTCTAGCTCTGGTGAATTCTCTCATCCTCCTGTGCTTCTGACTGTACCCAGTGCTTGTATAAATAAATAAGTAAATCTTAAAAAAAAAAAAGAAAACAAAAACACTGCATGTGCTTTAGGGGTATAAAGTCACACCTCTTCAGATATATGTTACCACACCGCACACACCACCAAAGAAGCATCATTCTCCACCACAGTCAATTAACCCCACTCCTCCCTTTGTATAAATTAGACTAGTTTCAGTCTGTAAGAGTTTTTTTCTACATTTTCTATTAACCTCATAACAGTAGTATAGAAAGGAAGTTATCCCCACTTCCACATGACACAATTGTAGAAAATATCTCCAAATACTTTAATTCAAGACATGCATGCCCTGCTACACTGTTGAGGAAATATGCACTCATCTTATTTTACTTCATTACTCTGAACTGGACCTTCTATATCCCAGGCCAGACCCACCAAATTGAACTGACTTCTAGAATTCCACCAGATCATAGTCAGCCTGCATTTCAAGAACCACATATGACCCATTAAAATATGCTATCACCAAAGCTATCACATTGCTACTTCAGTATTCTTCTATACAAAAGTTATCCAATGTTATAGCCACACATTTTTAAGTCATTAATGATTGTAAATGTGGCTGCAATGTCAATAAATGTACAATACTGTGCTCAATAGGATGACCCAATACTGAGTAAAGCCTATTTTTTAGTGCTTAGTTGAATCAGACTTGGATCCATGTTCCAAGTCTAAGCAAGCATCATATTTGCCTTTACAAGTTAGAGAGAACATGAAACAATTCAAAGATATTTTCCCAATGTCTTGAAAAAAATGGAGACTATTGTTATGTCTACCACAGGGCAGGAACTAATATTCCTGATGAATGGAATCTTTATCCAAAGGTCAAAGTTAAAATGTATATGACATAATGACATCTTTGTGATTTAAATGTTTAACCACGAGAGTGATGCATATGAAACATTTGTACACGTTAAAGAATGATTTCTAGAGGGCCTCCTGGTGGCGCAGCGGTTGAGCGTTGGGTTGCGAAGCTGCCCGCAGCCTCTGTGGCGCCGGTTCGAACTCGGCTGCTCCCCGGCCACCAGAGGAGGGTCCCACATGGCGCACAGACCTCTCCTGCCGCCTGCTGCTCCCCCCCTCAGTAGTGTACTTCGGTCCTTCTGCCTGCTCTGCTCCCCGCTCTGGCTCTGGTGAATTCTCTCACCCTCCGGCGCTTCTGACTGTACCCAGCATGTATAAACAAAACAAACAAACAAACAAACAAATAAATAAATAAAACATGCCTCTATTAAAAAAAAAAAAAAGAATGATTTCTAGAAAACACAACAAAATATTTCAGGAGTTAGAGATGGTAGGACAGGGGAACATAGTAAGGTTATGCAAAGACTTATGGAAAAGACTGAAGTCAAAGGATGGCTAATAGTCTAGAGTTTCTCTTAGTATCTAAAAAATCAAGGGTAGAAGGCTTAAGATTTCTCTGGTTGTACTTAAAGTAGATTGTTTTTGTGATGATCTGAATTGATAGTTAGGGAGAATTAAATGTCTAAAACTTTCTCTTACCCCTTCCTTGTGCAGTCATGGAACTCTCTAGATATGGGATCTGAGCCTGGGACTCAGTAAGGGAAAGTCTCCAGCAAGACATAGACTTAGTCACAGTCACAATGCATGGGTTCCCCTTTGAGTCGTATCAGAAAAGAAGTGAAATTTCAGCAATTGTGCCTACTCATGTTTGACCAGTTTTGTTTTTTTTTTTTTTAAGATTTATTTATTTATTTATTTATGCAAGCACTGGGTACAGTCAGCACCACAGGAGGGTGAGAGGATGAGCCAGAGCCAGAGCGGGGAACAGAACGGGCAGACTGACGAAATATACTGCAGAGGGGAGCAGCGGACAGCAGGAGAGGTCTGCATGCCATGTGGGACCCTCTCCGGCGTCTGGGGATCGAACCAGCGCTGCAGAGGCTGCAGGCAGCTTCGCAACCCAGCATTCAACCGCTGCGCTACTGGGGAGGCCCTCGTGTTTGACCAGTTTTGTAGGTCAAGATGTCTAGGGAAGTCAACTTATATGAAAATAATCATCCTAAACTATTCCCAATCTGGATTTCCATCCCACCTCTCACAATACCCTATAGCCCTGACCCTCATCTTATTTCCAGGCACTTCAGAGAATGACTGCGAGGGCAAGTGTCAGAGACGGAGTAAGAGTGTCTTTAAGTACATTATCTGACATTTCTAAGCTCATCTTAAAGCTAAACATTTTAGCAATTTTAGCATGCATCAAAATATCATGTCTACCTAACGTTTTATATCCTAATCTCCTACCTTTCTTGTTTCCACCTTCTACCCCATCTACCCCTCCATACACACACACTATGAGCCATTTACTCTTGACTACCCAAACATTCCAAATCCATAATACACTGCCATTGGTATGTGCCTTTGCTTATGAAACCCTCTGTCTGGAATTTCATCCCGTCCTTTCATCTGCTGATATACTTTATTTAGACCTAGTTCATATGTCCCACCTCTCCTAGAAATTCTTCCCTTGTGGTCCCATATCAGATTTTCCATTTTTAGACTTGGTCCCTGTTTCATGTATACTACTCCACCAGAACATATAGCATGTTCTGCTAACTTATCATGCCTTCCCTACAAAATAGTGTGTTCTTCAAAGTCAGGACACACTATTCAATTTTATACCACAAGGGTCTCAAGTGCCTTGTTGAATTAAACTGAAGGTAAGGTAAGGCACTATAAGATATTTAAGACCCAGTGGTGTTGAGCACAGCTAGATTCATATGAAGCACTTCCAAGTTTTCAGAAATGTGACTCATTCATTTTTATTAAAAAATAATTTATTTGCATTTCCCAAAATATCATAAGAAAATAAGGTTTAAGAATTTTATAAACGGAACCATTTACTTTATTTTACAATGATCAGTTTAGTCATCCCAGCAGTGCAGCTGGTGTTAGGAGCCAGCCTCAAGCTGATTTGATAAATATAGTTGATTTCAATAAAGAATTAAAGGATAAAATTGCACTCTATTATCAAGGTGTAATAATACTATGCACTTAAATAGCACAGAGGAAACAAAAGGTTAATTGGAATTTAAACCAAGCCCCATTTTAGTAGACTAAATAAGTCTTTAATCAAAAAGTGGAATGTTCATTAAACAATATAATAAATAAGTGTTAGCATCTGGGAGCCTGTCATATAAAAGTATGATAAATCAGATTAACTTTATTAGAATAAAAACTATTTTTGCAGTATGCAAAAATACAACTAGCTAAGGCATAGAAACTAATCTGGTAAGGCACAGTTTACAACATAGCCCAAAATATACCAGCCATAGTAAAAACTTAAGACAGACACAATTTATCTATAAGGATTAATTAATAACAAAACATTGGCCCAATCAGTTCAAGCATATAGACATTTCAGGAAGTCTTATGAGATTTTAAAAAATGTTTATAAGTGCAACACACTGATAGACTCAATAATATAGATCTCAGGTTTAATTTTTAAGTATGAGTTTTTTTAGAAACTTTCTATCCGATCATTTATTTTGTTGTTATAATAAGACAAAAGTTAGTGCATAATCATGTCAATAATTTGAAAGTCAGTAAAAAGAATTTCAAGCTGTCAACAGTTTTAAGAGCTTATGCCAGTCACAGTGACAGAAGCAATTCACAGTCTTCTTTGCTGGACACTGACAGAATGTCCAAAATTGACATGCTAGGAAATTCTATTTTCTCTGAACTTATAGTTTATCCCAGAAAATTGGTGTTTCATATCACTGGGATAACTGTGTATGGAAGAGCTACAACTCTTCTACACTGCTTTCTCACCCAAAGGCATGTGACACAGAAGGTATCTTCCTCTTGAGAAAGGCTTGAGGAAGGAATGAGGGGGATGTTAATGTACTTCCTAAGCAGAAAGAAGCAAAAAATATTCTTTTTTCTCTCTCTCAGAAAAAGTCAGTCTCCCAATAGGTATTTCACTGATAGTGTAGTTGCCACAAATGTAAAATTCTGTGTGCTCTTGTCCTCTTTCTAAAAAGCTAAAACTTCTCACCTAGCCACAAATCATTAGCATAAGGTGACATTTATGAAGTCATAGATTTTCATAACTGTGTGTTGAAATTTGATAATAAAAATCTAAAGACAGCTCTCTCCAGAATGACATACACATATTAATTTTTTCACTTGTAGATGGAATCATATAGAGATAAATGCAATTATCTGAACAGTTGCTGCAATCACCAGCAAGAGCAATAGCCATGAAAACACAGCGTGACCAAAACTCAGTACCAGGAATCTTATGTAAAAAACGTGAAGAGACTGCTTGCCATCCATTTGCCTATAATTTAAAAAAGAATGTGGTAACAACAGAAACTGAATTAAAGAAGCTTGGAAATATTAGATCAAAACTCAGAAGAATCTGGGTTCTTACAACCTCAACCATACTCTAAACATGCTACAGCCTTTTCCTATGGCCTCACTATAACACGAGCATTGCTTCCTGACTGATGATTTATACTCCAAGTCAGAGGGGGCACTGCATTAACAGTTCATATTGCATAATATGAGGCTATCACATTAGCAATTCCAACAAAATGCCTACTGATTCCAAAGTTCTGCCTTAGGAACTTAAACATGCATGCACAACAAAAGTACTTCCCCTTTACCCTGTAATGAAAATAGCCAAGCTAGATCCCCAAAGTTCTGTCAAGGATCTTATTACTGTCATAAAAAGTATGAGTTCCAATCAATAATAACTTTTGACATTTCAGGAGAGCAGCTCAGTAGCATTCCCATCCAGAATGGTCAGTTTCACGATGCTAGCAGTGAAATTGATGGAAGCAGAGTTCACAGGCCAATGCGCTCAGCTTATGCTAGACTTGCCATGTAAAATGACAGGAGGGTTGACATTTTCGAAAGTTCCTTAGAGTCAGAAAATGAAGGATCATGAAAAAAAAAGGAAAAGAGAATCCTCATTCTATTATAGCTTATTAATTCTTGGCAGATACTTCGATTCTCACTCTGTCTCTGCCTACGAATTCCTAAACTCTGAGCAATTGATTATGTCTTGACTATGATCATCACTTGGACAGCAAAGAATCTTAGTGGATTTGAAGGTGATTTAAAATGTTACTAACAAGAAGGTTATGAGCACCTACCTAAATATACACCCAAATGTTTTCTTTTGGGCACAAGAAGATCTCGAAATATGTAATTATCCATAGGAAACTTCACAGTATAGAAAAGTGTCCTGGAGAAAAGCAAGTATCTACCTAATGTTATGTTTAAATAATCTCTCACTACCTTTTTTACCAAATTGAGGAATAATAGATTAGAATTGCCATCCTGACAGTAAACATGTTTCTTGTCTGCTTAAAAGTCATGTTAACATTTTATTGTAACACAGATTGAAGCTCATTTTTGTGAATATTTCAAAATGGAAATCATAGTTCATGTAATTTCTTTCTTTGCAGCAATTGGTAAATTGAGTTCAAGATAGTGGACCATTTAGTAAATATTCTACTGCTGTACTTCATGTAGACAATGGCAGAATAAGTGCATTGGGAAGCAAGAATAACCAACAGATCTTGTTTTGGAAATGTTTAAATCATTAGTAACCTCCCAACACAACACTTAAAAATTTTTGCCTCTAAAGTATAAGGATGCAAATAAAAATCAAGAACACAATGGTCATCTAAACACCAGAATTCAACAAGCAATCTAGTTTAATTCAAAAAATACCTGTACAACACCTAGAAGCAAGGCACTAGCGGAAACTCAAAGGAAATCATGGCATGCTAGTAATTAATAACTAGAATGCAAGGTTTCAAGTCATTTAATTGTAGTGTAGAGGAAACATTAAAAAATTAAGAGATCATATTTTTTATAATGAAAGGAAAATGTTATGGAAAATTTGACATTAGGAATAAAATTTGGCACAAAGAGTCTTGTTAGATATTTGTTTAGATGATCATTTACTTAGTGAAATGAATATAAAAAGGGGTAATTAATATGAATAATTTTTTGGTAGTCCATATAATCACTTAGGCAAAGAGCAGGCATAATCATTCAATTCTTCTATTAGATCTTATTATTAAATGTCCTTCTAGCACTACGTAGTACATAGTGGTTGTTTTGTTTTTTAATATAGTTGAATATAGTTGAATGGTTAAATATATTGTGATTTGTTCATACTATAGATCATGTAGTAGTTTTATGTTGTGTGACATGTAGTTAGATGAATAAAATTACCTATGAATTCATTTAAAAGGCAGTAGAGAAAAACAAACTGAAATCAGTATAAAACTATGAGCCATCAATACCAACTTGAATGAATATATTGAATCAGGCAGCAGAGATATGTGGAGCTTAGATCATAAAACCTCATTAAAATGTTTTTCCAAACTCAGGATAATTTGTATTCAGTTGATTACAAAGTTTGCCTTTATATAATCCATCAGAAAAGGGCTTGCTAAGCAAATGAATATCATATACAAGATTACAGAGATAATGTTTATCCTTCTTAAGTCAAACTGTTCAAGTACTTAAAATCATTTGCATATAAGCAAATTAATATGCTCAATACAAGAGTTGCTTATTATTCATTAGAGTGATTCCTATGGGACTACTTCTTGACAAGGCTTTGGGTATGATTAAACATAAATTATATTACATATAGCTGGTTGAATATAAGCAGCAAACATTTAGAAAGTTCTGTTTATTAACCAGTAAGCACAAATGATTTCATTTCATTATTTATTTCTAACTTCCTCATGTGCAGATGCAACATTTACCTGTCAGATCAGATATAATATTCCCACATATTCCTGAAAAATAAGAATTCTGTTTTTTCCAAATAGCCCTTAATTCCAAACTTCAGAAATATTTCCTGACCTTTCTGTACTAATTCTGAACGAATCTTCCAACGAACGCTACCATCACAGGGTCTGGGGTGGAACCAGCAGTGTGGAGCAGCCTGCAGCCATGGCAGCCCCACCCAGGCACCCTGTTCAGCCAACAAGTCTATGTGGTGAGATGATGAGTCAATTATTTCCAAGTGGGATCTCCTCAGCAGTGGGTGACCCTCCAACCGAGATGTCCCCGGAAAGTGTCATCTACCTTGTTCAAAACACTGTCTTAAAACAAAGACCTTACGGGCCCCCCTGGCAGCCCAAGGGGTTAAGCACTGCACTATGAAGCAATCCACAGCCTCTGTGGCACAAGTTCGATCCCCGGCTGACCAGGGAGATTCCCACATGGGAGGCAGACCTCTCCTGTCTCGCCCCCTGTTCCCTTCAGCAGTGTATTTCAGTCAATCTGCCTGTTCTGTTCCCCACTCTGTCTTTGGTGGATCCTCTCACACACACCCCACCAGCATCTCTGGCCTGTACCCCAGCTCTTGTATGCATAAATAAAAAATCTTTAAAAAGAAAAAGAAAAGAAAAACCTTGGTTGTTTAGTATAACTTCAGTGACAACTCCTCAGAGTATTCTAACTACAGAAGGAAATGACAGGCATGAAAAGACTTGGCTGAGTTTGAAAAAATATCAGAGAGGGTCTATAAAGGAAAGCAGAAAGTGAGCCTAAATCAAACCAAACACATATCAAAGCAGCTATTGAGGGTTTCAGTTCCTGCAAAGATGTACATTTTGACAAATTAAGTAAGATATCAACTCCAACATGCCTGACATAATGTCTGACATATTTAGTTGTTCAAAATCATTCTTTTCTTCTTGGGCATTAATGGAGAAAACAGCAAAACAAAATGAAAGCAATATTTGTGTGTTGATTATTCTCCTTCCTCCCTCCTTTGTTCCCTCCCTCCAGTTCTTTCCTTCCTTCTTTAATTCCTTCTCCTCTCCCTTCCTCCTTGACTTGCTCCCTCAAAGATATATTGTGTCTCCCTGAAATGGAAATTGTGCTGAGGTCTGTGACATGTATAATGATTAATCAAAGCCCCATAAAGATGGATTTTTTATATTAGAAAAGGGAATAGACTCAATGAAAACTGTGTGTCATAAATAGAATTTGTGGGAATGATTTGCATGTTATAAATGCAAACATTATTATTCTCTTCCAGGGGGCATTCAATAAATTCCTGCTGATAAAGAACTTCTAAGTGCTCACTAAACTTTTAATGTCTTTCCTGTCACTTATCACTGATATATGCCATAGGGCATTTTGTCTAGAATTTAATAAAGTCAATGCTCATCAAGAAATCAATTAAAATGCAAGCTGCCTGCAGGCCAACTTCTTCCCCAGGTAACTGAGGACGTCATGTTCTCCTTAGTCAAAGTGCACCTCTGAGTTGATTAATTCTCAGAAGTTGTGGGCAACTCAGGATACAATCCACAACTGTCAGAAAACACAAAATAGTTCTTCCAAGAGAACTATACCAACTCTCATACATATATAACCCATTTCTGCCCCTTCTTAGAAACATATTGGGGTGGTAATGACAATATTAATGTTTAAGTTAAAAAAAGGTTATTTTTAACTCTAGAATTATAACCAAAGACTGCACACAAATGACACTGAAGGGGGACACTGAAATACCTGTGTTCTCAGAATGCTCACTGGTAATAAGAAACAGTAGGATATCGGGCAACACAAGTGTTTTGATGTAAGAGTAATTCATCATTGCCAAGTTACAAGCTTCTCAACTAATATTTGCATAGCACTTGACATTTACAAAACATTTATATATATATTCTCATATTTGATATCAAAGCAAACACAAAGTTGTACTTTACTATTATTGTGAATTTAATTACAAACTCAAAGAGGATGTACATTTGTTCAAACTCATGATGCCAAGCAGAGGCAAATCTGGGGTTCAAACTCAGAACACTAGACTCCGGGTACACTGCTTTCTCCATCCATCCAACTCATTTCTGTACAATTCCACAGAACTCTTAGGTAAGCTACAAAACAATTTCCGTCCCTGAGGAAGTTCAACCCTCTTTAGAATTAAGAGTTAGGTACTGCCAGACTTTGGGATGGACAATTTCAGATGGGTACATGCAGCATGAGAATACCATTGGGAAGGCCTTCTATTTGGGTTCAGTTTTCTGCATGAAAATTTAAGAACATTCATTTTATTTAGAGCCCATAACATTTAGGATCTATACTTAAAAGCAAGAGTGTTCTGCTACTCTAGACCTGGTTCAAGTGCTGAACTGTAACAATGCAAAATTGCAGGCCAATCCCAAGCTTATTAAATTAGAATAGGTCCCTGGTGATCCATTGACACATTAAAGTGTGAGATGCATAGTTTTGGCCAAAATCTCACTGGAATTCATATTCTAGTGGACCCAGGGGCCTACCACCCTCAGAACTTTTATAGTTAGAATGGAAGTATGGGGCAGTGAGCAAAGTATTCCCTACAAATATTATAGTCATTGGATGTGCCTCTAGATTCAGCTTCCCACTTTAAGCTCACATATATGTCAGCATGTTTCCCTCTTGAAAGAATTAGGAGAGCATAGTGGTTGCCCAGAGGAAATAAAAGGCAAGCAGATCTGAAGTTAGATGACTTGATATTTTCTGGAACATAAAACTGAACAGAGCATTAGAAAACTGCAGAGTATTTCAATATATTATAAGAATCTTTGTTCAGAAACAATGCAGCCTTTATTAATTCCCTTATTACAAAATGTATGAAGTACTACACATTGACCCACTCCTATATAGCTCTAAGATTAGCACGGGCTAATCTGTAATCATCAACAACACATACTATAGGTGTCATCTGGAAGCTTTAATATATGCTGATAAGTCTGCTACTGGAACTTACTCGAAAGATGCTTTCGTATAATTATGACATACTGATTCTTTTAGAGGATGCATATGTGAATTGATATATGAAATGATGAATTATGAAATGATAATTTGCCTAGGGAAAACAAATAACTCAGCAGTTTGCATCAAGTTTCAAAGTTTTTGTGATATATAACTAGAAGTCAACAGTAATTTTGGAGTTTTGCTCTCAGAGTCAGGATGTTGGAGTTGAGGGTAATAAAGACATGTTACATTGCAAAGAAGCTGTGAGAAAAACAGTGAATTGCAAGTCCAGGTGCAACATGCCTTTAGGAATTATAACATCTAATGTTAGCATTTAGTTACGTAGCAACAAACTAGAGCTCTGAACACATTTTGCTAGCAACAACTGAAATCCATTCAAATTATAAAGTTTCACCTTATGAACAATATAGCCCAAATCAAAGTCCAGCATAAATTGCATTGTGAAAGTTCTTGAAAAAAAACAGATATGAAAGGGGGGGGGCATCCCACAGGGAAGAGCTGATTGATAATAGACAATAAATGCAGGTTTGAAGATTTTGAATGAAGGAATCAAAGAATAAAAGGAGGCAGTGATCATCACTATTTTCATGCGAGATTTTCTATCCAGAGTCTTTTCTACTCAAATGTTGAAGGTGTTTTGTTTTTCTGTGTTTCTCTTTCATAGCAGTGATGAGATTCACCAAGTCAGTAACATGGAAAAATTGTTATCTTCTCAATGTTCACGCTGGAATGGGTAACATACATAGGATATAAGATATATATTTTTTTAATTGCACTCAGTTTTAGTGCACTGAGCTGGAATCTATAATGCAGAAAATTCAGAAGTAAATTTATAATTGTCACAAAACATCCCATGGTGCAGCAAAGCATGTGCTGGAAAGAAACAAAAGATTTGCATATAATTGAAGGAAGGATTGCAAGCCAGGACACATAAAGGGATCTTAATGCAGTAGGGAGAGAAATGTTGATGGCATAGTAGTCGTTTGGGGCCACATCTATACACAATTACCAGGTCACCAGCAGTGATACTACGCTAGTAAACACGAGATCCATATCTACATATATATATACACACATTTCTAAACATAATGTATATCTTGCAGAGATGACACAAAATTCAGGATTGGAAAACTGCTAATGTAAAGAAACATTTGCTGAGAACCTGCTAAGTGTAAGGCACTCAGGAATATCAGCAGTAGACGATATCCGCATTAGCTGTAAAAGCAACTGTATTCATGAGTACTTCTTTATGTTCCATTTAAATCACTTTTGAAATTACATTTTATTGGAGAAAATGATATCTTCACTACCACTTTCTCATTTTTACATGAACCCAACTCTATCAGTCACCGGATACTCCTTGTTAAGACAAAGAATAATTAGTTCCTTTTCTGAAATGGATGCAATAATTCAAAAGAACAGTAGCCACCATCTCTTGGGAAGGGGGAGAGAATGAATTAGCAAAAGTCTTTCAGAGATTTCAAAATAGCATATAAATGTAGTGTCTTTTGGTAAGAGGTTAGAGTTGAAATTGGAGGAAAAGGTAACCTGAATTTACCAGAATGAAGAAACTAGAGCACTAGCTGGCTCCATATTCCAAAACAGAAAAATTATGAGGGCAATTAATTATGACACTATGTAGCTCTGGAACAAGCACATAAAAGCATAAATAATTACCAAATTAGGGGAAGTTTATGAATCATCCAGGACAGTATTCAGTCTCTGAAAGTGCTAGCCAGTCAATGCATACTTGTATAGTTGAAAATGAAAGCAAACCCCCATCCCTACATTTGTCACAAGGAGGAGCAATGGTCTCTTGGGAAAGTTACTCCCTAGTGGAAGGTTTTGCATCACAGAAAATACTTTTAAAGAAGGATTTTTGTAAAGCTGTTAATCATAGATCCAAGATATAGTCCAATAGCCAAAACAAATTTTGTAATGTTCCTGTTACAGGTGTATTGTAAAGGCATAGAAAATGAAAGGGAAGACAGAAAGAAGAGGGGATGGGGGGAGGGAGAAGAGAAATCACTGGAGTTCTCTGAATTCTTAAAATAATTTCAAAACAATTTTGCAAAAGACATGTCAGCCAATCGCTTTGCTGGGGCTGAGGTGTGCTACCCCAGCCTACTGCCTGCCAGTATTCCCCCTTCCTCTCCTCCCTTCTTTCCCTCTTGGGGTGCCATCTGGGTTTAAGCACCAGAGCCCCCAGGGCTTTGGCAGCATCTGCTTGGCCTGCAGAGGCAGGCCTTTACCTGCTGCTGCCCAAGCCTGACCTCTGGGGCAGGCACCCCGGGCCTCTGTAAAAATAGCAGTGATTCCCCCATCACACTGTCCCAAGGCATGCAACCCCAGTGGGTCTGCTGCAGCGAAGTCACCCCATGCCACAGCAAGCTCCATGGCTCCTGACCCAGGGTCACTTGGGGTAACACTGAACCCCACCTGGGCAGCTCCATCTCGCAATTCCTGGAGCCACAGGCAGAGAGGCCACGTTGTGCCTGGCAAACATTGTTCTCTCCAGCAGTGCCCACCCTGCAGAAGCTCTGGGGGAACCCCACTAGTGGGGGACCAGGTGCTATTGTTCCTCTAGACCCACTGAGGCCAGCCAGCTGTGCTTCCTCAGAGCCCCCAGCCCATGAAACTGCCCTGAGCTCAGGGGAGGTCAAGCCTATGCAGGCACCAGGTTTTCTCTTTTGTATTTTAGGCCTGGATCATAAATGGATCTATCAGATTTGAGCTGAGCTTGTGAGTTAATTATTTGGATTGAAAAATGGGAGTGAACCAATTGGTGCTAATAGGCACCAGACACTTAGGACTGAAAATGGTCCAATCAGGCTTCTAGGATTGGGAACGCAGAAAGAGGACAAAAGGTAGAGCAAGAGCCAGCTTGAATTCATTCTGATCCCAGCCTCCAAAGAAGAAGAATGCATCACGAGCCTCTGAAGAAGAAAAGCAGTGAGCATTTGATCTCCCTGAGACTCACCAACCTCTTTGCAGAGACCCAGCCCTGCTTCTGACATTGCTTGCAAGGAGCACCCCTGGCCTAGGGCCCTGTGTCTCAAAGAGCTGTTAGCTATTGGTTCAGACCAATAGTTCGCAGAGCTACTGAAGCGGTTTCCTGGTGACCAGTGGTGTTCAGCACTGCTGGCCAGTACTGTCTAATACTATTGACAGGTAACCAGCAGCACTCTGTGTCCAGTCAGCTCTGAGAGCTTTTGAACTACTTCTGATTGCCCAGCACTGCCTTCCAGTGCTGTTTCCTCCTCTGCTGTCTGTCCCACCGCCCAGTGCTATCCAGCCCACTGTTGCTGTGGGCCTGTGGTGTCACCTCCAGCTGCCACCATGAGTTGGCCTCCAGCCCACGGCTTGCCAATGCGCCAACAGCTCCAGGCCCTTGTTGCTGGGATGGCATCATCTTGCACGAGCATCCTTTGTTTGGGACTGCTGAAGACTGTTGACACTATCTGGGTGAGACAGCTAGCCACTTGTGGCTTTACAAATGCTTTCGTTTTCCCTAATCTCCTGTTTGTTAAGTAAACCCCGTTGTTGTGGGACTTTGAGCCTGAGTGGTCTTACAATTGAGGGCATGAGTGAGAACCCATAAAGAGTGACCTGCCCCCCATATTGGTACTGTCCTGTGACCCTATTTTAGCACTGTTTTATCTCTACAATACAGTCAGCTTATTAATTTTTTTCTAAGTTTAATTCTATAGCTAAGAAGTGTGACCACAGAGGACATAAACTTGAAATGAAAATAATGCATTTATTAGACCTATAGAGGTGAAGCACATTATGGCAAAAGAAGATGACATTGCTGAGAGGTGTAACTTTGAAATGATAAGGAAAAATGAACAGGGGAGGAGAAGAAAAGAATTGGAAGAAATGAAGCAGGAAGAACATTATTTCGTGTAAATTAAAATTAAATGTAAAAGGATGACAGTATCTCTGATCTTGTCAGGTTGAGGTATTTTGGTGGCAGACAGTAAGATGAGAATTATAAGCAATTTGCAACCCACAGGTCTGCAAGCAAGCATATTTCTCCTCTCTTATAATTGTTAATCAAGCTCTTATTTTTATGGAGAAAAACAAATTCCAAAATATCAGTTTCATGAATCCCTGCCAAAGTCAGGAGCAGTTTAGTCCCTGTTAATGACAGACAGCCCCCTGCAAGCTGGAGGCAAGAGGACCATTCTCTTCAATGTACCTCCATTTAATAACAGCCTCTCTGGAGGCCCTCTTTCAGACAGAATGCACACTGCCCTCTTTGCCAGATGGTCTCTTTAATTTAGCTACTATGCCCTGCCCTCTCCAGGTGCAGCCCTTGGGTCTGCACTAAGCCAGCAGCAGTCCCCTGACTGAAGCTTGTCTATAAACACTAGGGCCCCTCGTCTTCAGGTTCACATCACAACAGGCTGCCTCCATCAACCATTCCTCAAGTGCCAGCCAGTGCACAGAGCTCGCAATGGGCTGAGAATGTTTATGTATATTAACACATGTAAGAATTTTATCTTCAAACCCCCTTATGAGGTGCTTCAAACCCCCTCATGACCCTCACTTTGTAGATGAAAAAAACTGAGCAAAGAGACAATAATGGCTCAGCCAAGTCCAACACCAGCAAAGGATTTGAACTCAAGGAAGTCTGGTCCCAGAGTCCTCTCTCTTAATGATGCTACATAGCACCTGTTTCTTTTAATGTTTTCAGTTATTTAGCAAACATTTATTTTAGTATTTACTACATGCCAGTCACTATTCTGGGGAGCACACTAATGAATAAAAGAGATGGAAATTTTTCTTGTGGAGCTAACAGTTAATTTGGAACACACAGACAGTGAACAGGTAAACTTTGAAAGTGTTTTGAAGGGAAAAAACAAGATGTGGTTTGAGAAAATATCAGAAATAATAGAAAAGAGGATTGCATATGGCCAAGACCTGAGAGATGATCAAGAGTCAGCCACACAAGAGGCAGCACATGTGGCCATTCCTGGAAAAAGAAAGAGCATGGACAATGATCCTGAGGTAGGAAATAAGCTTCCCACTTCTGGAAATTGAAAGGATTTCCCACTTCTGGAAACTGACTATAGCAAGGCAGATAACAAGAGAAATAGGACTTGATAAGAAAAGGAGTAAATCATTGTGCAAAACAGTGTAGACTACATAAGAAAATTTCAGTCTGTGCAGTGTACAATAGAAAGTCATCAATAGGGTTTTAAGCAGCAGAATGACACAATCAGGTTTATAAGTTTTAAAGACTTTCCTGTTTTTTAGAAAATGGTTGAAGGAACAAGACTAAGTCTGGAGAGACTAAGAAGATGGTTATTATAATAAACCATCTGAGTCAGTGGCGATTACACAGCCATACTGGAGGTGATGATTGATGGTCATATTTAGGCTGCATTTCAGAAGCTGAGCTCACAAGATCTGGTGTTAGAATGAAGGCAGGGAGTGAAAGAAAGGTGGGACTGAAGGACAACTCCCATCATGGATATGTTGCCATTTTCTGAAATGGCGAATGGCGAAGACTGGAAATGAAAGAGTTGAAATTGAGAGTTCAGTAAAAAACAAGAGAGAGAAAAGGCTCATGGCATTCTCTCATGCTCAGAAGAGCACTAACTAGGTTTGTGAGGGCCCCACACTCATGACCTCATCTAACTCTATACCTCCCAAAAGCCTCCCTCCTAATCCCATCACACGGCAGGGAGGAGGAATGAAGGGTTTCAACATACAATTTGGGGTAAACTTACATATCTAATTGATAGTATCCTCCATTTCCTCCTCCTTTATTTTTGCCTCTTTAAGGCAGAATTTAGGTGGTAGCTTAAGTATCATTTCCTCATTCTTTCCTTCATTTAAAAAAAGTACTTGTGGGGCCTCCCCGTGGCACAGCGGTTGAGCACTGGGTGGCGAAGCTGCCCACAGCCTCTGCAGTGCCAGTTCAATCCCCGGCTGCTCCCCGGCCACCGGAGGAGATTCCCACATGGTGCGCAGACCTCTCCTGCTGCCCGCTGCTCCCCTCAGCAGTGTACTTCTGTCCTTCTGCCTGCTCTGCTCCCCGCTCTGGCTCTGGTGAATTCTCTCCCTCTCCCGTGCTTCGACTGCACCCAGTGCTTGTATAAATAAATAAATAAATAAATAAATAAATAAATAAATAAATAAATAAATAAATCTTTAAAAAAATATTAAATTAAAAAAAATAAAAAAGTACTTATGGAGTTCCTATTACGTGCCAAGTCCTGGTCCATGGTCACTGGTAAGATGACTCTCTAAATAAAGCACTGGGGACCTGACACTCTCAAGGCTAGAAGCCTGGGGGTGGAGGAGAAGGACAATATGGAATATAAAATACAAAAATAAATAATCATATACTATGGTTAAAATAACCCAGGGCCATCTGATAAACAACAAACGGAAATATATCACAGATCTTTGTGTATGCTCAGCAGAACTAACTTCAAAACTGGAATTGTCATAATGCTGTAGTCAGCTGCATCATTCTACCTTTGCAACTGTGGCTTGACCCATGTAAGATTATAATATCAAGAACAGTTACTTAGTTGTAACTCTATTTAAACTCACCACTATTGTGATACCAACTTAACATGCAGTATATGGAGCAGTATAGTGTGTTAGAAATGGTGCAGATTTGTAAGTCTGGAGATGAGTATTCTAACCACCAATCCATATCTTGCCCTCAGTTAGCGACTTGAGCTCATGAAACCTATTCTTACCTATCTGAAGTGTAGAAATACTAACATTAACTCAAAGCTTTGTTATGCAGATAAAAATGTTAATAAAATATATGTTTAATTGGTTTGATTAAGGAGTCTCAACTCATTGGACTATAAATCTAGACTCTTTTTTTTTATTTTTTTTTTATTTTTTTTTTAAGATTTATTTATTTATTTGTTTGTTTGTTTGTTTGTTTGTTTGTTTTTATTTATTTATACAAGCACTGGGTACAGTCAGAAGCGCGGGAGGGTGAGAGAATTCACCAGAGCCAGAGCTGGGAGCAGAGCAGGCAGAAGGACCGAAGTACACTGCTGAGGGGAGCAGCGGGTGGCAGGAGAGGTCTGCGCGCCATGTGGGACCCTCCTGCGGTGGCCGGGGAGCAGCCGGGGATCGAACTGGCGCCACAGAGGCTGCGGGCAGCTTCGCAACCCAGCGCTCAACCGCTGCGCCACCTGGGAGGCCCTAGACTCTTTTTTTTTAATCTACAAATGTGCCCTTTCAACCTAAGTAGAAGCTCCTTAAAGAGCTCTTAGCCCATATTTACAATACCTCTTCAGTTTAGGTTAAGATTAACTTATACCTTACTCACATCTCTCCCTTTTCCAAGCAGAAAACACTACTGACTGGAAATATTTGGTGGCAGGTGGAGGGGAGCTCTTTGTAGGTTCTTAAGGGGGCACTTGGGGTCACCCTCTGTATGGACTCTTGGTTAACAGACCAAACTGAAGCTAAACTTAGTCCTTCCCGGCTCAATACTAGCCACAAACGAGAACTCCTCACACACAAGAATACTCGTAACACTGCCTACGTTGCAGTCACAATTAGTAGGGTTTTTTTGTCAACACATATGAATCTCAAATCTCCTTGGTAAGCCAGGGGAACAGAGCTGAGCCTCTGTCACTCCACTCACAGCTCTGTTGTCTCTCTCCTTATATCTAAGTCCAGAAATAACCTTTCTAAGATCATCAAACATGCCATGCAACTCCTCAACTCAGCATAGATAAACAGCACTCAGGACAGACTTCTGAGGAGCACCAATATTTTGTGCTGGGACAAAGAAGATGGCTAAGGACACAAAAAGAGAAAGATCCTCTGACATAGGAAGAAAACCCTAAAATGTGATCTGACAAAAATCAAGGAGAATGTTTCTATGTAAAGTACATGGTGAACTGTATCAAATGCTGCCAATAGGAAGGCCAAGAATTGTCCCTTGAATTTGACCAGCTAAAAGAGATTGGTAACTTTGAAATAAATGTCTTGGTAAAGTAATGAGAGCAGATGCTAGATTGTACTAACTTCTTACAGTACTAGAAATTACTATAAATGTATACAGGAGATGAAAAATTAGATGATCTTCAAGACAATTGTACTTTAATAGCAGAAACAGTATTCATCAGCCCTTATTTTAAATTGGACTTACTATTTGGGTACAATGCTAAGCCCTTTTCCAGCATTTTCTCATTAAATTCTCATAGTAGCACTGCAAGCAGGGAAACTGAAATTTAGAAGGACCAAGTAAATTAAACATACATCTAGGAAGCTGTGGTTGAATGAGCATGGTCCCCAAAGATATCGAAGTCTTAACCCTGGAACTGTAATGTTACCTTTTATATCAGAAGGACCTTTGCAGATGTAGGAACTCAAGATGGGGCTATTAACCTGG
The DNA here is from genome assembly GCF_014898055.3 of Talpa occidentalis. Taxonomy (NCBI): domain Eukaryota; kingdom Metazoa; phylum Chordata; class Mammalia; order Eulipotyphla; family Talpidae; genus Talpa; species Talpa occidentalis. The sequence continues at coordinate 56,650,416 of NW_023604295.1, read as the reverse complement.
GTTATCTGGATGGGCCCAAAGTATGGTCAGAATTTTCCCTAGAGAGAGGCAGAGAGAGGTGTGACCCAGAAGAGAGAAGGCAATGCCATTTTCTTAGCAGTGAGAGAGACTGAGAGACCTTACACTGCTGGCTTCGAAGGACTGCGCCCAGGAACCAAAGAATGCAAGGAATGCAGCTCAGAAAACAGAAAAAGGCAAGTAAACAGATTCTTCTACAGACTCCAGAGGGAACACAGCAATGAAATTAAGAGCCTTCCTTTCAGCCCAGGAAACTGGTTTCAGTCTTCTGACTTCCAAACTGCAAGGGAATAGAAACATGTTTTTATACCACCACCAAGTTTGCAGTCATTTGTTACAGAAGCCAAAGGAAACCAATACAGATGTGATCATCTGCCTCAAATACAGTTCTACAATAAATAAATAAAGCACCTGACATATAGAAAAAAAAGAAGTGGAAAAGGGGGGAGGGAAAAGGAGAAGGAAAACAATGAGTTGAGGAGACATTAAGCCCCCAAATAATCCTGTCATGACATCAAAACTGCCCATGGCAACTTCACCTTCGGGACTATTATCCCAACTGGAGTCAGAGTGAGTTGGCATTTGGCCCATAGCTGAGAGTTAGCTCTAGGGGATACAATTACAGTGCAGAGCAATCCATAACTCCTGTGGCATCACAGCTAGGAGAAAACAGATTGGAGTAGTCCTACTTTGGAGGTCGATTGGCTTAGGAACTGTTGGGGGCAGCCAGCAGCTGAAGACACAATATTACGTGGTAAGAGATTAAGCTCAAAAAGGAACAACTGGATACACTTTGGCACCAACTCAATTACAATTTTGACTTTTTTTTTTTTAAGATATATTATGTAAGGTTTATTTCCTTTATATTTTAATGTTATTAACTTGTTATTACTTACTGGCTATCACTAGCTATAATGAAATTATGTTGAGATGTCTTCATTTAATGTGCTATAATTAGTATCTGTTTTTCAAGTCTTATTTATTTTATGCATAAAAGAACTGGAGCATAGGCCAGAGATGCAGGAGGAAAGAGGATTCACCAGAGAGAGTAGGGAGCAGAACAGGCAGATTTTACTGAAATACACTGCTGAGGGGAACAGCAGGTGTGACAGGAGAGGTCTGCTGTCCCATATGTGGGTCAGCTCCTTGGCACGGGACACAAGTCAGGCTCAAGCAGTGATAGTATGATAGTGCTGAGACTAACCCCTACTCTGCCAGGCAACCCCAATTAATACCTATTTTTTTTTAAAAAAGCAATTTTATAACTGTACTATTATTTGGATGTCTTATTTTCCTTCATGTTTACCTAATGCTCTGGCATATGTTAATCAATGACCATGTCTTTAAAAATATATCTACAGCCAATCTTTAATAAAAGGAAAGGAAATTCAGCAAGAAATGTGTCTACAACCATCTTTCAAACAAACTGAAACTCAGGGTACCTTTTGCCCTGAGAGTGCATCCCAAAGGAAGCATAAAGACTCCCAGGTCGCATCTCATTGAGGTAGTGTGACATCATGTTTTCCCTAAGGAAATTAGATACTGCACATTGAAGTTCCCTAAGATTTAGAAGAGATTAGCAAAGAAACATTTGGAGTCCACATATAGATTCTGCCTACCCATAACGCCATCATTGTCCTAATTTGCTACAAAATATTCATCAAAATATTGAGCTGAAAATTACATTTTAAGGGAGAATTAATGAATAGTAAGGACAGAGGGGAAGGTGCTTTGATGGAAAGAAATGCATTTAATTCAGTCTCTCCCTTTCAAAAACAGAAAGAGCAGCCAAATAACACGACATATGGAGTATCTGTTTTTCAATGAAAATGCCAGGTAAAGAGGTCTTTATATTTAAATCTGCACAGACAGCATTACCTTCTCCTGAATATTGCTTCCCCAGTCCCGAAAGGGCTTGTTGAAAGTTGTTTCTGAAACATGAAGACACGAGTAACAGCGACATCTAGCGGCGTACAGTAATATGGGCTTGGATGGCTCAGAAATGCTCGGTTAAGAGCCCAGAGCAAAATCCTGGAAGGATGCTGCTAAATGTTAAGTTTCCTGATTTATGTGGCAACAAAATTGCATTCCAGTGGCTTCTGTGAGTCCTGTATCCCAGAAAATGGTATGATTCTGGGTCAATTTGGGATGTGGAAGCCACTTAGTATTCACTACTGGGGAATGTGGAAGACTGTAAATCACAAGGCCTCAGTCTGGGATTAGAACTATGGCAATACTGTTGGGATTTTTTTAAAGCATTATCAATATGGCAACAAGAGGTTATGATTCTCATATCAGAGAAAGGCAGTTGAATATGCTTCTTAATGCCAATCCTTTAAAAATCTATCCAAAGATATTAAATTTCTTTTTCTTTTTCTTTCTTTTTTTTTTTTTTTTTATTTCTCTGTAGATTATTTTCTCCTGTCCACAGAAGAGGGCACCTCAGGTCACTCTCGGGCAGCTGAAATTGGCATCTAGCCCTTGTGTTAAACCGAACAGCTATACTGCTTGGCCCTTCTCTGCCTCAGGTGCCAGCCACAGCATGAAATTTTGTCTGGTTGCCAGGTCAATAATCTCTCTTGGCATCTGCCTTTTTCACCCCTTCCCTCCTCCTCTCCCTGCATCAAGAAATCTAATTCCAGTTGGCAGGCAGAAGGTCAGAAATCTTTGAAACTTTCACCGCCCACACACAGGTCTCCTCTGCACATACCGCCAAGTGCCACCTTACTTTTCTCCTTCCCACATCATTTCCTGGATCTCTGTAAGGCTGAGGCTGTCACCTCAATCTTGCCCTCACATCTGCTTCCTTCCCCTTCTTTGGCAGCAGAGTAGTCGCTTAGAAGCATTCTGCCACGTCTGTCCCAGGGGCTCAGTAAATCTTGTCATCTGTCAGGGGATCAGCAGCCTCTTCAGAGTAACTGACTCTGGGACTTGTCTTCGTTAGAGGTGCCTGGAGACCTAGAACTGTTCCAGAGCATTGTGGGGAGAAGAGAGCTGACAATCCCCAGACCCAGATAATCACATCTTTGAAAAGTGGGTCAACTTAAAGCAAATGACTACAGGCTAGTGTGACAGAAGACAAAGGACAAAGTCACACCCAACCTGAAGAGGTAACAGTTTTATTTCTTTATCCATCAGAAGTGACATATTCAGGGCTACTTTAGAATAATCTTTTAGCAAAAAAAAAAAAAAATTTAATCCCTTACATGATCTTTTCCCATTCTGAATGAAATCTTCAAAACACATGCAGTAGAGATTTACATCTTTTAGCTTTAAGTAAGAGACCATATCAATGTTCAATTTTTAGACTGTAAGTTGTACAGTAATTATATTCTTTTAAAAATGAGTTTTTCATTTCACTTCTTTCTAGCCTCTTGGAACAAACTGCATTTCTACCAATTCTCATCCAAAATAACAAAGCCTGGGCCTCCCCGGTGGCGCAGCAGTTGAGCGCTGGGTTGCAGCAGTTGAGCGCTGGGTTGCGAAGCTGCCCGCAGTCTCTGCAGCACCAGTTCGATCCCAGGCTGCTCCACGGCCAATGGAGGAGGGTCCCACATGGCGCGCAGACCTCTCCCACCGCCCTCTGCTCCCCTCAGCAGTGTACTTCGGTCCTTCTGCCTGCTCTACTCCCCGCTCTGGCTCTGGTGAATTCTCTCACCCTCCCGCACTTCTAACTGTACCCAGTGCTTATATAAATAAATAAATAAATCTTTAAAAAAAAAAAAAAGTCAGTTTAAAAAAAAAGAAAAAAGAAATAAAAAAAAAAATAGCAAAGCCAGAGCTGTCTACTTATAATCGGGGAAATGCAAATCAAAACCACACTGAGATACCACCTTACACCAGTAAGAATGGCACATATCAAAAAAACAAGCAACAACAAATGTTAGCGAGGGTGTAGTGAAAAAGGAACTCTCCTGCTTTGCTGGTGGGAGTGTAAACTGGTCCAACCATTGTGGAAAGCCGTCTGGAGTTTCCTCAGTCTACTAAAAATGGAGCTACCATACGACCAGGCAATTCCATTCCTAGGGATCTACCCAAAGGACAAAAAACATTGATTCAAAAGAATACCTGTACCCCTATGTTTACTGCAGCACTATTTACAATACTTAAACCTAGAAAGAACCCAAATGCCCAAAAATAGATGACTGGATCAAGAAGATGTGGTATATATACACCATGGAATATTATTCAGCAATCACAAAAGATAAACTCATGCCATTCGCATCAACGTGGAGGGAGCTAGAAGGAATTACACTCAATGAAATAAGCCAGAAGGAAAAAGAAAAATATCGGATGGTTTCACTTATAACAGGAATACAGGGAAACCAAATAAGACATCAGTGTGAAAAAAAAAATAACAGTACAAAACACAACAAAACAAAAACAGACAATTATAAACCAGAGACACACTGCAGGGGTGGAGGAGGGAGAGGGATCAGAGGGAGGGAGGAGCACAGGGGACTGTGGTGATGGTGCACGGGTGCCTTGGGAAAGGAAATTCTATGGGGACTCAACCTGAGGGGATGGGGGAAGCAAATATTGTTTAAAAAAATTAAAAAAGGAACAAGAAAATGAGAACAATAGAAAAACTTAAGAGACAAAAAAGGCAATTTTTTTATGAACAATGAAGTATTTTTTTAAATAATGAAGTACCATTATTTTATATCTTTGCTAATATTTTGCCGATATAGGATTTCTCCCCTTAAGTGCAGTCAACCTAACTTCCTCCCACCAAAACACCTACAGTCCTCCACTGTAGTGCATTATGCGCTCCCCCTCAAAAAGGCAATTATAATTGATACAAATATATTGAGTTGTTGCTGAAAACAGGAACCAAAATCTGTGGAATTAGTGAAACATCCACTTACAGAAACTCAGAAAAGATGAAAAAAAATCACTAATGAAAAAAGCAGTTACAGAAAAGTCTTTTAAATGTACTTTAGAAATATTTCTGTATTGTTCCTTTCATACATGAACAGTGTTATGACTCTTGATAAAGTTGTTTAAATTGGGATATTATATGGGGACCACTTAATTCCACCCATTCTTTCATGTATAATGAAACAGAAATCCAAAGATTAAGTCGCAGGTAGCAAAGCAAGAACCAGAAACTTCCTGATTCCCAGTCTAAGGTTAGCTACATTATGTAGCATTTTTCAATATTAAAAGAATGCATTTGTATTAAATAGATGCTATAAACTGAACGGCACCCCCACTCACACACACAAGAAAGAAAAATTCTACATTGAAGGACTAAGTCCCAATATAGTGAATCTGTGGTTGGGAACTTTTGGAGGTCATTAGGTTTAAATGACTTCATGAGGGTAGGATCCCCAAGGTAGAATTAGTGTCCTCCTACGAAAAGGCAGAGAGAGACCAAAGCTACTCTCTCCACAAGTGAGCACACAGCAGAACGGCAGCTGTGGGAGGAATGCCAGCCAGGAAGTAGACCTTCAACAAGAGCCCAACCTGCCAGTGACTTGTTCTTGGTCTTCCCAGCTACCAGAACTATGAGAAATGTCCATGGTGGGGTCCTCCCTGGTGGCGCAAGGGGTTAAGACACAGCCTATGAAGCTATCTGCAGCCTCTGCTGCACGAGTTCCATCCCCGGCCAGGGAGATACCCACATGGCGCAGCAGACCTCTCCTGACTTGCCAGCTGCTCCCCTCAGCAGTGTATTTCAGTCACTCTGCCTGTTCTGTTCCCCACTCTGTTTCTGGTGAATCCTCTCACTCCCCACACCTGTGGCCTGTACCCCAGCTCTTGTATGCATAAATGAATAAATCTTTTTAAAAAAAAAAAAAGAAAAGAAATACCCGTAGTGGAAGGCACTCAGTCTGGGTGTTTTGTTATGGCAGTCCAAATTAAGACCTCTGAGTTCTGCATCACACGCCTTTCCATATCTACAGTAAATACAAGTGCAATCATGGAATTCTGACAATGCACCATTAAATCATCTAATCTACTAAAATCACACATGTGGCTGGGAGAATAGGGGAAAAAAGCAAGCCTTTAAAAACAAGGATTTAAAACATGGAGGTGGCATCGCACAACATTCTTACTGGGAATTTGGAAAAGAGAAAACAGAAGAACATAGAAACAGACTAGAAAGAGATGAAGAACTAAAGACTCAGAAGAGTGACAGTGATTGCAGTGTTCAGAGTTTTGCAAACCCAGAGATTGTGTTGGAACTTTCAAGTCCTTACTATGTTTTATTTGTGCTGCTAAGAAGACATTCAGTTTGAGATGTCAGGAAGCCAGTATACAAGGGACTAATGCTAAAAAAAAAAAAAAAAAAGGTGTAGGAGATGAATAGGCTTTTGCAAACTAAAAGAACAGTGGAAGATTTCTCCATCGTCTGCAGAGTGAGTGATGGATTGATGGTGAAAGCTTGCCTGTGGCTGCAGCTCTCAAACACATCTTTCACTATTCTTTTAAAAAGTGGCACATCAAAATAATTCCCTGACCCAAAAACAAAGAATTCACTGAAATTGGTCACAGTCCAGTTGAAAAAGAAACCACCATTGTTTGCTATCACTGAGCTGAAATTCATCATTTCCTGGCTGTGTGACTATACCAAGCACTTAACCTCACTGAACCTCAGTTTCAGCTTTTAATGTGGGATAATGTATGTCTATAGTCTCTTCCTTAAAATCCTCAGAACAGATTTCAGAATCGTTTTTTTATGTTGGATAATGTAGCAGGTGTACTGAATTCTATATAACATTCACAATATGTGGGGTAGCAATTAATAGCTAACATATTCACATTCCTTCAGAAAAACATATCAATAATCCACTGAAAGTATAGTTTTATGGCAGTTTAAGTCAGCTGCTGTCACCAAGATTGCAAAAACAACTTTCCAATTTAGAGCTTTCTGGATTTTGGAATTGAGGATATGGGATGGATGAACCACAAACATACTCATCCAGTAGTAACTGAGAGGATTAAAGGGCATATGGAGACTTAATTTTACCTAAGACTATGTAGGATGGATTATAACTAAGAATCTAAGGGATTTCATGTACAAGCAAGGAAAATCCTGGCTGGCATAAATAAACTATATACAGGGATGCTGACCTAAGAGGAACAGTTGTCTTCACAACTGTTGCACAGATGCACAGATCTATTGTTACTTCTTCCACACAATATTCCCTTCCTCAGATCTGAGCTCTCCAAGTCAGAGTGGAGCCTGCTTTTGGCAGCCTGGGGAAGAGCGCAGGCCATGGAGCTGTAGGTCAATAGCACTGCCTTCATTAAACACATCATCTCGCTTCTTTTTCCAAGTCTCACATATCTACAAATCAGTGCAGACCCCAAAACAACACACAGACATGATTTTTTTTAATACAAGCACTGGGTACAGTTAGAAGCGTGGGAGGGTGAAAGAATTCACCAGAGCCAAAGCGAGGAACAGAACAGGCAGACTGACAAAATAAACTGCTGAGGGGAGCAGCGGGAGGCAGGAGAGGTCTGTGCACCAAGTGGGACCCTCGCCAGTGGCAGGGGTTTGAACTGGCACTGCAGAGGCTGCGGGCAACTTCGCAGCCCAGCACTCAACCGCTGTGCCACCAGGCGAGGCCCACACAGACACAGGGGAAATAATTCTTGGTTAAGTGGACAATTGTATGAGTGGCTTCATTTTAAGTAGCTTTGTAGTGAAACATTTCATTTAGAGGTCCGGTCCTTCTTTCTGCACTTTGCTGTCATCTAGATTCACTGAGTAGAAGGTGTATTGATCCTTGGAACCCTGTCCATTCCAGGCTTCTGGTTTATTCTTTCTGTCCCAACTAACAACTTGGATTGAACAATGTCAGGAGTGCTGCTCCAGGACCTACTGCTCCAATACATACAGAGAGGGGGGACAAGCTAGGATGCTTCTTGGCCTGGCCTTAACCAGCCAGAGGATGGTTGAAAGAGAGGCCTTGGGCCAGGAAGGAGAGATCAAATCCGCAAGGTCTGAAACTAAGGCTCTGCCTCCACCTACTTTCTTTTACTTTATCCTCCCTGCTATAGAAGCTTAATAAAGAAGAGTTTCGTACATCCCTTTCCAGTTTTTAAAGCACGTTGCCCACACTGATTTTTTAGTCATTACACCAGACAATGAGGGGGCAAGTCTTAACCCACAGTTTATAGTTAGTATCAGGATTTAAGTTTCATACTTTCTATTTCCCATCTAGGTGAGTGACATTGTCTAAATTTCTCTGCCTTCTGCCGGTTCCTCCCGGGGTCCAGGAGCCTTCTGTTTCTTCTTAATTCAAAGCTCATGTCTGCCTTTCCAAGAAACCCATTAGTTCCCTGTCTCTAAGCTGAAGAATGCCTCCAATTCTGCCCAGTGACTCATTCAAAAACATCCCACACACATCCCCTCTTCAATCCCCCTAGGGATCCACCTTTCCTGAATTCTATTACTATGGGTTTTACAATAGAAAATTGCTTTACAGTTTCAGCAGCAACGGCAGCCATTCAGCGACCACATTGAGCAAAGATTTGTTCTTTCATAGTTCCTATGCAGCTTAACAGTAGTCATAGATACAGACAGATATTAAATCTGTCATTTATATCCCTAAAATCTTTGCATGGAGAATGTAGCTTGATTTGAATCTAAATTCTAATTTGTAAAAGCCCTAGTAATACCCACCGAGACAAGGGTTTGAGGGAGAGAACAATTTCCATGGAAAGGTAACCACCCACACGAATATCTTATGACCTAGACATTATACTTCTTAAACTTCTTCTTTGAAAGAATATAGTAAGTCAGGACAAAATAATTTCAACTATCCCAGTAACTATAAGCCTGTCATGCTGCTATCACTTTTGTTCAGATGTGGATCACAATAACAGTGTGTGCATGCGTGTGCTCCTGTGCGTGTGAACACATGCACATAAACGTGACATACGATTATTTAAAAGATTAAGACACAGCCTATTTCCCTGCTGCTGAAAGGAGTACATTCTAATAGCAGAGTTATCCTAGCATCATCTATAAAAATGACTTTTTGCTTATTATTACCTATTATAATTTTTGTCGTTGTTAGCAATTTAATCATATTCTTATTATATCACAAGTCATCATTCTGATCTGATACCAAACTGTACCTGTGGGCCCACTCTCTGTGCACATTCTGTGCAAGGAGATTCTTTCTCCCATTATATTACGTAATACTATGTGGCTATTGGGCCTCAAAGCACCAGGTGGCAAACACTTAGAAAATTCAAGATGCTGTTACCATGGGGACAAGATGCTGGTCCTTCTCAATGCAATCATTTGCTTCCTCTTTCAGAAAAACTATTTCTACTGGAAAATAAATGAGCTTAAAAATTGAAGCTTTTAGTTTTAAAAGAATGACTTTTCTTAAAGCTCTATATTTAATAGTGACAGCAGAGACAGGCAAGCAAAAGAGAAATATTTAGGAAGGTCTTGTTTTCAAAGTCAGAAGTCTTCTGTTTTCTTCACTGGCTAGTACAAAGTGAAGGAACGAATTTCAAATATTTTTAGGCTGCCTGTCTCAAGTGTTGGTCCTATGTCGTAGATTCTGAAAGTCCATAAACCTTTTCTCTTCCTTTCTTTATATCCATTTGCACTTGAAATTGCAATTCTCTGTTTCCTAACTCCTTGAATATGGGCTGACAGTGTGCCCTGGCTAGCCAGCAGAAAGAAGGTGGCAGAACTGACAGCATACCAGTTCAAGCTTTGGGTTCTTCCACTTTCATTCTTGGGCTCCTGCCCACATTCCAAGACTGTCAGGCAGGAAGATGAGAGACTTGGCTCAGTCATCTCCATTGTCAGCTCGCCAACCTTCAGAAGCAGAGCCGCCTTGCTGGAAAGAAGCTGCCTGCAGATATGTGACTAAGCCCAGTGAGACCAGAACTACCGACCCACACAGAACCATGAGCTAAACAAACTAATGCATCTAAAGTCACTATCTATGGGAGTGGTTTATGTAGAAAAGAGCAACTCTATACCATATTCATTTGCTGGTTATGTCAAATTTTGAGGACATATTTGCAAGCATGCAGCTGGATTCTTTAAACCAAAGACTGGATTGAAGTGACATGAATGCCCATGGAAACCCCTGGACAGGTATGCACACACAGAGATAAATTCACTGCACTCACCCTGACAAGTTTCCTTTCATATGTGAATTCAGGTGATTTTTAAGCCTGATTCTACAGTTAAAGGGGGAAAACAACACAAACAATCCCTCCCTCTCGACTGCATATTATCGCCCAAAGGCAACAGGAGAGTATTGCTGTGAATTCAAGGGAACATACACACAAAATAAAGGAGAAAATTCATTAGTATGCCCACAGAATGCAAAGGAAATCATTAGTCATTCTTATTTATTGGTGGTAGGTGAATCCTACATAGTGAATAGTAAGAGTTAAATTTAAAATATCTTTGATTTTAAAATGTTTCTCTCTTAAGCAGCTTCTCCGAGGAAAAACAAATGTAAATGTTCTCCAAAGCTGCTTTTTCAAACTCTGTATATTCCACATTCCCCTCTCTTTTTCCCTGCCTTAGGAACACCGAGAGCCATCTATCAGGACGGTAACCACAGCTGGAGGCTCTGGAATCCCAGTGTCACTCTCAAGGAGGAAAACTGTCCTGAAGACTCCAGCCACACACATTTGGCTATAGAATCAAGAAGTAAATCATTGCTGTGTACACTAAGATATCAAGGTTTGTAACCACACCAAGGATTTGCAACTCTGAAGATTTAGGGTATGGGTATGCTGACAGGACAGATCCCACAGAAAAGGGGAGCACTGCAAAAGGTAGGAGAAACTGCAGGAGCAATTTCCTTGAGTAGGCAATCCAGAACATAAATGAAAGGGTTACCTCAGCTAGATATGCATACTATTATATATATATATATATATATATACAAAAAAATATATGTGTGTATATGTGTGTGTGTATATATGTACACACATATATATGATTCATCCACTTCACTGATAAGATGACAGTATGTGGGCACAGAAGCAAAGACAGTGGTAGATTTGATGAAGAAAGAACAGAGGAAAACTCTTTTAGTTGCTTCTATTTTAGTCCTGAAAAAACCATGGTATATGGTTGTCTTTTGTGACAATGATACATATCACTGCCTGAAAATATAGAGAAGACTAGAAGTCTTTGGGCCAAGAAGATAAAGAGAAGGGCAAAGTGTGGAGTGAAAAATGTGAAGAGTGAAGTCGACTTGAGGAGCCTGTTTTCTCCTGCCATGATCACTTGTTTGGCCACTGGCTTCAGCCAAATGGAGAGCTGGATCTAACCAAGGAAGCTTTGCCAGGCAAGACAACTATCATAGAACAAAGACATCCAGGACCAGAAAAACTAAGACATATATTGTAGAAGGGTGTGATTATGTTGTGAGGCCATGGAATCTAAGCTTAGGAAAATTGTGAGAAGATGAAAAATTTGCCAGAACAAAATGCCACAGATGGGGTAGCTGAAACAATAGAAATTTGGTTTCTCACAATTCTAGAGACTGGAAGTCCAAGATCAAGGTGATATTAGGACTGGTTTCTATTAAGGTCTCTCTCCCTGACTTACAGATGGCCATCTTCCCTGTGTGTCTGTGTCCTCATTTCTCCTACTCATATGAAGATACCAGTTATATTGGATTAGGTCCCACTTCAACTTCAATTTTAACTTAAGATCTATCTCTAAATACAGTCACATTCTGAGATATTGAGGATTGGAACTTCAAAGTATTAATACAGTTTTGGGGGTATAACAATCCAGCCCATAACAAGGGGGTGAAATGGAAAAAATAGAAAGTAATGGCCAGTAAGTAAAATACTGAGAATTGTGGTTTCAGAGGTTTTACAATATGATCAAGAGAAAGTATCAGATGAGTTTGATCCCTGACCAGAGAGGTGACCCACATGGCACAGCAGACCTCTCTTGCCTCACCTGCTGCTCCCCTCAGCAGTGTATTTCCATCAATTTGTCTGTTCTGCTCCCCACTCTGTCTCTGGTGAAACCTCTTACCCCCACACCTCTGGCCTGCACCCCAGTTCTGGTATGCATAAATAAATAAATCTTTAAAAAAAGGAGTGTCAGAGGTGAGGGAAAAACAAAACAGTTTGGAATAAAGAGAACAAGCACAAGGTGTGGTATGAATTGTCCTCGCATATACTGATGTCACCCAGATTGTTAACAGAAGGCACAGAGGAGAGTTAAGTGCTGAAATCATCTAGTAAGGTGAGAGTGGGGAAGGACAGAGCAGTAGGGCAGAGTGACAAAAAGGAGGAACATGATGGCAACAAGGAGAACAGCAGATGGTGCAAACAGGCTGTTACAGGCAACCCCGATATAAAACGGGTTGCCCAACTGTGGGTCCTTACCTGCATGCTCAAAAGGGACTTAAACTGCAGCACACACAAAAGGTTAACCAAAGGTTTATTTACAAGGGAAAGGGAAATGAGGAAATGTACAACTCAGGGAGAAAAGAGGGAGATATATTCTTAAATGCGTCCTACCCGATCCATCAACCTGGAATCCCAAATGACATGCCGAGACCAGATGCTGCCTGGCCAAGAGCACAGGCCAAGAGCATGCGCCAAGAGCTGCCCCCACTCACATAGCCAGTTAAATACCCAAACAGAGAAAATGGCTGCTTAACTCTGCCCTTAGGTCCTCGCAACCTACTTTGTGGATCATGGGATTTGTAATTCACAGTGTCTTGATGGAGTCAGGGTGGCATCCACAAAGCCTGTATGGAGTTTGATCAGGACATCCTTTCCCCCTAACAAGGTGACATGTGATTTAAAGGAACTGAGGAGACTGAGTTGGGGAAGCAAGGGTGGACAACAGTTAAAAAGAGTAAGAGACAGCAGAGCATTCACTACTTAGCCTACAAGTTTAGGAATACATGGGGTGGAGGAGAAGCAGTGTCTTTTAGCAAAGTCATATTTTTTTAGAACAAGAAGTTGAAAGGACATTTAAGAGAAAAGATTGAAAATAAGGTATATTTTGAATGACAGAAATTGAGATATACTTAACTGGTGATCACCAATATCATTCCCTTCCCCTTCAGCCACATGGAAATCAGGACTTCTCAACCTCGGGACACTCAACCTCGGGACACTTCTCAACCTCAACAAGGACATCTGAATATTTATGGCAAAGAAATGTCAGAAGTGACATGTCATCTTCAGGATGGGGTACTGAAAAGTCATGTGCAGTTCTCCCATTTCACTCTTAGTCTACTGAGGCTATCAACAAGGCTTCATTTCCAGATGTTATTGACAGAAGACTTCTTCTCTGGGTAACTATGTAGCTTCTTCTCTGGGTAACTATGTAGAGCAGACTCCCTGCTAACCAATACTAATCATAAAGTGTAAGTGAGAAATGAGCCTTTGTTTAAGGGCAGTAGTATTTTGAGGTGGGATTGGCTGGTGTGTGTGTCTGTGTGTCTGTGTGTTTGATTTGTTGCCATAGTAAAACACCTTTGCTGACTGTACACATACCATTTGTCCAGAATGCTCTGTGAAAGAAGTGGAGAGAGAGGAAGACAGTGACTCAGCAAAGCCATACTGAAGATATGAAACTAAGGGCTTTGCAGACGTAGGATCAACTGGGAGTCTTGGACTTTTTACAGTGACTGAGAAACACAAGGATACAGGGTTTGAGGACATCCTAGAAAAAAGTAGATGACCAGATTTAGTCAGTGTAGCCTCCTTCCATGCACCTGTGCAGTGGGAAGATGAGGAATGTGACCAATACTGAGAGGCAGTGGTGATCCCACAAGGAGCACACAGAGCTCTGGGATTGTTCCCCATCACCACCTCCAATATCCTGCTGCTGGCAGAGGTGAGATTGTGATTAAACGAAAATTTTAGAGGATTAATGCCCCTTGGAAAACATGCTGGAAAATGCAGTCTAGAAGTGTGTTGGATTAAGCTTCTGCTTGGTTTGCTATCTATCAATCATAAGGACTCTTAAAAATGAGAAAATGTGGGAACACCATTAAAGGTTTGTTTTATGTGTTGAGAAGATAATTTTCCTGGCAGGTGCTACCACAAGGTAGTTCTTTTTCCATTTAAAGAGTGAAGTTTCCTAAGCAAAAGGCAAGCTTCTGTTTTACTTATAAAGGTAACAAGTGAAATAAGTGCAAACAGCAGAGTACATGAAACAAATTATCCAGTGCCTAGGCCGCCTGGGGAGCTAAATCATATGTTGGTGAGTAGGAAAGGCCAGAGAAGGTAAACAGAGTCTGCTAGCAGGCAACACAAAGAAAGGAAATGCAGGGCATGCGAAGAAAGGAAGTGGATGATGATAAGGCAGATGAGGTCAACCTCCCTAAATGTAGGCTAGAACAGGAGGTGGGAGAATCGCCGTTTAGGACACAGCAGCAGGGCATGGAGGTAAGAATATTCTTCAGTGAATCTGCTCAGGAGAGGAATCACAGAACCACAGAGCACCAAGCAAGAAAAGAAGCTGAAAGTTGGGAAATTATTAGGTCATCGAGAAGCTGCAAACCAACTTCTACCCATAACATACACCAAACTCTTAAGAAAAATCAGGAGATAGTGGAGCACAAGAGAAAAGCAAATGGACAAGGAGGTAAGATGGAACAGCAAAGGGACCCGGGCGTTGCAGACAGACCAAACTTTCTCTAAACATTGGCTATGACACTGACTAATCAGATGTCCTTAACATGTGTCCCACAATCACCCCATCTTTAAACTGGATAAGAATGTTCTATTCACAGCCCTGGAATGTTGTAAGAATTCAATGAAACAGTGGTTATAGAGTGTCATCAGAATGTGTGCTATGTAGGCAATGCTTCACTGACAAATAATTCTCATTCTCAGCAAATAAGACTGAAATGTTAAAATATATTGAATGGATAGAGAATATTTACCAGATCTCATTATGAGAAAAGATTATTAGTCTTGCTTAAACTCAGTCTTGTGTATTTTATGCTTCATTCAACTCCATAGCAAATGCAGTTAAAAGTTTAGGGCCTCCTCTGGTGGCGCAGGCAGTTGAGTGTCACGCTGTGAAGCTGTCCGCAGGCTCTGCAGCGCCAGTTCAATCCCAGCCAGCTGGCGAAGGTCCCACATGGTGCTGCAGACCTCTCCTGTCTCGCCCGCTGCTCCCCTCAGCAGTGTGTTTTGTCAGTCTGCCTGTTCTGTTCCCCGCTCTGTCTCTGGTGAATCCTCTCACCCTCCCACGCATCTGGCCTGTACCCAGGTTCTTATGTGTATAAATAAATAAATCTTTTAAAAAAAAAAGTTTATCCACAAGGTAAAGATCCTCTTTTGCTGCAAGTCTTAGTAAAGAGCATTAAAATACTGACAAATGTATACTGGATCATCTGATTGTTACCTGGATCCCAGGTTAAAATTCTGTCCCGGATTAAAAAAAAAAGGGGGGGGGACCTCCCTGGTGGTGCAAGGGGTTAAGCACTGCACTATGAAGTAGTCTGCAGCCTCTGCAGCATGAGTTTGATCCCCGGCCGGCCAGGGAGCAACCCACATGGCGAAGCAGACCTCTCCTGTCTTGCCCGCTGCTCCCCTCAGCAGTGTATTTCAGTCAGTCTGCCTGTTCTGTTCCCTGCTCTGTCTTTGGTGGATCCTCTCACCCCCTGCATCTCTGGCTTGTACACCAGCTCTTGTATGCATAAATGAATAAATCTTCAAAAAAAATTCTGTCCTGGATTATGCTAGCCTACTTACCTGACACATGTTTAAAACACTGATGCCCTTCTCCAAAAAAAATAAATAAAAGTAGTTACAAACAGCACTAGGAGTAATAGGAAGACCACCTGTGCAGACAGCTCCCATGAAACCTTTCATTAATTTTTGTTTTTCTAGCATGAACAGGCCCAGGTGACAAGATGTTTGAGAGCAGGGTTGATGCCTATTCTTCTGAGAATAGCCAAATCAGGACTCGCTACCAGACCTAACATGTTAAGTGGGGATAACTGTTGGTTAATTTGGTGGACTTTTTTTTTTTGCATCCAAAAGAGCAGGTTTATTATACAAAAAAATAATAGGAAAGAAAAAGATGCTTGTACAGAGGCAAGCAGGCAGAAAGAGCTATGTTTGGAAGGGACTGGTTTGTTTAAAAAAAGAGGCCTGTGTAGACATGGGTGGGTAGTCTAGGTGAAGTGGAAAATGTCTAAAGTTATGTTGAAACAAAGCCTCACCGAAGACTGAAAGTTCCAAAGAGTTACTGATAAAGGGTCTCAAGGCCATACACTTGACTCATTCACACCAGATAACCGCTGAGAAGTCGCCTGCTTCTGTATCCCAGCTGGCTTTAACGTGATAATGCCTTCCCGTCTTTAGGCAATAAATATCCAGTTGCCTAATTGCTCGGGCTCAAACTTTGGAGTAGGATCTCCTCTGAGCCCACCGGCATTAATAGTACTTCCCTCCTCTTTGCTTCCCTGATGGAATTCTGCTGTAACATTGGGAATAGAGCTGCCTTGTGGTGGGCTGTTTTCATGGATTGTGCACAATCCTCCAAGTTGTTCTGACCCCCTTACAAAGGGACCCCTTTCTATGCCTTTGGTTCAAAAACCCTTGTGAATGTGTCCAGGACACACAGTATGGCACAAGGATACAAAGATGAGAAGTTTGCTAATAAGGATGCTACGACATAGTACCACAGTGTGGGAAGCTTAAAAATCAGAAACTTATTTTCTTATTGCTGTGGATACTAGACAAGTCCAATCTCAGCTTGGTTCCTTGCACAGGCCATGAGAAAAGTTCTGTTCCAGGTCTCTCCCTCTGATTTCCCCCTATGTCTTCATATGATCTTCCCTCCATGAGTGTCTTGTAACCAAATTTGCTTTTCTACTGATTAGGGCCCACTCAATGCTCTTATTCTAACCTAACTCCCTCTATAAAGACCTTATGTCCAAATGTGGTCACATTAAAGATTTCAACATGTGTTTTGGTAGAAACACAACTCAACCCAATGTAGACGCATATCCTGAGATGCCTCCAGGAAGGCTACGCAAGGCAAAAATATCATTGCTGCCCAGTGCTTGCCTGATGGATCCTACTTCCCAACAAGGAGCTCAACTTTTTCATATTTAAACTTGACTCACAGTGCATTTTCTGTAAAGAGAATGCTAAGCTCTGCTAACTGGCCCACCCACCAGAGAATTAGAGAGACAGTCCAAGTTTCAAAATCCTTATAGATCTAAAAATCACTAGTTACATTTTTCCAAACTCTGCGCATGTACATAGGAGATAAAATAGTAGTGAAATAGCCAAATAGGTCCATTCCAGAAAGCACAAAATGGTTGGCAGTTATCTACACTTCTGTTTTACATAATTCTTACAAAGTGAACTTGTTCCTTTCAGGACTCTCTTCTCTGTTATTTCTTGTCTCCAGTCTAGATTGCAGTCCCCACAGCCAAGACTTCGAGAACAGAAAGTCCACATGAATAAAAAAAGTGTTTGCCTAAATAAAAAGTCTTATTAAACCAAAGACATAGCATCCTAAAGCAAAGAACTCCCAGACCAATAATTCAAGGGATGACATTTACACAATGTTACTGAGAGTTACTTAGCTACCAAAAACATTCCATTTGTGCATACGCATTCCACCAAACTAACAAAGTTTACTCACTTACTGTAGATCAGTCTCTCATAAAGCTTAGGGTTAATTTCTGCTTCTGCATATGCAATGTCAAAAAAGGTAATGAAGTAAAACCTGGAATCTAAGTGAGGAATTCAACCCACTCCTTTCATTTTCATAAATACGTGGCATTTAAAAGGATAACACAGTCTTTTTAACTTAAATTTCTAACTACTCTAACTAGATGCATAACATATTTGGCTGGGTGGAGATTGCTGTTCGATGGTTTTCTTACTAGATTCAATATGTCACATGAGCAAACCCAAATTACCAAGTTTCCTTTTCTCCATCAGATGCCTGTCACTCCTCTTAAAACCCCGTTTCAGTTAATGGTGTAACGATCTTTGCAGTTACCCAAAAGAGATGCCTTGGAACCATATTTCACTCTTCTCTCTTCTTTTACTTTCCATATCTATTCAATCCCCCAATTCTTGTGATCTTACATACTCATTCAACTTTATTGGCTTGCTATCATAGGCCAGAAACTGAGATAGCATTGGGGAAATAAACACACATAAGAAATAGTGCCTCCTATCAAATAGCTCATAACATAGTTAGGGAGGAAAATCAATTATCAACTACAGTGAAAGGAGCCCTGATAGAAGTGTGTTCTGGGTGTTTGGGGAGCTCAAAAGCAATATTCTTGAAAGGAGTTTTAAAGAACAAAAGAATTAAATAAAGGCCAGGTTGGGAAGGGGAAGGAAGCAGGGTCTGTGTAAAGGTAGTTTGAAAAATATAAAAATGACACACAGGAAGCTGCATGAGGGCACTGGGGAAATACCAAATTGCAAGATGCTGAGAGTTCAGAGGCTGGTGGATTGGAAGGAGATAAAATTGCATAATAAAGCAGAGGATAGATTTTAGAGTATCTTCTGTTTTAGGACGTGGGTGATCCATTAAAAACTAAGTGTTGACACAATCAGATTTCTTTCCTAGAAAGCCTGCTCTTTTGTCTTGAATAGGTAAATGCAGAAATGCTAAGGGAGGAAAATCAGATAGAAGCCATTGCATAAATGTGGAAGAGAGAAAGTTATCTGTCCCTTTCATCTCCATTCTCCCCCACATCTGCTATAAATAAGGCTTAAAAATTATAAGAGGTTTTTAAAATCAGAATTTTAAGTGCATGAAATTGGATGTGCAATTATTCCAATCAGGAAATGATAGTGGTTACCAAAATAGCCATAGAACCACCATATTGAACAGTGGTGGTATTAAAGAATAATTGTTAAGATACAAGCTTTTTTAAAAAGATTTATTTATTCATGCATACAAGAAGTGGGGTACAGGCCAGATGTGCAGAAGGGTGAGAGGATTCACCAGAGACAGAATGGGGAGCAGAACAGGAACACTGACTGAAATACACTGCTGAGGGGAGCAGCAGGCCAGACAGGAGAGGTCCGTTTAGCCATGTGGGTGTCTCCCTGGCTAGCTGGGAATCAAAGCTGCACTGCACTGGCAGGGGACAGCTTCATAGCGCTGCACTTAATTGCCTGTGACACCAGGGAGGCAAGATGCGGACTTTGATATGAAACATCTTAGTCTAAATTTATTAGTGGTGTAAACTTAAGCAGGTTACAGAACCTCTCTAAACTTCAGGTTATTCATCAAGCAAATGAGACACTCCTACCAACCTCTCACAGTTACAGGGAGGAGTAAATGGGCCACAGGGAGATAATGATGAGCTGCAGCATAGAAATAATGCCTGAGAGTACTGAACTCAGATGACCCTGTCCACTCAGGTTCAGCTGTTTACCTGTGGCGTGCCTCTACTTCCTCAACACTCAAGGGGATATAACCACCTTACTACACTGTCTGATTCCCTTCTTCACTAAGACAACTTTAAAGGTTCAGTCAGCATTCTACATTTCCTTCTAGGCCCACAAACTGCACTGAAATGAAGCAAAGCCTGGATTTAGTATGGGTCAAGAATCTTTCTAACCCTGAGTGAATGCAACTCACATTATTTAATTTATCACATGCTTTAATGTGTGATGACATTCAGAAATGAGCAGAGTAAATACAATTAGCCCTCCAGAACACAGTGATCAGGAGTCGCTCTGAAAGGGATTTGTGCAGCACACTTGGACCAAAAGAGTGTACCTAGGGAAAGACCCTGATCAAAACCAAAGAAAAAGTTGGAAGCTAGTAATAAAAATTCAGCAAAGGAAAATAAACATGGGACTTATAATCTAATTTTTTAGCATTCTCCAAACAAGTAAAAAATAGTTATTTGTTAGAGTTTCCTGCTATTCAAGTTCCATTGTCTTGCAACATATTGTTGTTGTTGTTGCTGCTGCTGCTGTTGTTTTCCATAGGCAATAATCTAAAAGGTTAAGAAGGAGAAAGGCTATGGATAAATAATGCTGTGAGAAAATTGTCTTTCTGGATGAATTAATAGAACACCAATCTCTCCCATTATTTTCAAGAGGCAGAACCATAAACCCAATGGAAAACTGCAGTATTTTATCACTGTAGATACTGTGGTTAATTTTGAGTTGTTCCTCTGAATGAAAACCATTGTCCCTAAAAGAACAGATGGCAAACCATTCATTTAAAATAGGGCTCTTTGGGCCTCCCTGGTGGCGCAGCGGTTGAGCGCTGGGTTGCGAAGCTGCCCGCAGCCTCTGCAGCGCCAGTTCGATCCCCGGCTGCCCCCCGGCCACCGGAGGAGGGTCCCACATGGCGCGCAGGCCTCTCCTGCTGCCCGCTGCTCCCCTCAGCAGTGTACTTCGGTCCTTCTGCCTGCTCCCTTCTCTGGCTCTGGTGAATTCTCTCACCCTCCCGTGCTTCTGACTGTACCCAGTGCTTGTATAAATAAATAAATAAATCTTTTTAAAAAAAAAAATAAATAAATAAATAAATAAATAAAATAGGGCTCTTTAACCTGAGCTCTATTACATTTTGGACCAGATAAAATTCTTTTATTGTCCTATCCCTTGTAGAATATTTGGCAGTATCCCTAGCTTCTACTAGATACCAGGAGTATTCAACTACCCCCTCATAACAATCAAAAATGTTTCCAGACACAGAGAACATTGCAAATTTTTCTGAAGGAGACAAAATTGTTCCTCTCTGTAAACCACTGGTTTAAACAAAGTCCACTGATACTTGCCCAGTTCCGAATCTTTATCACCCATCCTGTCATTTTCACATTGAGAACATCCATTATCTATTATAATATGAAATGAGAGTTAACAAAGAGGAAAGGAAATTTTTTAACAAGACTTGGTCCTAGACGGATTGATCAAATGACAGACTATCAGAGCAATAGCCAAGAAACCATCCATTGCAAGAATTCTCCTTTACAAAAGATGTGCTGAGATGCTCAGTACCCCAATGAGGATATGAAAAGCAGGAGGTATGAGAGACAAAGGGGTGTGTGTGTGTGTGTGTGTGTGTGTGTGTGTGTCCTTTAATCTCTGTTTTCCATTTTATTACCTGAACTCTAGAGAGTTCTTTTATTTACATTTTTTAATGATCTCCTGTGATATGTCTTCTCTTTAGTTCTTTATGTCCCCAAAAAGTTATCTTGGGAGCTAAAAATCTGAGATAAAGAAATTCTAGTAAGAAATACAGGAAACTGGTAGAGCATTTTTGCCTAGGAAAGGGTGGCCTAGGTGAGCGGCAATCACTGGACTTATTTTTATTATATTATCTTTCAGGCCATTTGAACATTTTACAACTTACATGCATTTGTTTTCAAAGTTTAAATAACTAGTTATCAAAATAAATTTAAATTATGATCTGTCACGGATAGTATACAGGGTAATGTACTTTTAATTAGAAGTCAGATGCCAAACTTATTCTCCCCATAGGCAGAATAGTAATTATTTGGGTCTATGATTTGAAAGTCTCTTAATAATTTTCCCGAATGACAGTACAGCTATCACTGCCTAGAGTATGAATGATAGAGAGAAACAGCAAGAGAACTTGGAAATGTTGCATAAAATAGAATCCTAAATGAAGCTTGGGTAGGGGGGTTTTGAGTAATCCATTGCTTTTGAGAAAACATTTCTGAATTTTTGCAACAATTCAATCTGAAGTTTCAGATTGCATCTGCTCTATTGGACAGGGACTCTTACATAGATTAACTATGAGTTCATTGTGAGTCCCATAATTTACATTGTGAATTCACATGTAAATGCACAGAATTTACAATGTTTTTAGTTCCTGACAAGTAATCAATATATTTTACATATTGCAACAGTAAAGAAAATTCAACAGGTATTTGTTCAGGGCCTTTTCAGTAACCAGCACCATATTGAACATGGAAAATATGATGATGAATCAGACAAAAATAACCCCTCCATTCATGGAGTACATGTTTAGTTGAAATGCATAGAAAAGTGTAACTTTTACTTTATACATGTCTGTAAAATTATGAGTACTTATTTTCCTTTTGTTTTTAAAATTATCTTTATAGAAAAAGAGAATTTACTGAAATAAAGCAGATTGTACCTTTTTCTATAGTTTCACAAAATTTTCCCTCAAAATATATTCTGCAGGTAAATGTTAATAAATCACACATACTACATAATAAATACCTACCTTAGAAAACTAAAATGTAATTAGGTAGAAAACTTAGGTAGCTATTTAGAAAATATCAGGGTGTTTATCCCTACAGAAAGAAGCAAGAAATAGGTTGGAGGGAAGAAGGGAAGAGAAAAAGAGAGGAAGAAAAAGGAAAGAAAATACACTATAGATTATACTAAACATACATGGTTGCTGCAAGAGACAGAAAAGTTTTCATATTGAGTTTAGAAGATACAAATACATATATAAGTATGAAATAAAGAAAAAGAAAAATATTTATAGGATAAACAAATATGAACAGGGCCTCCCCGGTGGCGCAGTGGTTGAGCGCCGGGTTGCGAAGCTGCTCACAGCCTCTGCAGCGCAGGTTCAATCCCCGGCTGCTCCCCGGCCACAGGGGGAGGGTCCCACATGGCGCGCAGACCTCTCCTGCCGCCCACTGCTCCCCTCAGCAGTGTACTTCGGTCCTACTACCTGCTGTGCTTCTGGCTCTGGTGAATTCTCTCACCCTCCCGCGCTTCTGACTGTACCCAGTGCTTGTATAAATAAATAAATAAATCTTTTAAAAAAAAGAAAAGAAAAGAAATATGAACAACTGGAAAGAGAACAAGAATGAAAGGGTAAGTGAAAAGAAAGGGAGAGAGGGATAGAGAGAGGGAGGGAGAGACAAGTGGGGGATGGAAAGGAAGGAAGGACAGATGGACAGATAAGTGGGAAAAGGGAAGAAGGAGAAAGGGTCACAGAGAAAAATTATATTTTTTTAAAGATTTATTTATTTATTTATTTATTTATTTAGACAAGCACTGGGTACAGTCAGAAGTGTGGGAGGGTGAGAGAATTCACCAGAGTCAGAGCGGGGAGCAGAGCAGGCAGACTGATGAAGTACACTGCTGAGGGGAGCAGCGGGCAGCAGGAGAGGTCTGCGCGCCATGTGGGACCCTCGCCCAGTGGCCGGGGATCGAACTGGCGCTGCAGAGGCTGCAGGCAGCTTCACAGCCCAGCGCTCAACCGCTGGGCCACCAGGGAAGCCCAGGAGAAAATATTTTTGAGCAGCTACTTTATTTATGGATATTTTGTTTCATAACACAGTGTGCTATCTTTAGCTCTTCAAGAATACCTATGGTTAAAATTTACATTATTTAAGAATCTGAAGTCAAAGTGGTGAGTTTGAGGAATGAACTAATAGAGGCCGACTCCAAGGTATGCCACCTATCAGGACCAATAAAACTCTACAAAGCCTGGCTGTAAAGAAACCTGTTTGGTTTCATTGAAACTATTAACAGCTCATAAAATTAAGTATAACACACTTGAAAAAGCACTAACGTGTTAAGATAACACCCATTAAAATTGCCAATAAATCACAAGAATGTGATTATGAAAATGGGTAATGCTAACTAGATAGCTAGCAAGTAGACAGACATAGATGATAGAAATTTTATCAGTAACTCTACTTCAAACAGTTTAAACATTCACCAGCATGAAGGCAGAGACCTAACTTAACATGTTAAAGTCTCATCCAGCAAGTGATTTTATAATTCTGAAAATGAAAAAGCATTGATACATTATGAAAAATTTATTACTGTAGTCACTTTGAGACCAGTTTATAGTAACACAATAATATTTATCTAGTTCATGAGGGATATTCATCTGTAATTTTCTGATCCTAAAATGCCTTTTACAAGTTTTCGCATCAGAGATATGTTCAAATACAAGCTAGGAAGAGCGGTCTCCTCCTCCATATTATGAAAATGTTTGTGCAAATTTAGTAAGCATTCGCTCCCCTAAATGTTTGCTAGCATTCATCAGCAAAGATATATGGCCCTAAAGTTTCCTTGTGATGGATTACAAATTCAGTTCATTTCATAATAATGAGCTAGTCAAAGATTCTATTTCTTCCTGTATCACTCTGGTAAAGAGATCTCAAAGAATTTATTCATTTTAATAAATGGTCAAATGTACTAGAATAAAGTTGTTTATAAAACCCCCTTATTATCCTTATGGCAATATTAAATTTTTCATTCCTGGTATTTTTTGCAAATTTGCTAATTTATGAAGGGCTTTTTCCTCTTTCTTTTGCTAGGTTTTTTTTTTTTTTATGTGCTCAATCTTGTCCAAGAACTAGATTTTGGCTTTTGGCTTTTGATATTTTGTTTGTTCACTTTAATTCACTGACTTTTGTTCTTATTGTTATTAATTACTTTCTTCTTAAGTGGGATTTAACTTTTGTTTTACTACTTTCTAAAGTTGGTGACTAACTCATTAATTTTAAACCTTTTGTCTTTTCTAATATAAGTGTTTAACAATACAAATTTTCCTCTAAGTACTGTTTGCTGTAGTCTACAAATTTTGACAGGCTGCATTTTCATTATCATTCAGTTTGAAATATTTTCTAATTTCTTCTGCTTTATTCTTAAAACTTAAGTTCATCATTGAAACCATGGATTATTCATAAATGCACTGCTTGATACCATATGAGTCCTAACAACTCCTTTCTTCTCTGTACATGTATTTACTCCTCACGTCAAGAGATCATCTAGCTTACCGTTACATCTGCACTGGCCTTGTTAACTGGCTTTGACAAAATGCCACCAAGTGATGCTGTTCAAGGCTGAGTCTTTCTAATCCAGGTTTGAGCTGGGCCTGAATTCATTGCAGTTTTGTTTAAATTTTAATCACCAATGGTTTCAATTATTTCAGTGTCAGGATCAGAAATTGTGATTTGAACATCAGCAATTTTTCAAGATTCTCTTTATCTGTTGGCCAAACATCCCTTTGCTCTCCTGTCCCAAACCATGAAGAACTTTCTCTAGTCTAATGCCCTTCTCCTGGCCTTCAGTGGATGATTTCCTTGCAATCAGTAAATTTCTAGTGTGCCAGAGGGACTTCTCTCAGCCCTCTGCCCTGCATCCAACCTTCAGTGCACTACAGATGACATGTATTTGTACTAAATTCTGCAACACACTGTGTGCCTCCAGGTGCTGTTCATGGCTCTCCTACAGTCCACACCACAACCCACCTTTGGCAGGCAGCCTTTGTACTTTCAGTGGACAAGAATTACAAGGAAGGTGTGGCTTTGCCCTCTGAGTAAATCCCCTGGGAGTCTAATTCAAAAAACCAATCCACATGCATTGTTAAATATTAAAAGTTCACCTGGGAAATTCAAATCAAATACACAGTGAGACAGCACCTCACACCTGTGAGAATGGCCTATATTAAAAAGACCAGAAACAACAAGTGTTAACGAGGATGTGGAGAAAAATGAACCCGTGAACACTGTGGGTGGGAACAAAACTGGTACAGCCCCTGTGGGAAATAGTACAGAAGTTTCTCAAAATATTAAAAATGAAATTACCATATTACCCTGCAATTCCCCTACTAGGTATCTACACAAAGAACACCAACACTAAATGGAAGAAATTATATGCACATCTCTGTTTATCGAAATACTTTCTACAACAGCTAAACTCTGAAAACAACCAAGTGTCCAATGCTAGATGAATGGATTAGGAAGATGTGGTATATATACATAATGGAATACTACCCAAGTACAAAAAAAAATTGAACTCTTGTCATTTGCAACAACATGGATGGAATTGGAGGGGTAATGCTAAGCAAAAAGAGTCAGAAGGAGAAAGGCTAATACAGGATGATTTCATTCATAGGCAAAATAGAAAAAAAAAAAAAAAACAACAACAACAAAGGACAGACAAAAACATATCCTAAAATCTGACTGCAAAACTCAGGTTACCAGAAAGGTAGGGTGAGGGAAGATGGAAGCAAAGTGGGAGGGGGGTAGAAGCACAGTGGTAGGGGAGACCCAAAGGACTATGATGGAGGCTCACTGATGTTGTGGTGGTGGTTGCCATGAGATAAAATACATTTGTAGAGGTGTGAACCTAGACCCCTATATATATATATATATATATATATATATATATATATATATATATATACACACACACACACACACACACACACACACATACACATACACATGCATATGTGTAATGTGTATATATAATATATGGTGCTATAAATCAATGACACCTCAAAAAACATAGTAAATTAATTATTTTTTAAAAAAAATCATTCAGTTCCTTTCCTAAGACAATTTACATTCTACTGACTTGTTAAAGACCTGAATAAAAGGCTTCAGAGAATATAGACAAAGAATGCTGGCTAATGCCAACAGCAATAAAATAAATGAACATTATAGATCCCACTAAAGGCACACTCAAACAAAAGTTTAGTTTCTTTTAAAGGTTCAATAGGCATTCTTTCACTATAACTTACACACAGACTTTGAAGAGCAGATTCTTATTTTGTTTGAGAGATTAAAAAATAAAAGTATGGAGTGGTTTAGAATATCAGTTTCTAACAGTGATTCTGGATAATATATGGTGTACTTGAAATAATAAATCACAATTTAATGGGATTTGTAATGAAAATGCCATGGAAGGATAATAGTCTAAGGGTCTCTGTCATACTATGTAAGTACCAATATTAATTGTCGGTGATTATTTCCAGAGTCAATGCCCTATAAAAGCAAGACATGCAGAAAGAAGAGTGAAATCCTGATATCCTTGGTAACAGGCTGACAGCCAACCACAGGCCTGGCAGAGGGAAGAGCAAGTACATGAATATTTAGATACAAAAGAAAAAGAAAATCATTCCAGTTTCTAAGTCATTTTTTTCTGTTATCTTTTTTCAGATATGCTCTATTGATTGTCTAAATAGTTAGTTGCTGCCTGGAGGGGACACCGCCTTGAAAATAACCATAACATAAGAGTTGGGCTTGGCTAGAAAGATTTTATTTTTTGGTTTCTCTGTTCTTAACCAAAGGAAGTTTGATTTTTCTGACAGTTTTATAGCACTACTTCCTGCAAATATCATCTCTAGCTGGGGCCTGCATCTTACATTCATTGGAAACCATTTTCACTTCATTTAATATCATCAACAAATGGGTGGACTCATTTGGATCCACCTAATAGCAACATTGTTATTTTTAAGGATTCCCACGGAACTGACAGACTCTCAGTGAGAGTCTTTCTTGTTACAACAGTGATTTAGACTGAACCAAAGAGCCACAGCATTACAAATCCCACTTGAAATAAAGTTTCCAAGCAAGCATCAATTAAGCCAGCCCTTTCTTCCTACAGAAGAAAGCTTGTTGCTAGAGAGATTGTCATAACTGATATTAAGGCAAAATTTAAGTATTGAAAACTAGGCAAAATAGTTCAATAAAAATGTAAACAACTTACTATCAGACAAGACTACTTGGTAAAAAATTCAAGTAAATTCTCATTTTACTCTTAACCATTTTATAAAACTAGGTGTTATGAAATGGGACAACCTCAGCCGGCAAGTTGCCAGTGAATTTATAAGCTGTAAACAGTAGATTTTTCATAAAGCTTAAATATTCAGCTTGGTGATTTTAGTAATTGCATTGTTCATTCAAAGGAAAATTACTATTAATTTGTCTTTTGCATGTTTACCTTCCTTTTGTGCCTTAGTTCTACAGTGAGAATTCTTAGAAACAATACAACACTTAAATACTGGAATTAAGAATCTACTTTTGCTCAATATCCCTATTTTTGTTACTTCCTATGTATTCCACATAGCTATTTTAATAGGTATACTAAGCCAGGAACCTTTGAGGGTAAAAGGTAGTCTCTAATTTTCTGGTATTTAGTGACAGTTTGATAAATGTTAAATTTTATTCCTTATTATAAATAAACATGTGGTGCCTTAATTATAATCAAATGGAAAGATCCCATTTCAATATTTATTTTTAAAATTTAAAAAGCCTATCCCAATAAGGCTTACAAATTTTACAGTTACAATCTGACAGAGCAAATGGGATATGTATAGTCTATTAGAATACAAAACTAGCAAGAAAACTGAGTGAGGAGCTCAGGATAAGCTTATGAGAATGTGAGATCTGAGAGAGGATTTGAAAATGGATTCGATTTCAGAGCAGTATTCTCTACCTACTTTATTATTTTCCTCCTATATGGTAAAGGGATTCAAATATATCAAAATACACAAAACAAGAAAGCAGGATTCATGGATTTTATCTGACCCTCTAGATATACAGCGCTTATGAAAATGTGTATAGCTGATTCTATTTTCACATAAGAATACTATAAGGCAAAGTGATAATGTCCTTAATTATTGGAAAATAGGTACTATTGGAGAAAAGGTATTATCTTTACCTAAATATGCACCCGGTAGACTGACTTGTTAGTTTCCTGGGAACATCCCCCTGATCTTTTATTGATTCCATTATTCACTAAAGCAAAAATCTCTGAATAAATGTGCACCTCACTGAAACGAACCTGAAATAAAAAGATTTGCATGGATGGCATCACAGAGAGGTGCAGGCTAGTCACAGGCCAATGGAAATCTATTGCAGTAATAACCCCCTTCATTTCCTCTTTCTGATCTCACGAAACTTCAAAGTTACTGACAACAGCATTTATTTCAGCAAATTTAACATGTCCTCTAAACTGCCACAAGTTCGATGAACAGTACAAGATACAAATAAAATATACTTGAAAAGTGTATTCACCTGACCCCAAAATGTCATATTCATTTTGAATGTAATACCTCAGGATTCCTAAGAAGACAGAATCAGGAATCAGAGGATGATTCCCAATGTCTTAGATGAGTAATCTTATCCTAGTCATTGACTTAGCACAAAAATGTATTGAGCACCAGGTACTAGATATTGTTCTAGTCGCTGAAAACACAGCATGACCCAAAGAAACAGAAATCCCCCTTCTGGAGTGAATGTGTACACTGCGCACAAGCATACAGCACAGCAGAAGGGATGGGATGCTAAAGGCAAAGACAACCTCGGGCCAGGCGATGGACAGCTGTGCTATTTTATAGACAGAGAAGGTCTCACTGTATGCCTCCCTCCGTGCCCAATCAGGAATGCTACCAGGAAGAGTGCCCTGGCCAAAGAGGCGCACCTTGGAGTGTTCACAGAGCAGCAAGGAAGCAAGGCTGGCCAGAGCTTCCTGACAATGCAGAGTGCAGTGTTCAGAGAGAGGGTCAGAGAGGAAGAAATGTGTCCCCTCCCACTGACATTCTCACTTTGTTCTTCTTCATGTACAGACTCACTAGTGTTATACAGTCTTTCAGACTCTTTTTTCCTCTTTTATTGTCTCCTCTCGGAGTACAGAGTTTAATTATCTGCAGTGATTACGAAAGGGTTTGAACTCTTCCAGCATGAGGACTGAATTGGTAACGAGATGACAGAAACCACCGACTTACCAGCCCTACCCTGCCAAGGCTTAGGGCTCTGAACTGCTCCCTGTTCAGGATCCCTTTCAGGCCCCTGTTTCCTACTCCCTCCCAGGCCCTCACCTGCTTATCCTCTTGATTTTGCAATCTTAGAACAATACATTCTCCAGCACTGCATCTTTGGAAGCCAGTAAAACTAACCACCCCAGGGAATAACAAAAGTCAAAAGACCTAGGATGGTATATATTTCAAGGTGGGGAGGGGTGTGGGCTGACCCAGAGAAAAATGGAGAAGGAATTCAAAGGCCTCATGTGGCTGGTGATCCTACTTTCTGAGAAGGAGACACTAGCTACAGCTCATCAGAATCTTGCTCTATTCCACCCACCTGAGCCAGGGAGTGAGCAGGAATAGAAGAGACAACAGTCAGAAATTTCACCTGCCTTAACTTGTAAAAATTCTCTGTGTCAAAGAAGATATGAATAATTTTATTAAGGTATAGTAATGTATAATATAGCATATATAATTATGATATATAATAATTAAAATATAATTATCATATTAACATTATTATTGTTTATTATAATTATTACTACCATGTAATATACTGTGCTGGTATTAATAAGTATATATTAGTATTGACTATATTACTAAATTAACTACATTAAATATATAATTTTAATGTGGATAGAAATGCAAATTTATTTTTGCTCTATTATCATATATCTATTAGACAAATGACCCATATGCAGATTGGTCATAGAACACTAAAGTGGCTCACACAAATGCTTGGGTCAAGAATACAGATAATGCCCCTGTATAAAACACTTAAAAAAATGAATTATAGATAATTAAAAATCTAAGTGGGAAAAAGTATGATTAAATTCATAAGCAGGAGTAAAAATATACGACAGAGGTTTGGAAGGCTTTCCTAAGTAAGATTTAAATACTTAACTATATAACTATATAACAATTTAAATTTATGGTCACAAAAGACTGTTTAGAAAACAACAAATTAGAAGAAATCATTTGCAATGTGTAGAGCAGAGGAAGAATGAGGGATCATAATACATATATAAATATCATTAACATTTCTTTTCGAACAGCTATGATTTAAAAGTTACTTTCAATTCCTTAGACTCTACTCTTGTGGGTTAAATTGTGTCCTGCCCCAAAATTCATACGATGAAATCCCAACTCCCAGTGCCTCAGAATGGAACCATATTTAGAACTAAGCTCTTTAAAGAGGTTATTCATTTAAAATGAGACCATTAAGGTAGGGTCTCTATTCAGTATGGTTGGTGTAGTTACAAGAAGGGAAAGAGACACCAGGGATGTGACTCCTGGATGCATGGTCAGTGGAAATACCCTATGAGGATACAGGGGAAAGGTGGCCATCACAAGCCACGGAGACAGGACTCAAGAAATCAAACCTGTGGACACTTTATTTTTCTCTTAAAGATTTATATTTTACTTATACAAGAGCTAGGGTATAGGCCAGAGGCACAGGAGGGTAAGAGGATTCATCAGAGACAGAGTGGGAAGCAGAACAGGCAGACAGACCAAAAGCACTGCTGAGGGGAGCAGCGGGCGAGACAGGAGAGGTCTGCCATGCCATGTGGGTATCTCCCTGGCCGGCCAGGAATCAAACTGGCGCTGCAGAGGCTGCGGACAGCTTCACAGCGCTGCCCTCAACCCACTGCGCCACCAGGGAGGCTCCAAACCTGTAGACACTTTAAACTTAAACTTCGACCTCTGGAACTGTGAGAAAATTGACTTCTGTTGTTTTAATCACCCAATCTGTGGTGTTTTGCTATGGTAGTCCTGGCAAACTAATACAATTGCTATATAAGCATATAATAATAAAATTATCTACTGGTTCCTATTCTATTCTCACTAAGAAGGGTTAATGGCAAGAAATGAAAAATCATTGAGCCAGTTTCATTTCACAAGTGAGGAGATGAACAGAGTGAAAACTAATCCATACTTCTAAATGACAACTGGGCTGCATTCCTGACTGCTGACGCTGTAAAATTATTGACAGAGATTTTTGTGACAAATCATCCATGGCATCCTCCCATGCCCTGTGTTGCCGCTTCTCTCCCTCTCTTCACCAATTACTCGCTAACACAGCCACTGGCTGTACATCTGCACTCACAGGTGTTGAAGGATTTGATGTCACAGCACAAAGCAAGTGCTGGAGACCTGGAACTAAGACATGCATTTGACTCAAGATTATAAGGAGGCCCTCCCCGTGACGCAGCGGTTGAGCACTGGGCTGCGAAGCTGCCCGCAGCCTCTGCAGCGCTAGTTCTATCCCTGGCCGCTGGTGAGGGTCCCACATGGCGCACAGACCTCTCCTGCCGCCCACTGTTCCCCTCAGCAGTGTACTTCGGTCCTTCTGCCTGTTCTGCTCCCCACTCTGGCTCTGGTGAATTCTCTCACCCTCCCACGCCTCTGACTGTATCCAGTGCTTATATAAATAAATAAATCTTTAAAAAAAAAAAAGATTATAAGGAAATAACCACCTATTCTTTTTCCTTTATAACTCCCATGTATTAATGGTCCCCTCTTCACAGGGAGAAAATAAAAGGAAGACAGCAATGAGGAGACATTACAAAGACCTACAGATATGAATCTGGCATCAGATCAAGAAGGGCAACAGAAATAGCCCCGATTAATAAGAAGGGGAAGACAACCCCTCAGATCAGCCTTGCCAATCTGGGGTGATTATGGTGAACTAAAATGCTTGATGACATGCTTAGATAAAGGGCCTCAGATGCTCCACCACATCCTCCAAGGCTTAGATGTGACATAAGTAACTCAGAAGCTTCCTCTGTTCCAGACGGAATAGTTGCCATCACTGCCTGGTGAGTTCACCTGAGAGAGGTGTTCCTGGGGAAGGTAACAGAAGGGCTTCTGGTCAAAATAGGTTTAAACAGGACTTTAGAACCAAACCTTAGAGACCCAAAGCCGAGATGGGGAAGGAAGAAGTGAGCAGGAGCAGCCTGACAATTTAGAGTCCACTACATTATTGGTGGTGAGAGGACAGTAGCAGATATGTCAGGGCAAGACATCTTGACTCAGAGGGCTGTCTGGACCAGAGAGCTTCCTCTCCTTGCCAGTCCTCTCATTCACCCACCACGACCACCAACGTGAGAACATTTAGTCTCCAACCGCAACCTTCCTGCCTTGGAAAGAAGAGAGGGAGGTGGATATAAAAATGCAACTGAATTTTA
Source organism: Talpa occidentalis (assembly GCF_014898055.3). Taxonomy (NCBI): domain Eukaryota; kingdom Metazoa; phylum Chordata; class Mammalia; order Eulipotyphla; family Talpidae; genus Talpa; species Talpa occidentalis. The sequence goes on along the minus strand of NW_023604295.1, from coordinate 56,617,764 downwards.
CAAATTGATTTTGTACACTCCCATCTTACTGTATTGAATTATTTTTTCAATTAGTTTTTTAGTGGTATCTGTAGGGTTTCCTACCTATATTATTTTGTCATTTACAAATAGTGATAGTTTTTCTTCTTTCCCAAATTGAATTCATTTTATATCTTCTTTCTTAACTGCTCTAGCTAAGACTTCCAATATTATGTTGAATAGTAGTAATAAAAGTGGACGTCCTTGTCTTATACAAGATTTTAGAAGAAAAGCTATCAGTCTTTCCACTGAGTATGATGTTGGCTATGGGTCTATCATATGTGGCCTTTATATGCTGAGGAATATTCCATATATCCCCAGTTTTTGGGGGGTTTCTATCATAATTGATGTTGAATCTTATGAAATGCTTTTTCGGCAACTATCGATATAACCATACGATTTTTATCTTTCCTTTTGAAGATTTAGTGAATTGCATAGATTGATTTTTATGTTAAGCCATCCCTGTGTCCCTTGCATTAATCCCACTTGGTCATGATATATATGATCCTTTTGATACATAGTTGAAGTCAATTTGCTAAGATTTTGTTGAAGATTTTTGCATATATATTCATCAAGGAAATAGGTCTTACTAAAAGAAATGAAATACCCAGAAAGTGAGTGTGTACTGTGAACAGAAGGAAGGAATATATATCTGAAAGAGGTTGTTGTAGCTAGAAGAGAATTAATTATCTTTAATGTCAAGTTTGTTTTTACCCCACTAGCACAGAAGGGGTCATGTAGTGCAAGAGAGAATCCATTGCAAGAAATTTCAAAGTTCTTTTTGTTCCCCACAAGTTGTATCATGTTTCTCCCTTCCTCTTATATTTTAGACAAGTTTTTATAAATAAAAGATAAAAAGTAAAGGACCCACTAGCAGCCTACTTAAAAGACCACTTTATAAAATGATGGAAGCATGCAGCTCCCTGGCAGCAGGCAAGAGGATGAGAATTACTGAGAGAGAGAAAGGGAGAGAAAGAGAGAAATGCAGGCTTGCAGAGCCATCCCTGCATGGTCTGACCTGCCGGTGGAGGGCCTCTGGCAGGGAAGAGATAGCAAGACTTGTGTATCCACATTCCAAAACGAACCACAAACCTTAGCTTCTGCATCATTGCTGACAAATGTTAGTTTGCTTTCTTAGTTACTTTATAAAGAAAAGTTCAAAGAATGTTTTTTTAAAGCAAACAAGACAGATTTTTACTCTTTATTATTAAAATAAATATATAGTTTTAACACTCCCTGTATATTCCAAGGATAACTGAGCCTCTTCCTTGATTTGCATGATCCTAATTCCTGACAAATATATCATTCTGTAAGCAGATGCAGGTGCTTAAATTAATTTTATTGTTAATGCCTTAAGGCATTTTTAAGAAAAGTGCATAAAGCTTTTAAAAGCCCAATAAATTATACAAAACCTTAATTTATTTTGTGTGATACCTTCAACTGAGGAAGGACATGAAGTGCTCTTGAATTTAGATCTTGTTATTATCACCAATTGAATAAGTATTGGACTGACTAAAATGGGCAAGACACACTCCTGGAATATGATTTATGTGCTAGCAATCCCTCATGAGTTGAATAAAGAATTACATCTTGACAAAATTGATAAGCTTATAAACTATCTTATTAATCTGCAAATAATGATAACTTGTAGGCATATTAAATCAAGCTTGTGTCATTAGAAGTTTTCCAGGAATCATTCTATAAAAATGTCTACAGACATTTTTGTCTCCAGGCACAAAATCCTAACTGTAATTGTCAGAAGAAATTCCCTTAATTCAGTTAACTATGTGTAATAACATCTGGGGGAGATTAATTATTTTATAAAGATAAACAAAGTTAGAGAATGATTGGAATCATGCTATAGGTTATAAAAGAGTAATTGTGTACAGGTTAAAATTTAATTTACTCACTTGCTATCCAATGAGACTAGACCTCACTGGTCTTCCCTTCTCTCCACCTAAATACACCCTGAAGCCAAGTTTCATGCATTATCTCTCAACATAAAACACAACCTCAAAGGTATAAATAATGTTGCTTTTACTGATGTTTCCAGGAGGAAATCAAAAAGGAGATTCCAGCATGACCTGCCCAGCTCTTCTTTAACCTGGTCTTATTACTCCCAATTTGCTCCCCAATTTCAGTGTCTGCAAATCCTCTCCATATCTGTATGCTCTTTACTCCCAGAACTACCCTCAAATTCTCAATCCAAAGTCTTTACTCCCAGAAGTGCCCTCAAATTGGGCAATTTTATTCATCTTTACTTTTCTGGTTTGGTTTCTATTCTCGCCTTCCACACAGCAAAAAATTCTACCTTTATTAGAATGAGAATTATTATGAACTAAGATATATTAAACATGTCTGTCAAGAGGTTATTGGAGGGCTCCCTGCGCAGCGGTGATTGCGAGCTTCTGCAGCGCTGGTTCGATCCCCGGCTGCTCCCGGCCACCTGAGGATCCCACATGGCAGCAGATTGCTCTCAGCAGTGTACTTCGGTCCTTCTGCCTGCTCTGCTGCTCTGGCTCTGGTGAATTCTCTCACCCTCCCGCGCTTCTGACTGTACCCAGTGCTTGTATGTAGTACGTATAAATCAATCAATCAATCAATCAATAATCAATAAATCTTTAAAAGAGGTTATTGGAGAGGGGCCTGGTGTGCAGCGGTTGAGCGCTTGCGAACTCTGCGGCGCCGGTTCGATCCCGGCTGCTCCCCGGCCACCGGAGGAGGATCCCACATGGTGCGCAGACAGCTGCTCCCCTCAGCAGTGTACTTCAGCCTGCTCTGCTCCCCGCTCTGGTCTGGTGAATCAGCGCTTCTGACTGTACCCAGTGCATGTATAAACAAACAAACAAATATATAAATAAATAAATAAAACATGCCTCTATAAAAAAAAAGAGGTTATTGGAGCATCATTATTTGATTGGAACAGAGCAAAGCCAACACCAACGTGGTTGGGAAGAGTTCTGCAGACAGGAACAGGGAAAGGCTTGTATAGAGAAAGTGCAGAAAAAAAAAAATACTGGATAGCCTATAATTTTTTTTAAAGATTTATTTTATTTATACAAGAACCAGGGTCAGATGCGTGGGAAGGTGAGAGGATTCACCAGAGACTGAGCAGGCAACAGAACAAGCAGACTGACGAAATACACTGCTGAGGGAAGCAGCAGGCTAGACAGGAGAGGTCTGCTTGCCACATGGGTTGCTCCGAGGCCAGTGAAGATCAAACTGGCACTACAAAGGCTGCGGACAGCCTCACAGCACTGTGTTCAACCACCTGCGCCACCAGGGAGGCCCGATAGCTATAATTTAATGCCTAGTTGGTTATTTGTGATCAGTCCTCCTTAGCATTTTGACTTTAACCTTAAGGTATTTACAGGCTTAGATTGATCCCTGAGTTTAATTAAATTTATAAGAGATTTTGAATAACAAATGCTCTGTTGCTGATGCAGAAGCTTAAGCTTCACTTAACCTCCAACACAGCCTCTCACTCACCTCCAGCACATGCAACCTGGTCCCGGGCTAAACAAGCAGCATCCCCTTTCTCAGGTATTCCAGAAGCCAGGAGGAAATGACTCAGCACTATGCAGTATTGATTTCATGCTCCTGTAGTCATCTAACTCTTCATCCACATTTGATACTGATTATACCTTCCATAAATAACTATTAGGGTGATCACGTCTTCATATCAATGTTTCCATTATGTTTACAATTCAAAAATAATTTCTAGTCTCTTTCTTCTAAATGGCAAAATGCATCATTTCAAAGTGATCTTACCTGATTGCATTTCTGGGGCATTGTTTACTTCTGAAACATCCTGCAAAACCCTGACCATAAGTGTTTATTACCTGAGAAAATTTCTCTCAGCTCTGCATAATCTCCACTCTAAGCAACTGCTTTTCCTTTCTGCTGTATTACATCTGTTATCCGCCAGAAGCCATGTCAGGGGAAGGAATTTTATCTTATTCTTGCTTTGGCAGAATTTTCAGGTTGCATTCATGTAGAAAAAAAAGTTCTTCTCTTTGATCAATTAATATCTCTATGAAATATTTGACTATTCTGCATTAAAAAAAATCCCTAGATGTGATGATGAAGCAATCCAAGTCAGTTTTCTCAATAGCCAAAGATGCCTCATTTTGGCACAGTTTGGTCCATACAAAGGAACTAAAATCATGCTGATATGTACAGCTATAGTTTAGTATCTACAAGGGATTCACTCCAGCATCCCCCATGGATACTAATACCTGTGGATTCTTAAGTCCTTTAACATAGTATTTGCATATAACCTACATATATCCTTCCAGATACCTTAAATGATCTCTAGATTTCTTATAATATCTTATATAAAGTAAAAGCTAAGTAAATGATTATTATACTGTGTTTTCAGAAAACAAGAAGAAAAAGGTCTGTACATGTTCAGCACAGACCCAACCAATGGAAGCCTATCTACATAGCAGACATTTTTGATTCAAGGATGGTTGAATCTGAAGATGGAGGGCCAACTATATTGACATTCCTCACCAGTAATATAAAATCTCTGAAAGCTGCTAGATAAATTATCTTCTAGTTACTGCTTTAAAATTAATGGGCATTGATGAGAGATTATCAAAGCAGAGTGTTTGGCTATTTCTCCAGAACTAACACTTTCAGAAGATTCTTACAATTTTGAAAGTGTGTTACTGATTTATGCCCAGATTCACAGCACCTGGGACTGTCAAGTGCCTGGATCCATACTTAGGCCCTCTTCAAAGCTGAACATCCTATACTGTGAGCCCAAACAAAAATGGACTACCCTTCACAAATCCATTCACATTTTCAGTTATTTAAGCCCTGTCCTGGAGACTATCTAAATTAGGTGTGTCTCGGGCCTCCCCTGGTGGCACAGTGGTTGAGCGCTGGGTTGCGAAACTGCCAGCAGCCTCTGCAGCGCCGGTTCCATCCCCCACCATAGGTGAGGCCAGCGAGGGTCCCACATGGCGCGCAGACCTCTCCTGCCGCCCGCTGCTCCCCTCTGCAGTGTATTTCATCAGTCTGCCTGTTCTGTTCCCGGCTCTGACTCTAGTGAATTCTCTCACCCTCCCACGCTTCTGACTGTACCCAGTGCTTGTATAAATAAAAAAATAAATCTTTAAAAAAAAAAAAATCTTCAGTCATTCAACATCTAGAGTTTTTTATGAAGTCCTTGAAGTCTTATATAACTCTCAGAATCAAATGAATTTTGTAGCTTACATGCTTTTGAAATGCCTTTGAACCACTTCATTTACAAACATGCCTCAACAGGAGATCTTTTGAAAGATATAGAAGAATTCCAGCAGTTCCTGATTCAGTGACTTGCAGTTCTTAAATGATTAAGCCATGAAATTATCCTTATCAATGAGCTTGCCTACCAAAAAGTATCATCCTAATTCTCTTCTCCCCTTCCCAGAATAAAACCTAAGTATTAAAGAAGCTTCAATTGACATTGATACAAATATGTGCTTAAGCAGAATACAGTAGCATAAAATACGTGCTTGAGGGTGATCTGCAGGTGAACATAGTTCTCTGTCCTCCTCTCTGTGAATGTCAGTGTCGATTTTGACAATGGACAGGTCATTAATGTGCACGGTACCTGCCAGCCTTGATGGGCAGACATGTCAGGACAGGAGTGACATATTTTACTCATTTGCCCAGGAGCTTTTTTCCTCGTAAGTCTAAAGAGAGAACCTTCATGAATAAAAATGCATTCCAAAGCCTTTGTTTCCTTTCCCAGGAGGCTAGCTCACCTGCCCAGAGAGGACTAAGGATTATATCCATGCAGACTTGTACAGATTCAAGTTTCTACAATTAAAACTGAATCCTGCTGGACTTCAAAGAAATCAAGTAGTGAATATTACAAATACCTTCTGAATTGTTTGTAATCCTTTTTTGTTGTTAAAAATTTTCACCTGGATGAGTTTAGTTAGTAAATATGGGTTGGTATTTTTTGGTGTGTGTGTGGGGGGGGGCGGGAGTTTAATCTGATCACACAGGCATACTAAACTGTAAATCAAGGTAGATATTTTCAGGCTTGTAGAACAAATTGTTTCCATCTGTCTTCAGGTCATTTCAGCATAATGTGACAGGTGGAATCACAGCAAACAGTCCAGAAAGGAAAAAAGAAACAAGGTATGTTTCCCATTGGTAGGAAAATGTCTTCTTTCCTACATGTTCAGATTACCATGTTCATAACATTTATTTCTTAATTACAAGTCAATGCTGTCATTTAAGATTCAGAAAGTACAGAGGAATATTTTTTTTTTTAAAGAAGAAAACTGGTCCACTACTGGAATAGTTGCTTTGAAGCTAGACAGAACTGCATTGGAATCCAGGCTCTCTGTCATGAGCAGGCATGTGACTTTTGGCAAATTAAAGTCTTCTTGTCACCAAGAGCCTCTCCCCCTTTACTGCGGCATGACCATGGTAGCTAGGACCCTATACACATATGCGGAAAAATGGAGGCCCTTCAAGGCCCTCACTGCTGCTCAGTGCAGCTCAGTACAGCTGGTCAAGATCTCCACACTTGTCTGCACACTGCTGTGGCTACACAGACAAGTCCTGGGGCCTTCTCTCCCCAGCCTTTTCCCAATGCCAATCACTGGTTGCTCACCTGCATTAACCACCACAGAGCAGGTCTTGGGAGGGTAAAACTGTGAGAAGAAGGCTCATTTTGATGCTAATATGTTTGCAGAAAGCCAGCCTAAAAAATATACCCAGAGAAGAAAAAGCGTTCTTGGGCAGAAACACAGAATCTCCAGGCTGAGCAGAGAGAGAAAAAAAAACAGCTGTCATTGCTCCTGAGGAAGAGACGGGCAAATGTGGGCAGATGCTGGCTGCTGAACCCAAAGTCAAGGACTTCTCTGCTCACCTGCCCAAGAGCACCTTTGGGTGACATGAGTTAATTACACATACTCCAAGTCCACATGCACAAATACTCCACAGCACACTGTCCTTTTGGGACCATGTTGACAAGGGTGGCTGGTTCCTGTGGCACTCCCAGTACTGCTTCCCTGAAATGCGCACCCTAACCTTCATGAGTTATGACCTCATCACTGGCATGTTCCAGCAACTGGACAAGTTGAGGGAAGAAGAATGCCTTTTCCAGTGTCATCATCTTTGAAACCAAAACAGCAGCTCCATTTCTGGACTCTGGATTTTTTAAGGCCAAGAGCTTCCCTTTCACTGACTCCAGAGAGGCAGGTGGACTACAAGTCACACCCAAGGGGCAACTGGATCCTGGCAGTGCAGAGACCCAGATGCTGGTAGGAGGCCCCTTCCAGCATGTGGGCAAAGCCTTCAATCAGGACAAGATCTTCAAGTGAACATCTCTTGCTATCACCTAGCTGCCTGCACCACCTTTCAGGGAGATGGGGGTGATTAAATGAAACTGAGTATTGAATAAGTTAATTAATTAAAATAAATTCTTCCTTTTGGTTAACTAATTAATTAAAAATAAATTCTCCTGGGCCTCCCCGGTGGCGCAGCGGTTGAGCGCTGGGTTGCGAAGCTGCCCGCAGGCTCTGCAGTGCCGGTTCTATCCCCGGCTGCTCCTCGGCCACCGGAGGAGGGTCCCACATGGCGCGCAGACCTCTCCTGCCGCCTGCTGCTCCCCTCAGCATTGTACTTCGGTCCTTCTGCCTGCTCTGCTCCCCGCTCTGGCTCTGGTGAATTCTCTCACCCTGGCGCGCTTCTGACTGTACCCAGTGCATGTATAAACAAACAAGCAAACAAACAAACAAACAAATAAATAAATAAAAAAATAAAACATGCCTCTAAAAATAAATAAATAAATAAATTCTCCTTTATGTTTTACTTTTACTCATGTGCAGAATGAAGCTGCTAAACAATACTGGAATAGCTTCTGTAAATGAAAAATCAAAACCTCACCCTCTGTATTATAACTGGTTAAGCCTGAATTTGCATGCAATGGCAGCATAACATAGTATGATGACTCTTAGGAGAAACTGGACATACACGCACAATCATTTCATTGCTGCTACCTACCCCAATCCCTAAAATCCTAAGTGAAGGCTGTCAGCACGACACCACTCTTTAACCCTTCAGAGGTCCGTACTGTCAATGGAGAATTTCAGCAATATATGGTGGAGAAGCATGGACAGGCAGACTTTAGAAACCCGGAGCATAAGATTTTGCATCTTTTAGTTCCCCTTTGGGGAAAGATGACCTCCTCAGGGAAAAATCACCAAGATTAGAATTCAAGATCTACCAGAAACTGCTCCACTTCATGAGGGCAAAGAGCTGAATCTTCAGGTGTTAGGGAATAGGTGCTGTACCCACAACTATGGGTGGGAGGAGGGCCAATCATTATATATATTTTAATGCCTAAACCAACTCGGCCAGTACACACATTAAGAACCCATCTCAGCAACATCACTTACTGTATCTCTTCCAGAAACACACAGTCCTAAAATCAATTCAGTACATTTAACTTCTTCCAAAACACCATTTACATGCCTGTAGACTGTCCATCAATGATATTTAACTTTAAAATGATTTCCTAAAACAATAGAAACCTTTCTCATCCAGGAAAACCGCTCTTCATAGTGGAATTTTTGAGTTGCCCAGAACTCATGGTGCTCCATGCTTCTGTGAGTATTAAATGTGAAATAACGCCTGAAAGCACTCAGCACTTTGCCTTATGCCCAATCATTTGTTTGTCTTTACAAGCTAAAATGCTATTATGTATACAGTTGGTTTACTGAGTTTGTTGTTATTATTATTGTCTTCTTTCTTATATTAGAATAAATGCCTTGTGCCTTTAAAACTCCTTCAAGTATATTTAAAGTCTAGGGTCTCCCCTGGTGGCATAGCGGTCGAGCCCTGGGCTCTGAAGCTGCCCGTAGCCTCTGCAGCACCGGTTCAATCCCCGGCCACCAGCAAGGGTCCCACATGGCGCGACAGACCTCTCCTGCCGTGCCCGCTGTTCCCCTCAGCAGTGTATTTCGTCAGTCTGCCTGCTCTGTCCCTCGCTCTGGCTCTGGTGAATTCTCTCACCCTCCCACATTTCTGACTGTACCCAGTGCTTGTATAAATAAATAAATAAATAAATCTTAAAAAAAAAAAAAAAATTGTTTAAAAAAAAAAAAGAATATTTAAAGTCTACCTAATAGTGAATTAATAACATTTGTCTAACAATAAATTTTTGTGGGTGATTTCAATAGATCCAGATTATTTATATAAATAATACTGCAATAGACATTTATTTAAAGAAATAGTTATCTGCAAATGCATTGCTATATCTCTGGTTATTTTCATTTCTTGTTTAATATATTTAACTTACAAATTTTACTACACACAATGCCAAAGAAAACCAAAATGCCAGAGCGTGTAATATAATTTTTAGAAAACTGTGCAACTTGATTTCTATTAACTTAATAAATTTCCAACTGAAAAAAAATCTGGCTAAAAATTTGATTTCATTTTGTACAATGAAAACATGCTCAAGTTAATAAGGTTTTTGTTCAAGCAAGATGATAACTTTATATGTCACTATTTAAGTTATAATATACTTTCTGCAGCAAAACATTGCAACTGGTATTTTTTCCCCACATCATAGGGAAGGTGATCTCTCGTCAAAATATTCAGAGAAAGTGTTGGGTCTTTTCCCTAAGATTAAATGTTTATTTTCTTAGGCCATTTATGATACTGTACTAGTAGCTAGCAGATGAGAAACTAAACTAGTCCACAACCACAAGTCTGCATCATGAAGTAATCTGGAGAACACATCCACAGCTATGCTACTTTCCCACAGATCCCACTGTACCCAGATCCAGATATGACAGATATTTATGATCCTCTCCCATCTGACATTTCAGTCACAACCAATCTAAAGAACTAATTTGTAGATGTTATTTAGAAGAAAATGTTTTAAAAGCTTGTAGAATTTAAATTGTGTGCATTCTTTGAATAATACCAAAGTCCATAAAGCAAGTATGAAAATAATCATCAACCACTTATTCAGAGAGAATATTAATGTATATCACATGTAACCTAAAGAATACTAATTTAATGTAAATGTCTATGAAGAATTTTAAGAAGTCAGTTAATGAGAAGAAAGAAAATAATGAAAGAAGAAAGAAAAAAGATAATACTGCTGGTGTTTTGTTTGTCAGGCTATGCAAAAATGCTAAAATACAATTATAATAATGGACTATTGTGATTCTCAGAAAACAACTAAATATACCCTCTGTGTAAAATGGCTTATTGTCTCCCAAGCTGTGTGAAGACAAAGGCACCTCTACTAACCTCAAAGAAGTTTTAAATTTCATCATAAATAAACACTTTATAGAATTTGCTATTCAATTACATTATGCCTGGCAATGTGCCAAAATAGAATAGCATTCTCAAAAATATACATTGAAATGTATTAATTTTCCATCAAATATTTTTGAGAACCTACTATGTGCGACGAATAATATGCTTGACATTAAGCCTAGGGAACTTGAAATACACTGTGAAAGTAAATTATTTATCTGTTAGTATAATCATTAATTGGAGTTTTGTAGCTTAAAAAGATATGTCTGTCTAATCAGATCTGTTTTAGATTCAAGACTTTCAGAAGAATTTAAGATAAACAGTCTTCAATCACTTACTAGAAAATCTATTTGGATAATTGCCATGATGATCATATTTTGGAACATTTAATCTCATAAGACCTTTGTCTGTGACAGAGAAAGTGTCCAACTATTTCAAGTTTTCTGTCATAATTAGAGTAAGGAAGTGTTTGAAGAATATACATATAAAACAAAATAAAAGGGGGCTTTTGGTTCCACTAAACAAAAAAAAAAAAAAACTTATCTGAAGCGATCTGTCATTTGGGAGGCTGGGGTTGAGCTTAATCAGGGAATACAAAGCAGATTAAGCAAATGAGGATTTTTGAGTAGCTAGGTTGTGGTCACACATCACCAGAGAGCAGTGCAATAAATAGAAAAAATTTTAAAATATGGGCCTTTACTCTTAAGAAGCTTTCTATCTATTAAGATAAATGAAGCTGCAGAAGTTTGGAGAAAGGGCAAAAATTTGGAAAACCGCCAAAGAAAGGCTTAGTGAGCCATAAAGGATGGCAAATTATTTATAGAGGCAAAAAGGAGATGGTAAGGAAGATCAGGTGAGAGAAAAAATGGCATGACAAGTACTTTGGGGTGGTGATAAACAAGGCAAGTCGGGGGGATGAGAGGATCAATCAGACCAACAAAGATGGAAGCCAACATGCTAAATTATACAATTAGAGGAAAGACATCAAAAGAAGCAGCAGAAAGGACAGAGAGGATAGATTCACATGAAGTGTGACTGCATATATAAGGGAGGGGCTATTTCTGTAAAGATCCCCTACTTCACAGATCAGGATGTGAATAATGACATGCTTCCCCCCACGGTGTTTTGAAACACAATACTCAGACTTTTAATTCCATTCAATATTTTTTTCCACATACATTTCTTGAGACACTAAATTTTTATGAAATACTAAGGAGATAGACTTATAACTAAATAAACAAGTTCAATATCTTCAGGCAGCCATCCCTGTAGCACCATTCTGAGATGTTCAGGGATAGTATAAAGCATTTCCTGGTACCTAATGTCAATGGTTTAATCCTCCGATATCTGGAGGAGGTCAGATGTGTCCCAGAAAGCCGAACAGTGTCACAACCTCTACCAGAAATCTGTTGCACCCTGTATGAGGGCCAGACCAGAGCACTGTTGCCAAACATGAGACTTCGGTCCACAGCTGAATATACACTTTCCGGTGATATCCTTTATCCATCTCCCTGCCCCTTACCTGCATCAGTAAATTTCACCAAGGGAAGAATCTGCCTCCCCATAGCCCAGGGCTACACACAAAGAAGAGTGTCCAAATATGACTGGAATTTTATGGTCGCTCAAACAGCCCCTCCTTTGACAGTCACTTAGGTGGATTGGGACAGATTTCTCTGATGGTCAGTTCAGACTTCAACCCACCTCTGACCACAGATGAGGCATGGGGGCCATCCATTCGTTAGCTGCTATTTTTACCAACACTGTGACTTTAGAATGCTCATTGACTCCTTTATACCCAGGAAATGCCCAGGACCACACATGACTGCCCTAGAGAATCAACAACATTTAATCTCAGAGATAAGAGATTACATATTTGCTCTCTCCACTTCAATTGGTAGCTAGATATATTGAGAGAGCAAGAGAAAAGAAAGACATTTATAGAGACTACTGAAGTTTTAGGTTATTACATTGATTCTTTTCTATCATATTAACTGTTCTTCAACAAGTACGATTTAAGGCTAAATGCAACTAATTTAGGGAATATAAAGAGGCTACAACTGATTGGAGCAATAAAATGTTAAATAAAAGCATTTACTGCAGCTTCATAAAAAACTGGCATTTACCTTCCAAGTATTCCCAAATGACGTCTAAATAGAGCTGATGTACTTTTAAGGTAATTCACTCTTCAGGCTTAATATGTGGATATTTTTGGTTAGAATAAAGCATTATGAAATAATATTAAGTACTTATTTGCCTAATCTCAGGACGGTGACAAAGAAATATGATGCAGATGTTTTTCCAAATTAGAATAGAAATAAATGGTGCCATTCAAAGAATAAGGAAAAAGCAACAATCTTAATGATTTAAATGGAACTATAACACTTTCTGTTTAAAATCCAAAATAATGATAAAAATGGAAATTTAGACTGCTACATTCAGTTAGCAAGATATGTTGAGTGCCACTGTCTACCAGTCACCAAAAATTTTACATATCCTATCTAAACTTAATATTAAAATAATAAGTCTAAAATTTAGAAAGTGCCAGGAGCATTTTAGTCCCTTGAGTACTATTCAATATAGAGCAGTGAAAGGCATGTCTCAATCATTTCCAGTGTCTGAGAACACATTAGGCCACTCAGTATAACATCCTGGTGCATTGTTTGCTTTTCGATAGCAAACAAGATAGACTGATTGATTGGGTCACTTGCAGGTATTCATTTCTTCAACAAATATTTATTGAAGCATTATCATGTCGGACACTGGGATAGAGAATTTCCACATCACTTAATTGAAATTCAACAAGTATTCTCATGTTATAATGAGGATTAAATGAGTTAATATTTGCATAGTGTTTAAAATAGTGCGTGGCACATAGTAAGTGCTATATAAATGTTTGCTAAATAAATTATGGTGAAGAGTGAGTTGTAATATGATCTTGGTATAAGATTTGGGTTGTGCCATTTCTCCTTTCTCAAAGGTTTCTATGGGCATAGGGCATAGTTGTAGAATCCTGAAGGAACAGCCAGGAAGCTGCACACAGGAAACCAGTATGTTATTATATGCTTCTATAAAAATCACCTGATAGCCAATTTCTCTAAAGAAATACAAATTTCATAGTGGGATAAAAGATTTTATATTACCTTTAAATATTTACTTAGCATATACTTTTAAACACTGCATACAGGGCTTTGTTCTAGTTGCTTCACAAGTAACAACTCATTTAATTCTCTGAATAAACATGTAATACTACTATTACCCCGCTTTATAGGTGAGGAAACTGAGGCACAGAAAGACTGAGCCAAGGTCATACAGGAAAGAAGAGGCAAAGCTTAGAGGCTCGCCCAGGCACTATGGCTCCAGAATCCAACTTGCTTAACAATAAGTTAAAATGTGGGCAGACAGAAACTGGAGTTTATAAAGATCTTCATTGGATCTTTCTCCCTGAGTCAGAATTGCTCTGAAGACCCTGGTTTACTTGTCATGTACATCCAAAATAGCAAAGAAAATAAGTACATATTTTACATTTCAAAAAGAGATAGTAGAAGGACACTTCGAAATGCCCCTACACCATACAGAAAGTTGAAAAGGAAAACTGAAGTGACAAATGAGAGTCTAGGGCTTCAATGAGTCTTAAATTTCACATGAACATAACTTATCACTTAGAGCATCCACATCTATTTTGCAATAAGAATTGGAACCGAGTATTGGTGAAGAAAAAGCATATAGAAATTCCAACTTCTTTACCCCCATCCTAACCCCTGCCCACAAACTTCAGATCACAAGGAGTAATATGTACCAAAAGCATGAAATACAACGTTTCTGTACTAGCTAAACTGCAACAATTGTGATGAAATGCTTTTTGGTCTTCAACTTAGAAATCCTGTCTATGAAAATATTGCAAATGAAGCAATATTTTTCCTCAAACAATCAAAGATGAAGAATAATGCTTTTAAATATTAAATATATTCCCCCTTTTTTTGAAAATCAGAGACATTTAGGGAACTTATCCAGAATTCTTAAAGCTGGAAAACTGCCATTAATTCCTCTGTGTCAGAGAAAAAGACTCAGCCCAGAACCTTCCAAGGACATGTCAGTTTGCAACTCACTTCTTCCCACAACTCAGCTCTGATTAGTAAAATAAGAGTTTAAAAGAAAGCAGAGGCTTTCTAAAATGTATATAACCACAAATTCTGCCAAGTTGCTGCTTCCCTATTATTTGAGCAAGTATTGAGCCACTGAGCCCAGGGTGTGAGCTCCTGGTTTGACAGGAATTCAGTAAACAGAGAGACCTCGATATGCTTTCCACCCCAAATACTCAAAACAGACACAGAGGCTTCACAGGCCTGATGCCTGAGCCTCTCAACCACGCTCAGCCAAACAGCTCTATCAATCATGATTATTTGGTGCCCCCCTCTGGCCTCACTGCAGCAATTTAATTTCGTTCCTCTAAGAAACTGAAAATAATTCCTAAACAAAAGTCCAGGGTGGAATCATGAAAACTGCCTGTGAGAGAAACCTCATTTTGTCTGCACTTAAAATATAATTATTCCAATTCTCCAAGGCAAGGGAAAATTTTGCATGGCTGACTATGTGCTTTTATACTCATAATGTACTTAAGGTGATGTAATTTTGCTTTATGTATTTTTAAATATCCCCGAAGGAGATAGAGAAGTCTATCAGTTCTTCACAGTTAAGATAACTAGGCTACCTGGGCTTTGCTCAGAAGAATAGGGCAATTTACTTAGGAGAAATCATTCTGTCAAAGTCAGACAGCCTTAGGACACTATGCAGTAGACAGTCTGAATCATAAACTCAAGTTAAACAATATTATTTACTATGGTCATTCCACTCCTATCATTTCAAGTTATCCACTAGCCCTCAGTCAAGTCCTCTAGGGTTATTAACTAAAGAAACACACAAGTTGTGTCCAGTCACATAAAGCCTCTAGTAACCTAAGTGAGTTTCTTTTCCACATCCAAGGCCCCTTTATGGCAATCACTCCCTCTGAAGTGATATTCCTTCTTCTAGGTCAACATAGTCTGATACTAAGGAACAGCTCACAGACTGGTTTCCAGTTTATGTCACTAGGAGCTGAGCAAGAGGCTTAGGAACTCAGGCCTACATTTACTGAGAAAACTGAACCAGTGAAAGTGCCAGAAATAAGGATAAGAGGTATGGTCCCATGGGGTTTCCAGAACTGCCCCAATGGTGTCACATCCTGACAGAGCAAGATGACAAGAGTCAGTCAAGATGGTAAGAAGCAAAGAGGCCCCTTGTGGTGACTATGGAGGAAGTCTCTGCAGAGGGTTTAGGGTGTTCATGCCAATTCTTGATGTAGCAGGCAAACATAAGCTATCTAGGAAGATTATCAGATGTCCTTAATTTTTCCTTTCTGCCCTGTGTTCAGAGTTCTGAAATTTAGGGATTTCCTGGATTGGAGCATGGAACTGATTCTTTGTGCTAAATGGTTAAAAAAAAAAAAAGCACTGGACAAAAGATTGATTGATATTCAGTCCTGGGATAAGAGCAAATTAAGGGCATGACCACAATACCTTTTCTTAAAACCTTTGAAGCAACTAAGTTGAGAATTAATATATTCTCACTTGGGGAAAATGGCCCAAGGAAGAGAGTAATAACTTTGTTTTAGTACTAGATACTATGGACGCTAATTATTGAGTTCTCCAAACAAAAGACCAGATGTGGAGGAGGCAACATAGGCACCAAACATTATGAGGGTCATCGCTAATAAGTCAAGGAAGGCTCTACTGAAAATGGTTTTATTTTTCTTGAATATCATCTACAACGCAATATCTGGTAATATCCAAGTAGAGGACAACTTGATAAATAGCAATTTCCAATGGTGAACAGAGGTGACATTGTCTCACTACAAATGTTTTCTTTGGCAGATGAGATTAACTGAATCAAAATCTACTGACACTGAAATCACACAACCAAATTCCCTATCATAGCACTTATCACATTGTGTTAGAGCTGCTCACTAACAACTACACTTACTTTCCTAGATGGTATAATATTTGCCTTTTTTCACCCCAATACCTTTCAAAGCATTTGACATAAAGTAGTCCCTCAAATGTTTTTTAGATTTAGCTAAATATCCCTGTTAAGGTCATTTTACTCACTGACTTAATAAGGGAATGGGAAAATAAAGTTCAAGTTCTGATCTTTCAGAAGTAGGTAGTCTTTTATAATGGATAAGGGTTTGATCTGGGGAATATTGTGCTATTTTAGAGCAAATGTTATAGTGCCATCACAAAAAAATATGAAGAGGGGCAGAAAGGCCGCCCCAAAATGTGCCATCTCGGTGTATGAATTATTTTGACTTGAAAACCAAGACCCAACGGATTCAGGAAAAACTTTTACCTCTCCCACAACCTTTTAAAATTGCTTGAGGGAGGGGTTCAGTACCAGAAAGAGAGCTATTGCAAGAGAGAACTGCTTTTATTTTTCATCTGCAGGACAAACATCTGATTAGAAAACATCTGCTCCTCTTATCTTCCTGTGAACTCCCCTCCTCCCCTTTGAAGCTCCAGATCCACCCCTTCCTGCTTAGCTCAGGATGCCACCTAAGAACCAACTGTCCAAGTTGCCTTTGAGTTTCTCTGGTTTTTAATTTTGGGTCTCATATTTTCATGGGGCACCAATATATGTAAAATTATTTTTTCCTCCTAATGAACTATCTTATCTCAATTCAATTATTGAACCAACCAAAGAAGTTAGAAGAAAAAAAGGAACTAAGACCCTATTTTAGCTACCCCAAAGAACAAATTAAATTTTTTTGCATCTGTTATATAAAAAATAAAAATGTAAATCTATTTAAACTGAGAATAGCTATATAGAGAGGGAAAATATTGTAAGCCTCAATCTTAGGTTTTAGCAAGGATTTCAAAACAGCTTTCCAGTACTTTTAAATTCCTCTGGAAAATGAGATGAAAATATGAGATAATTTGCTCCAAGTATACATGTGGAAATTAACACACAAGGGCCTCCCCTGGTGGCGCAGGGATTGAGCGCTGGGCCGCGAAGCTGCCCACAGCCTCAGCAGTGCTGGTTCGATCCCTGGCCGTTGGTGAGGGTCCCACATGGCGCGCAGACCTCTCCTGCCACACCCACTGCTCCCCTCAGCAGGGTATTTCTTCGTCAGTCTGCCTGTTCTGTTCCCCGCTCTGGCTCTGGTGAATTCTCTCACCCTCCCACGCTTCTGACTGTACCCAGTGCTTGTATAAATAAATAAATCTTAAAAAAAAAAAAAGTTTAAAAAAAAAAGAAATTAACAGGGCCTCCCCGGTGGCGCAGCGGTTGAGCGCTGGGTTGCGAAGCTGCCCGCGGCCTCTGCAGCGCCGGTTCGATCCCCGGCTGCTCCCCGGCCACCGGAGGAGGGTCCCACATGGTGAGCAGACCTCTCCTGCCGCCCGCTGCTCCCCTCAGCAGTGTACTTCGGTCCTTCTGCCTGCTCTGCTCCCCGCTCTGGCTCTGGTGAATTCTCTCACCCTCCCACGCTTCTGACTGTACCCAGTGCTTGTATAAATAAATAAAAAAAAAAAAAAAAAAAATCTTAAACAAAAAAAAAAAAAAACTTTAAAAAAAAATTAAAAAAAAAAAAAAAAAAGAAATTAACACACAAATACCATTTACTTATATTTAGGCCACAGTTGAAAGAGTTGGCCTATTTAATCAGGTGATTTAAGTTTACCTGGTCTCCCCCTGCACAGTCTAGCACAGCAGGGCAGACAAGCCTCCAATAGGCAAGTAGAAAAGAATGCTTTAGAGCTAATTCAGTGATTCTCTTCTGACATTATTATATCAATACTGGAGAGGATGAGTCAGATGGTTGCAGGTAATTCATCTTCTGTCCCTCTATTTATGTTGCAAATGACATAACTCACCTGTCTTATGTGCAAAGAGGTGATTCACAGCCTTGAATCACGAATAGGTCTGGAAGTAAACCAGTGTCTCCTCCCAGAGCAGGCCTGTCACATCCAATAGCCACATCCTTTCCAAATAACCAACAGCTCCTCATGCACAGTCCACGAATTCCAAAAGCATTCTCCAAAGACATACCTACAGGAGGGAAGATAGTCTGAAGAATAACAACTGTAAAATCACGTTTGATTTGATTCTATTTTTTGGCTTCCTGCTTTATCATGCTTATACCAAATCAACCACTGCCTTTTGTAGGGGAAAAAGACATCTGCATGATTGATGATTTCCTCATCTCACTGCCCTTCCCATGCTGAAATTAATAAGGAAAACAGAAACTTTAAATCATTAAAATTCTTCAAGCAAGCACAGTCTCCCCAGCTCTCCACTTCACACACTTTATCGCCTGCGAACGGTTGTGGACTTATAAGTTTGCAATCTAACTTCCTCAGGAGAGTCAATGTGTCTCTATGGCATGGAAACTTCCCTCTCTCTTTAGACATTTTACACAGTTCTGAAGATGCAACAAATCTCATTTGGGAGCAGCATACCATCAGCCACATATTAACTTGTCACCCTGAGTAATAAAGTTCACAAACTCCATTTCATTTTTTTCTTCACCATGTTGCCTGATAATATAAAAAGGTGTCACATCTCTTTGATTTGTAGCTTGTGTGTTTGTGAAATAGCCTCTCCACAAACAGCCTAATGAAGTCACCGAAGCTGGATGATTTTTTTTTAATGCCTAGGTATATTTCCCAGGAAATATTCATGTGCATAAACATAAAAGCATTCAATGAGGTGAAATCTTGGTAATTACACAAATAGCGAAAAGCGAAAGCATGATTGTTCAGAGTGAGGTAGGAAATTCTAGACTCACTGACTGTGTTAAAAGCAATGACCCCAAATTACATGGGCAGGTATGGCATTTCCAGGCCTTTGAATTACTAAGATATCAAAATATGCCACATTGGTCATACATATTTGAAAAAATGGCTATCTGCTCTTCCACAGCTTTCCTTAATTTAGGAATCTTTTGTGTTATGCAAAATATATTTATACCTGATACATTTTAAGTCTTTTCTAATGAAAATATTTGTGGTTCACTTTGACAAACACGTCGCTTATAGTCACTCTTTTGCTACCATTATATTGGGAGAAAAGAATAGCAATCAGTCACAGATGCCTTTTGGGTTTTCTAGTAGCCACATTTCCAGATAATGGAGACTTTTTGTGGGTGTGTGTTGAGATCATCTGCTATTCTTATCATTATTCATCACCTTAATTCTCTGTAGAATGGTTTTTAATACTTGGGGTTATCAGTCTCTTTGAAGACATGATAAAATATCAATGTTTCTCCCCCAAAATAAAAAAATAAGTCAAAAGATTCACAAAAGTTCACGTTCACAACCCATTGATTCCAGGTTAAGAATCTCTGCTCTAGGGTATGACCTTGCCTGTTTTTCAGCCACTGTGGTGTGCCAGTATGATGAATAGGTTGGGATAAACCAGGAAAGACTGTGGGCCTCCCTGATGGCACAGGTGGTTGAGCACAGTGCTGTGAAGCTGTCAGCAGCCTCTGCAGAGCGGGTTCAATCCCAGCTGGCCTGGGAGACACCACATGGCACAGCAGACCTTTCCTGTCTCACCCACTGCTCCCCTCAGCAGTGTTTTCGGTCTGTCTGTTCTGCTCCCCGCTCTGTCTCTGGTGAATCCTCTCACCCCCACCCCACACCTCTGGCCTGCCCCCCAGTTCTTGTATGTATAAATAAATAAATCTTTAAAAAAAAAAAAAAAAACAAGAAAGACTGCAGTTAACGTGTGGCAGGTACTCACCACTTACAGGAGAATCAGTGGGCAGTGAGTGTGGCTGGATGAAGTATATGCAATAGAAAGTGAAAAAAAAACTATGAAATAAAATAAACCTGGAGACTAAGAAGACTATTTTTCCTATCTCTGTGGAAGGAAAAAAAAAAAAAAAAAAAAGACCTTATTCATAGTAACAGCAGACATAAAAAGATTAAGTAGAAAATTGGTTCTTGAAAAAAGTTAAGGATTTAACTATTATATCTTTATTTTACATGAAAACCCTTTTAGTACTAATGAAAAGAGATTTCCTACACAGAACATTTTTAGAGATAAATATTTTTGCTATTTTATTTTTTCTAGAATTCCTAAAGAAGGCTCATTTGTAATTCATGCAGAGACTGTTTTACAGAGATGTAACCTTCTGTTGAGACACCATACCCTATTGCACTTATAGTGACCAAAAAGGAGGCATTAAAAGAAAAGTCTGTATGTGCGGAGGTTATATTCATAAGCCTCTCTCAATTACCCCTCACAATTTGGTGGAAATTCTTCTCCTTACCCCCCTTATCCCCTTACCACCTCCCTAAAACATGAGTGGTTTACTCTCCGGAGAAGTTGAAACTGAAGAATTCAACTTAGGACACCAGGCATCACTAGGGGTCAGGAGGTGGGACACAGAGCTGACCACAGGACTATCGAGCTAAACGTCACAGTAATAGTGATGCCCAGGGCTCTTCTTCCTCTTTGCTTATAGGATGCCACCAGCTGGGCTTCAACTCCCACCACAGGGCAGTATTCCTCACAAGAAAAAAATCAAATATTCCCAAAGAAAAGGCACCACAAGTGTGAGGGCTCCTACTTTTTTTAAAAAAAAAAAAAAGAGGCTGAGGGCCTCCCCGGTGGCGCAGCGGTTGAGCGCTGGGTTGCGAAGCTGCCCGCAGCCTCTGCAGCGCCGGTTCGATCCCCGGCTGCTCCCCGGCCACCGGAGGAGGGTCCCACATGGCGCGCGGACCTCTCCTGCCGCCCGCTGCTCCCCTCAGCAGTGTACTTCGGTCCTTCTGCCTGCTCTGCTCCCCGCTCTGGCTCTGGTGAATTCTCTCACCCTCCCGCGCTTCTGACTGTACCCAGTGCTTGTATAAACAAACAAACAAACAAACAACCAAATAAATAAAACATGCCTCTATAAAAAAAAATAAAAATAAATAAATAAAAAAAAAAGAGGCTGAATCCCCTCAGATTACCCTATAGTAAGTTATCAACAGGAAAGTCCCCTGTAACCCAAGTCTTTCAACTCTCTATTGCCTCACTCTTTTTTCTTTTTTTTTTAAGATTTTATTTATTTATTTATTTATTTATTTATTTATTTATACAAGCACTGGGTACAGTCAGAAGCGCGGGAGGGTGAGAGAATTCACCAGAGCCAGAGCGGGGAGCAGAACAGGCAGACTGACGAAATACACTGCTGAGGGGAGCAGCGGGCGGCAGGAGAGGTCTGCGCACGATGTGGGACCCTCGCCAGCTGCCAGGGATCGAACTGGTGCTGCAGTTGCTGCAGGCAGCTTCACAGTCCAGCGCTCAACCGCTGCGCCACCAGGGGATATTGCCTCACTCTTAACATGACAGCCAAGTATCCTCTAATGGGAAAAATAAAGAGAAAAAAAGATAGGAATACAAGGGAACAAAAGCAATGCAACAGATAATAAAGCAGTAAAAAAAACCTGATATTAACCTTCTCTAAGAAACGAATTTACATCAGCCCTCCCTGGTGGGGCAAGGGGTTAAGCACAGCACTATGAGATAATCCACAGCCTCTGCAGTAAGAGTTGGATCCCCCAGCCAGGGAGCAACCCACATGGTGCCACAGACCTCTCCTGTCCCGCCCGCTGCTCCCCTCAGCAGTGTATTTCAGTCGGTCTGCCAGATCTGTTTCCCACTCTGTCTCTGGTGGATCCTCTCACCACCCCTGCACCTCTCACCTTCCTCTCACATCCCAGTTCTTGTATGCACAAATAAATAAATCTTAAATAAAAAAAAGAAATGCACTTACATCAATAACAAAGAACAGAATGCTACTGAAAAGGAACAATGGGGAGACAAGAAACTCTTTGAAATTAAAAATAGAATAGCTAACATTTAAAACAATCAACAAAAAAGAACAGGGAAAGAGTGGTTTATATTTTAAATGTTATGCCTCTTTATGATTGTGTTTGGGAATTAGCAAGTTAAACCCTAGTGAGAAAATAGAAAGCATACTTATTGGTATCTGGTCCTGATCCCTGGCTCAGGGATCCTAAAAACCCTTATAATTTCCTAAGTGATAAGAACATTAAAAGCATCTTTGTTCTAATATTTAGGCTTTGGCCCTAATTCCTGACACAGCACTCCTGAACCTTGGTAAATTCTTGGGTGATATGGAGTGACTTTTATTCTAATAGGGGGACTCTTAGTAGGGTCCTAGATGTGGACAGATCACCAGAAGGAGCTTGGAATTCTTGGAATTCTCAGTCCCCCCCCTTCATTCTCTCAGAGGGGAGAGGGGCTGGAAGTACAATTAACAACAGATCATACATAAGGAAAGTTCTAAAATCCCTGTAGTATGAGGTTCAGCAAACCCCAGGCCAGTGAACACTTCATCTAATAGGAGGGTGACCCATCCCAACTCCAGGAACAGAAGTTCCAGTGTTCAGGGTCCTGCCAGATTATGCCTTATATATCCCTGTATCTGGATGTATCTTTTATGATATCCTTTGTTAAACTAGCTAAGGTAAGTAATTTCCTAAATTCTGTGAGCTAAAAGAATTAATCAAATCTGAGGAGGGAGCTATGGGAAACTCAGATCACAGGTGACAATCTGTATTTACAATTGGCTTCTGGCATAAGGTGGGGAGTCGTGTGGGACTGAGCCCTTAATCTCCAGGATTTGATCTCCAAGTAAATAGACAGTGTCCAAATTTAATTAAATGGTGGGATATCCAGATGGTATATAGCAGCGAATTTTTGGTGGGAGAAAAATCCACACACTTGGTGTCATGAATGTGACAGAGTGAGAACAAAAGAGAAACAGGTGTGGTACACTGGGGCTTTTCCCTAAACAATACCCTGATCTACCTATGTCTATCAACCACACATTTTGTACATTATAAGAGAGTCTCATGTCATCAGATTGTATTTCCATTATTTTGATCTCCAGTTCTCAGGCCTATGTGCCAAATAACATCCTTAAGAACATATTTTTTAGTTAATTCTACATACTTGCCTCATCACCTGGACTATAAACTTCTGGAGAGCAGAAGTCAAACTTCTTTGGTTTGTGCCAACATTTAGTAGCATCAAGGTGCATTTTTTGAGCATAATTGGGTGCTGTAAGAAATCCTTTTTTTAATATGCTTAATTATTTTAAACATCTCTAAATCTTTTCTGATAGAACAACAGGTGGGAAATGTTCAAATGAATATTAAACATACTATGGTGACATCTACTAGGAGAACAAGAAACAATAGTCACTATTTTTTTACTTAAATAACAACAATAAACTAGATGGGGAAAAATAAAACATTTTATTTTAAGGTGAAACAATGGAAACATTTGGAAATACTAGAGTAATTTAATTAGGCAGGGATATATGAGCCTTGAATAGAGCATTAAGATAGATGCTTGGATCTTTCTACATTAGCATACAAAAATATTTATCAGTGGTCTACCATGTGCTAAACACTATGTCAGTTGTATTTAAGATGAACAGACACAGAAACAAACAAAATAGAGCACTTCTCTTCAAAGAGCACAAAGTGTAGCAGGACCAGGTTAAAGTCCTGACTTCAGGGAATACACCAACATACACATTTCATCCTGGAGAAAAAAAATGGGTTGGAACAGGATTCTAGAAGAAATCAACTTCAGCACATGCCTGGAGAATAAGTCAGGAAGGTTATTAGGAAAGAGATATCCCAAGCTGGTATAATAGACCATCCCAAACTTCCTGGGAGTGAGAGGTTGCCTGGGAGAGAGGAGACTTTCAGAGGTATAATCAAGTAAGTTCCAGGCATGTTGGGAAAGTTGGCCATTCTGTTCTGAGCCAAAGGAACAATGTGGTTGGAAGGTAAAAGAAAATAGAGATTTGGGGAGACTAAAAACTTCTAGCATTCTGGAGTGTCTATAAAGGAGTCAAAAGCACTAAAGGAAAATGTAAAGGGCTAATGATCCTAAGGGGTCTTATGTGTCATGTAAAAAAGTTTGGAGGATAATTCTAAATCAATGAAGAACCACTGATAGGTTTTACTCAAAGGAGTGAAATGTTCTAATTTGTCTTTGGAAAGATCATTCTGACTGCCCTGTGGAAGATAAATTGGAACGTTAAGAGGAAAGTGAACTTGTAGGAAGCTGCTATATTAATTCATGGGAACAAAGAGAAATATGGCAGCTTTAACAAGGACATATAGGGTGAGATAAATTCAAGAGATATCACAAAGTCGAAACAATAGGATTTAAACATAAATATGAAGGGTCTATAATGATCCCCAAGTTTCTGTTTTAATAGTTGAGCAGATGGAGGTTTCATTTATCAGGAATGGAAATAGAACAGGCTTGAGGTGGAGATGGTAGGGGAGGAGAATATCATAAATTCTGTTTGATTTGTTGAGTGTAGGAGCCCCATAGAGGATCCTAATCAAAGCAGCAGCAACTGCTGAGTATTTTCTATATAGTTTTGTGCCTCTGACTGAGCTTTACGACAGAGACAAAAATTTGTAAATCAGCATACAGGGAGCAGAGTGAGAAGATAATAACACAAATCAATATTTAAATGGTAAGAGAGGAAGAGGACCCCAAGGATCCAGAGAGAAAAAAAGGTTCAAATAGGGTAACAGAATCACTAAGATAGAATGGTCTCCTTACTGGATGAGAGAAAATATTTTCATAAAATACATCTGACAAGAGGCTGATAACCAAGATATACAAAGAATGCATACAGCTCAAGATAAACAAGTAACCCAATCAAAATATGGGCAGAGGTGCTAAACAGACATTTATCCAAAGAAGACAAACAGATACATAAAATAAATGCTCATCACTGCTTATTGTTGGGGAAATGCAAATCAAAAACTGCAAGGAGACACCATCTCACCTGTGAGAATGGCCTATATCAAAAAAAAAATCAGAAACAGTAAGTGTTGGCAAGGATGTGGAGAAAAGGGAAACCATATACTTTCAGTGCATGGAAAATAGTATGGAGGTTCTTAAAATAGTAACAATACATATAACACATGATGCAGTAATTTCATTCCTAGTTATCTACCCAATGAACACTAATTAAAAGGGATATATGTTCACTGAGTCCTATTTATAATAGAAGTTTTAAAAACAACCTAGGTGCCAAAAAGACAAATGACTGGATTAGGAAGATATGGTATATATACACCATGGACTGTTAGTTATAAAAAATAAAAGATAAATTCTCACCATTTGCAATAACATGGATGGAACTGGAGGGAATAGGGGATTATGCTAACTAAACAAAATAAGTCAGAAGGAGAGAGACAAATATCTGATGTCACGTATAATCAGAAAATAGAGAACAAAGGGCCAGATAAAACCAAACCAATAACAAATCCTAGAGATCTGACTATTAAATTCAGGTTACCAGAGAGGGAGGGAGTGGCAGGAAAGCAAAACGAGAAAGGAGCATAATGGACTATGGTGGAGGATCTAGGTATCTTGGTGGTTGTTGTGATGTGGTAACATACGCCTAAAGGGCATGATCCTCTATCTCCAAATCATATACAATGTTGTAAATCAATGTTACCTCAATAAAGTAATTTGTGTGTGTGTGTGAGTGTGTGTGCACAAGCGCGCACGCGCATATGAGTAAAGGGAAGAAAGAGTTTCAAGGAAGTGATTGGTCAGTTTCAAAAACTAGAGAGAGATTAAAATAAATCTAAAATGGATCCAAAATCTTGGTGATTTGGAGTAAATTAGAGACCTTTCCCACAGCAGGTTTGATGACTAAAATTTTGCAAGGAATTAAAATGTCAGAAAGCAAAGAAAATTATAAGCTAATCTTTCAAGCTTGATTAAAACAACACATTTGACTCTCACCTCAAAAAAATTGATACTCTGTTGAAAATTAAGAGTCATCTATATTCTGCCAACAAACTCAGTATTTTTAGATGTTATCCCAAAGCTCTCTGTCTGACTATAAAACTCTGCAATCAATAAAATGTTTTTAATGAAAGATTCCCCCAAAGCTACCAATTTTTGCATAATGTTGATGGTACATTACAAATCAAGATCATGGTTAGTTGAACTTTTAACTTTTGTAAGGAAAACAAGCATTTTTTATGGTATATCCAAATCAATGAGAAATGTCTTCTATTGAAAGCACTCCATGAACACTTAATAGAGGCAAAAAATGAATCTCCCAAGTCATTAATTCAGCTGTTTCTAAAAACTGAACTGTACTCATTGGAGTCCAGTCAAAAAACTGGAATCTGTAAAAATCAGATTGTCCTGTATTTCGAGAGATGCTTTTTGGTAAATGCCTATTGTCAGACTGTAGACTGTAGCCTAAGGTATATTGAATAAATAAAAAAACAATCTAGATTAAGAAGGGGTTCTACTCATCTTAAGCACTCAGAAACTCAGACTCATAGACCAGCCAATATTCTAAACATCATAGAGCAAAAATGAGGCCTAGCAAGCTTGCAAGCAGCCAGAGTAACAAATGTACCTTTGCTCATAAATGTTTAGCTATCAATAAAATTTTCCACATGACCCTATCCAGACATAAGAGGACCTGCAAAAAGGGGTTCATTCTTACCACAAAACTAAAAGGTGGACAGAGATATTAGGAGAATTTTAATGACCAGCACACAAATTATACTGATGAGGCTTGCATTTTCTCACAAAGTGTACAACACACACACGTTTATATTATAGCAATGAGAAATGTATGACACAATTTCAGCTTTTTTTTTTTAAAGATTTATTTTATTTATACAAGAGCCAGGGTACAGCCAAGATGTGCAGAAAGGTGAGAGGATTCATCAGAGACAGAGTGGGGAACAGAACAGGCAGAATGACTGAAATACACTGCTGAGGGGAGCAGTGGGCGAGACAGGAGAGGTCTGCTCACCATGTGGGTTGCTCCGAGGCCCGCAGGGATCAAACTGGCACTGCAGAGGCTGCGGACAGCTTCACAGTGTTGTGTTCAACCGCCTGTGCTACCAGGGAGGCCCACAATTTCAAATTTTATAAAACTCCTGATGGGAACCACTTTTGAATATAATTTCTGCGTCACCACATTTACACCTTTTTTACTTATTCAGATGTCCTAATCAAACTAGAAACCCTCAGTAAATTTAAATGTTATTCTAACAGAATATATTTACATGTAAATATTATTTACATGTGAAAAAATTCAATGTCTTTTAAAAGTACCTAACAAAAAAATAAAATTATTTTTTATAACAAAAACTGGATACTATGCTGTTCAGAGAGGCAATTTCTGATTTTCACCATGAAATGAGTACTCTTCTTTGATAAAGGGAAAATCAAGGTTTATTTTTCACTTGGGAAGAGAAAAAGAAAAAGGAAATATTTTCATGGGCTGCTACTGCCACAAGTTTTCTCCCTGAGAAGTTCCCTCTGGCTATATTTTTAATTGATTGGCCTCCTTCCAGACATCTAGATTATATAGTAAAGCAGTAAAAGAAATGCAATGTTTTGACCTTGAATTATAGTAAGAATTCCTTTACATTTCTTTTCCTAAGACTGTTGCTTCCCAAAGTCAAGCAAGCTTTCTTTTCTCAAACCATATTTCTTTAGCAAATTCAGAACCCTTAGCAGCCTACAAATCAATTACGAAATGAAACTGTATATGGCACATTTGGAAGTTCTGTTTGTGTGCTCTTGTCTATATTCATTTGTAGATAACTTTTGTTTTCTATTTAACTCTTCCTAGTCTTTCTTTTTCACTCATTCTTGCTCTCTCATCTTATTCACAATTATTTTGTTAACTAAGTCTCATTGACAAATTAAAGATAACATTGGTTTACTCCTTATGTCTTCAGAGCAAATGAGTATGAAGCAACTATTGCCAAAATAACACCCCTACGCCTACCTCCACCTTTTAGAACAGTATCTACTCTGTGTCTTTTCTTTCTGAACCAGGATACTTCTCTGAGCATCTCATGGGAATAAGTTTCTAGATTTAGTTTTCCCTCTTCTTTTGAATTTGTAAACTTAATCAGTCTTTCCTTGAGCTGCCTGTTTGAAACGACACTTGTGGTACCTGGATTCTCGTGGATTCAGGCATAGATTAAATATGTATAAATCCCTCAAGCTAACACTGACTAAATTATTTATCCAGGTAGCTTTTATTAAAGGTGGGCTTATTCTCAAATTAAAGTAAAATGTCCAAATTCAAGCCTTGACTCTATTATTAAGAAACTAAGTAGGTTTGTTGCCCATATACATGTATTCACATAGGTGATAATAATGAAGCCTAAGCTTCAGGTCACCCCACTGACTCCCCTGTTGCCCAAGGCCCAACGAGAGTTTCTAGCATTTTTGTATTCATATTCATTTGTTTTCTTAAACAGGGGCCCAAAATTGTGTAAGCTTCAGGTCTCACAAAATCTAAATCTACTCCTACATATACTATTAAAATGAATGCAACTCCCTCTCAGTAATAGCAACATGGAAAATAAGAAATAAGAGAGATGCTTTTCTCAGTTTTTGAAAAGATATTATCTAAAATGAGCAAAATTATGGGTATATCAATGCCTCAAAATAAGGGGATCAAATGAACCAACCTAAGTGCTAAAAGAGTAGAACATTTAAATGAACTAGTTGCTATGGGGACTAATATAATAAAAATCATTATATAAATAATTCAGGCTTACCTGAATTATTTATATTGCTTTTAATGTGAATAGGTGGAGAATTCGCTCTCCTTTTTCCTTTGATATTGACCCTAACGATTACAAAAGTTTCTATAAAAACAACCCATTGAGGTGAAAAGCTGAAAGCAATTCCATTAAGATCTGGAACAAGACAAGGATGTCCACTCTCACCACTGCTTTTCAATATAATACTGGAAGTCCTAGCCAGAGCAATAAGACAAGAGAAAGACATACAAGGAATCCAAATAGGAAAAGAAGAAGTCAAACTATCACTATTTGCAGATGATATGATAATATACATAGAGAACCCCAAAATCTCCACAGAAAAACTAATTCAACTCATCAATCAATTCAGTAAAGTGGCAGGATACAAAATCAACACGCAAAAGTCAGTAGCCTTCCTATACACAAACAATAAATCTGAAGAAGAAGAAATCAAAAAAAAAACCATCCCTTTTATTATCGAAACAAAAAAAATCAAATATTTGGGAATAAATCTACAAAAGAGGTAAAGGACCTATACAAAGAAAACTATAAAATGCTGTTAAAAGAAATAGAAGAAGACACAAAGAAATGGAAAGACATCCCCTGCTCATGGATTGGAAGAATAAACATTATTAAAATGGCCATCCTACCAAAAGCAATATACAGATTCAATGCTATTCCAATCAAAATTTCAATGTCATTCTTCAAAGAAATAGAACAATTATTGATGAAATTCATATGGAATCACCAAAAACCCCGAATAGCCAAAGCTCTACTGAAAAAAAAAAGAAGGAAATGGAGGCATCACACTCCCAGACTTCAAACTATACTACAAAGCCATAATCATCAAAACTGCATGGTATTGGAACAAGAACAGACATACAGACCAATGGAATCGAATAGAAAATCCAGAAATAAACCCACAGATTTATGGTCAACTAATCTTTGACAAAGGAGCAAAGACTATGCATTGGAGCAAAGAAAGTTTGTTCAATAAATGGTGCTGGGAAAACTGGGTCGCTACATGCAAAAGAATGAAGCTTGACCACTACCTCACACCATACACAAAAATCAACTCAAAATGGATTAAAGAACTAGACATAAGACCTGAAACCATAAAATACATAGAAGGAAATGTAGGCGAAACACTACGGGATTTGCACATCAAAGACATCTTTACAGACATATCACCCAAAGCAGTGATAGTGAAGGCAAAGATAAACAGCTGGGACTACATCAAATTAAAGAGCTTCTGCACAGCAAAAGAGACAATAACAAAAACAAAGAGAAACCCCACCAACTGGGAGAACATTTTTGCACCCAACACTAATGATAAAGGACTGATCACAAAAATCTGCAAAGAGCTGATGAGACTCAGCAACAACAAAGAAAATAATCCAGTCAAAAAATGGGCAGAAGAGCTAAAAAGAAACTTCTCTGAAGAGGAAATGCAAATGGCCAACAGGCATATGAAAAAATGTTCAACATCACTTGTAATCAGGGAAATGCAAATCAAAACTACCATGAGATACCATCTCACACCAGTGAGAATGGCACATATTAAAAAAACTAGCAACAACAAATGTTGGCGAGGATGTGGAGAAAAAGGAACTCTTCTGCACTGTTGGTGGGAGTGCAAACTGGTCCAACCACTATGGAGAGCTGTGTGGAGATTTCTGGACCTACTAAACATAGAGCTTCCATATGATCCAGCAATTCCACTCCTAGGTATTTACCCAAAGGACACAGAAACATCAATTCCAAAGAACACCTGCACCCCTATGTTTATAGCAGCACTATTTACAATAGCTAAGCTTTGGAAACAGCCCAAATGCCCAAAAATAGATGACTGGATCAAGAAGATGTGGTACATATACACCATGGAATATTACTCAGCATTCAAAAAAGATAAACACATGCAATTTGCAGCAACATGGATGGCGTTGGAAGGGATCATGCTCAGCGAAATAAGCCAAAAAGAAAAAGAAAAATACCGGATGGTTTCACTCATAGCAGGAATCTAGAAAACTTAAATAAGGGACCAGGAAAATGAATATAAGAAAGTGAAAATCAAAATCAACAAAAAACTATGAACCAGAGACACTTTTTGGGGGGTGGGGGCGGGAGGGGAGGGATTGGGGTCAGAATGGGGCGTTTGCAATTGTATGGGGGAATATAAAAATAAAATTTATTATTTAAATTTAAAAAAAAAATAAAGAAATAAATAAATAAATAAATAAAACAACCCATTGAAAGTCAAGGCCCAGGGTCTCCCTGGTGGCGCAGAGGTTGATCACTGGGCTGTGAAGCTGCCAGCAGCCTCTGCAGCGCCGGTTCGATCCCCGGCCACCGGGCGAGGGTCCCACATGGCGTGCAGACCTCTCCTGCCGCCCGCTGCTCCCCTCAGCAATGTACTTCGTCAGTCTGCCTGTTCTGCTTCCCACTCTGGCTCTGGTGAATTCTCTCGCCTACCCGTGCTTCTGACTGTACCCAGTGCTTGTATAATAGATAGATAGATAGATAGATAGATAGATAGATAGATAGATAGATAGATAGATAGATAGATCTTTAAAAATAAATAGTCAAGGCCCAGACGGAAATACAGTATTCAAATCAGTGTTAGTGAAATCACTAAGACAGAAACCCCACAAAATATTCAGTGTCTTAAGTGTTGTGGGGGATCTTTACAACAGCAATTCATAATCTTGGTGGGTTGATTTCATGTACTTAGAGGGGAAACATCTCCTGGCTAAGTGAAATTGTGTGACTGGCTTCTGGAATATGTTCATCTTAAGCAGCTTTGTAATGAAATACTTCATTTAGAAACCTGGACCTTCTTGTAATCTTGATTCACTGAGTAGACCTTATAGTAATCATTGGGATCCTGTCTGTTTCAGGATTATGGGTTATTCTTTTTGTGCCAACTGACAGCTGGATTGAACAGTGTCAAATGTGTGACACATATAGCACGGCTCCAGGACCTCCTGCTCCAATAAATACAAAGAGGGGGGAGCAAGCTAGAATACTTCTTGGTCTGACTGAGGATCTGGTAGAGGATGATTGAAGGAGAGGTATTAGGCCAGGAAAAGAGGAGGTCAAATATAGAATATCCAAGACTAAGCCTCTGTACCAAAGATAGAGTTTTTGTGCCACAAAAGAAGCCACCACAAAAAAACAAAAAAGGACAGTTGTACATCACACATCTGACAAGGACCTAATTTCCAAAATGTATAAAGAATTCATATAATTCAACAAAAAAAAAATCAAAAAATTGGCAAAAACCTAAATAAGACACTTCTCCAAATAAGACATTCATATGTCCTACAGACATATGAAAAAAATATCAATATAAGGGAAATCAAAATCAAAACCACAATGAAATATCACTTCCCCCCTGTGATCCAACTGGAAATAATAAATGCTGGCAAGGATGTGGAGAAAAAGGAACGTCATCCACTGTTGGTGAGAATGTAATTTGGTACAGTTTGTACGATAACTGATAGGAAGATTTGTTTAAAAAAATAAAAATGGAAATACCTTATGATACAGCAATACCACTGCTAGGCATTTACCCCAAGAATATGAAAACTAATACAGAAAGAAGTTTGCACTCTTGCATCCATACTACATTATTCACAATAGCCAAGATGTGGAACCAACCTAAGTGCCCAATGACAGATGACTAGATAAAGAAACGGTGGGCTATATACTCACCGAATTCTGCTCAGTGATTTAGAAAAGTGAAATGATACCTTTTGGGGCAGAATGGATGGACCTTGAGGTGATTATGACTTATGAAATAAGTCAGAAAATGAAAGACAGATACTCCTCTTTGACAGATACTCCTCAGCATGTGAAAGTGAAGAGGTAGCCAGAAGAGAGAGATCCAGTCTCCACTCTTCATGGTCACAGGGTAGCATGGGGGATAGTCGCTAAATAACCAGAGAAAACAATCTAGCAAAGGACACCAAAGGTAATTCTGAGACTGTTAAAAATATATTGTTTATTTGAAGGAATGGCTGGGGGATGGGGAGCCAGAAGGAAGGGGGAAGGAAGGGAACAGTATATTGGTAGACAGTGAGTGAAGCATGTGCACATACGGAGGTGTGAAGATGTACCCTCCAAATTATAGTTATGTAAATGACTGACTAATGAAATTTGAGAAAAAGGAACACAAGTGAATCTTACAGTTGATACACTGTTTTCTATGCAATGCAGAAATATCCTATATAGGATCTTTAAAGGTGGCCATCTATCCCTTCATTCACAATACTCAAGATTCATTTTTTTAATTCATAAAATTCAAAAAATATTGGAGGGCCTACTGTGCACAGGCACCCCTTTGTGTAAGAATGTACAGTGGTGAAGGCGAAGCCCTATGTTCCCTTCTCATGAGGATTTGGTTCTATAGGGGAAAGGAAAAGAGAATGAAAGAAAAAAGTAATTTTAGATCATGATAAATGCTCTGAATGGTCACGGAGAGATGCTCTTGGAGTGATACAGGGACCAAAAAATGAGAATATGATTACTTATAATTATGTTGTAGGGTAAGTGTAAAAGTATCAGGCTTTTCTGCCCTCCCGCCATTAAGATTGATGATGGAAACTTGCGGTCCCGAATGCATGCCTGATGGCGGACACCTGGAGTAGGGTGTGGGCATAGGTAGATGGGCTTCACCTAGGCTGAGACTGGGCTTATAAGGGCAGTGTCACAGAGACACCAGAAGAAGCAGAGAGTAGAGACTCAGGGAGCAGAGAAACAGAGACCACCAGAGAGCCCAGATAAAGTGAAGTCTTGCTGGGGGCTGAGAGGCCTGCCAGCCTCCCGGCCCCCCAGCAACCCTGCCTGCTGTATACCCAGTAAAATCCCAATAAAAGCCTGAAAAGCCATTGAGGGCTCCAGGATTCCTCCTTCACCCGTCGGCTGGAATCATAGAAAACCTGCACTGTGCCCATTCCTGCCGCTACATGTGTTTATGGGAAGAAGATCCAAGGCAAATGTGAGCTTGGCATGTTAAAGTGAAGAGGTGGCCAGAAGAGATAGATCCAGTCTCCACTCTTGATGGTTACAGGGTAGCCTAGGGGGACTGACACTAATTCTTGAACTGGAGCTCGTGAGGCTAAATATCTAGCACTAGCTGAAATAGTTCTGCTCCAGGAAAGAACTTCCCACCCAAAATATCAGCAGCTCTTTTGAGAACCCTGACAGATTAGCAACTGAAAGGGAAGCTGATGAGAGAGATCAGGTAGCACATTAGACAGGGCTTTGGGGCCACAGGTAAGCGTGAAAAAGTACAACAGAAACCCCTAAGGAGGAAGTACCTTCAGAAGACCTAGAGATAAGAAGCAAAATGTCTTCATATAGTATTCTGTTCAACCTTGGAATTTTGATTTAAAGGATCATTTTTAAACTTAAGTTATCTGATTCTTTGTAATGTCCACTTAAATTCCTAGTCCCACAAAAGTAAGCTCCAAAAAACATTCCCACTTTATTTGAATCTACACCATCAGATTCCATTACACCCTGTTCCTGGACCAGTTCATATATTCATTAAGAGAATACCCAATTCACAGGTCTGTATCTCAAGTGAAAATAAAATATATTTTCTCACTTGTTTTTGTTGTTCCCACTTGTTTTGCATCCATTCCAAGCTGGGTACATTCATTGTTGGTTCTCGCAGATGAAAAGGTAATTTTAGAACCTCAGGTAGATTTTCACAGGCCTTTAATGCTGAATCAGGAGACAGACCAGCTTCCTCTCTCAGCACTTCTCCAGGGCTCTCCTCTCCACCTCAGTGACCTGAGTGATGCAACCCCTTTCATTCCTCACCCCTCAGCACAGGTG
Source organism: Talpa occidentalis (assembly GCF_014898055.3). NCBI lineage: Eukaryota > Metazoa > Chordata > Mammalia > Eulipotyphla > Talpidae > Talpa > Talpa occidentalis. Next base: position 56,582,986 of record NW_023604295.1, on the reverse strand, counting down.
TGCACATTTACATCTGCGCAAGCCCTTGCTCTCTGAAGCCAGGTGCCCACGCCCATGCTCTTAAGCGCCTTCTGTATTAACATGATCAAGGCCACAGGTGGTAGCCACAGATGCCAGCAGCAGAAGGTGGGAAAAAGCCTGACTTCATTTACCCTATACCACTTTATCCTCCATAGGCCTCCTTAATAACAGGCTGCTAAGTTTTATTCCAGATGATTGCTTCTGTAACAGGGTGGTCCCCAGGAAAAGGGGAGGTTCCAGGTTCCCTGCTATAGGGTAAGTAAAGTTATCAGGCTTTTCCGACATCCTGCCATTAGATTAAATGCATGCCTGATAGCGGGCACCTGGAGTAGGGTGTGGGCATGCATAGGTGGGATACACTTTATAAGGGTGGTGTCAGGAGTACGCCAGCAGAGCAAAAGAGAAGCAGAGATCACAAGAGAAGGCCAGAGAGTCCAGAAAAGTGAAGACTTGTTGGGGGCTGGAAGGCCTGCCAGCCTCCCGGTCCCCCAGCACCCCTACCTGCTGTGTACCTGGTAAACCCAATAAAAGCCTGCAAAAGCCATCGAGGGCTCTAGGAGTTCTCCTTCACCCGGCTGCATAGAATCAGAGATACTGCTCTGTGCCTTCCTGCCCCTACACCTGTCCCACCCCAGGGAGGAGAGCAAGGAAGAGAAGAAGCTGGAGAGGAGACTAAGGAAGGAAGGAGGCAGGATGGAGTGCAAGGAGACCTGGAGGAAGCACATGGAGCAGGAAGAAGCTGCACTTGCTTCCTAGTCCTAGAATGGTTGTAACGAATGTGGGTGAGTGACCCGTGGGGAGGTTAACAAGGGCAGCATGGATCTTGATTTTGATTTTGCTTTTTTCCTTGCAGACTCGTCTGGTTGTTTCTGACCCTTTATATGGGTTCCCACCAGAATGTGCTTTAGATTTGTGGCAGGTTTTTGGGCCTCAGAGGCTCTGCTTTGGGCCAACTCTGTTTGGCTGACCATGTACCCACCAGGAAATGGGGTGATTTTGTGTACCTGATTTGGAAACTCTATTCTTCCCCATTCTTGCCCTTTTCTGTATTGCACACTAATTGTGTTAAAGTTCCTTTCCATTGAAGGTCTTACTCACTAGAGTATGTTTTGTCTGGATGGGGCGGATGGCAGAACCTGTTTAGAGCCGGCTGGTTTGGGGGTTCTCCCTGCCCTGTAACATTTCTACTCAGGTGGAGGTTCTGAAGTTGATTACTTCCAGAAACCTTCATTCTTTTATTATTGGAACTTCTCAGTTTTCATCCACACTCTCAGCATTCAAGTCCTGCCCAGGAACCCTAGGCCCATAGCAGACGTTCTATTATTTCCAACCAGACTTTCCTAATGCCAACCATATGGTTACCTGGATGCAGAGCCACACCTGCTCTTGCTGCCAGACCTGTCTGTATTGGTACTGTGCCCATTTGCTGAGATACCCAAAAGGAAAACAGGCCCTTGTAGCAAGAGCAAGGATTTGGTGTCAAACCTTGATATGAATCCTGATACCACAGCTTACTAACTGTGGAATTCATTTTAATCTGAGAACCTCAGTTTCCTAAATGCCTACCTCAAAGCAAACAAAGATGATTTAGCATTCAAATGCAAATACTGTTACTATTTTTATTTATAATCAATGCTGGGCCTCCCAAAGATCATTCCAAAGGCTTACACCTAACACCAGGCACACTGGATTCTATGCCCTCACTGCCCTTTTCCTCCCTATGCCTCTGCTCCATGCTGTTGAGTGTGCCCAGTTACAGGTTCTGGTACTTTGTCATTGAAGAAAGGAGCTATTGGCATAACCATAAATCAGTCCAGCTACCAAGTTAACCGAATCACAAAAGGCTATTGAGCAGGAAGAGGTGGGTGTATGCAGGAAGAAGTAGTTGCCTAGAGGTATTCTTGGAATGCTAAGAAGGTAGGGCAATAGCTGAGGATAAAGCTAAATGGAGGACTGAAATAGGAGAAAATAGCAGGGAGTGGGCAGGGAGAACAAAGGAACTCTTATCTTCAATTATACTGACAGTTCTGGGCTTGGCCTACATTAGCAGGATCTTTGTTTTAGATCTTCATTTTGCTTTGTCTGTGTAGGTCTCTCCTGATGGGATGGCTGGGAATTTTATAACACCTCCTCCCTCTCTTCTGGGGAGGAAGGGAACTTCTCTGTAAAATCAGGTTCCTTCCATACAACACAGCTGCTTTTCTTCATAGAGATTCACTTTTGACAAGTAATTTATGTTGCTTTCAATTACTATGAGCTGTTACTGGGGGGTGGGAAGAAAGAATGGGAGACAAGATTGCTTGGGAGTGTTCTCATGTAGATTGTTGTAACAGGTGGCCTGAAGAACTGCTGACTTGAAGCTCTGCCACAGCTGCTCTCAGCTGGCTTGACTGATGCAAAAACCTCCCTGAACCGGGGGCAGGCATAACCCAGGTGCACAGAGTGAACAGCTGCCTTTATTTTAATTAGGGGAAGGAAGTGGGCACAGACTGGGAAAATAGTATTATAAGAACCAGAGTGCAAAGGGATGGCTTGATTCCATTTTGTTATGTTTTTATAAATGGTTTATAAAATCACATTGATGTCTCAAGTAGAGGGCTTTTGCCCATGTTGCTGGGCAGTGCTTCTCAGACTTGAATATGCACACAAAGTCCTCACCTGAGGACTTTGTTAAACTGTCGGTGCAAATTCAGTAGGTCTAGACTAGGCCTAAGTTTCTGCATTTCTAGCAACTCCAAGTGAAACTGTTATAGGACAGCCCCGATATTGAACGGGTTCCTGGCTGTGGGTCCTCACCCACACGCTTAAAAGGGACTTATGAATACTCCACTCACTACAGGCACACACAAAAGGTTAATAAAAGGTTTATTTACAAGGGAAAAGGAAATAAGGAAAATGTACAACTCAGGGAGAAAATAGGGAAATAAAGTCTTTAATGCGTCCTACCCGATCCGCTGACCTGGAAACCCAAAGTCACTCTCAGAGCTGGCCGGACGCTGCGAGCTGCTGGAGAGCCAAAATGGGGGACCCCCGCAAAGCCCACGTGTCTGTCTTTATACTCACTTGGCTGCTTAACCCCACCCTCAGGTCCCAGCCACCTTCCCTTTGGTGGTGATGGGATTTGGAGTTCCCAGTGTCTTTGGCTTTGGCCTGGGGTGGGGGTGGAGTGCACGAAGCCTGTATGGGATTAGCTTTAGGACATCCTTTTCCCCCTAACAAAACCAGGTTTGCTGGTCTACAGATGACATTCTGAGTAACAAAACTGTCAACTACACAGCACTTTAGAGTAAAAGATTGGTAAAAATACTGTTAAGCTGTCAAATATTAGAAATGGTCTTTCAGGAGGAATGAGGTAAACTACATACTGATGAGATTTTAAAGGAATTTGAATGACTAAAACTGTTATTAATGATTTAAAATTGCTCTTTTGACCTCTTAGACTTTTGATCATACATGGTAGTTTTAAAAGTACCCATTACAATTACATCAGAAATGGCTTAGTGGGAATATTTCAATTTCTGAGAATTTTAACTACAGGGTTTTTGCTTTTTTTTATTACTTTGACCATACACTCAAGCAACCAAGGGATTTTTTAAGTATTGAATTCAGCAGTTTAGATGCAAACCTTTAGAAGGGCTTTTTCTTCTGCTTTAGCAAAATGTTTAATTTTAAGGCACTATAAGTCTAAAAACTGAGGCAAATATCAGTGGGAATGCACTGCACCGAGCAAACTAGATGCTGAAAAGGAAAGCAATGATTCATTTGCACGTGCCATAGCCGACAGGAGAAGAATCTGTGAAAATGTTAAACTGGTGTGCTTTCACTCTTCTTCCTGTGCGCCAATGACAACTCTATCATCATCATTACTGCAGAAAGGGGAAGATGAAAAAAGGACGTTCCCGTGAGATGGGTGGAGGAAAGGGATGGAAGGATGCAAAAGGTGACTGATAATGCTGGCTGGCAAGACAAGTCAAATGGCCCAGAGACTAAAAGCAGCAGGAAAAACCAGAGTTGGGAATCAAATCAGCTGTAGCAGATGTCAGGGAGCTGCAGAAGGCAGGGGAGGCTGGATCTTTAGAGAAGTCCTCTGGGACAGGACTGAGCCGCAGATGAAGAGAGCTCAACTTGACCTGGAGACCCTAGCAGTAGATGAGGCAATTAGCTGCACCGAGGAGAAAAGACTCCTGGAGTTCCACCTTGCTTCCCCGGCATCATCACACCAAAGGGGGAAGTAAAAATCTGAAAGATTAGGACTTGACCTAAAAAACTCTGAGTTACCTCAAAAACCTATATAAATTGATTGAATTAAAATGAATCAATTTAGGTGCTTCATTTCCATCCCTCTTACTAAGTAGATCGGAAGTTCTTAAAGAGGATCAAGACTTTCTCAGAAAATAAATTATCTTTTGTTCAGCTCAGAGCAAATGAGTTTAATTCCCAATCTTGCTTCACCTTAATGAATCATCACATTTCAGTCGGCAGGCTACTTGGTACTGAAGTGGAAACAGAGTTTCACACCAACTTCTCCGTCAGAGCTCCTCTCCCAGTTCTGTTCCTCTGTGAACTGAATTCTAACAAGGCTTTGGCACTGTCAGGATCTCTTTTTTTTTTTTAAGATTTATTTATTTATTTATACAAGCACTGGGTACAGTCAGAAGCGCGGGAGGGTGAGAGGATTCACCAGAGCCAGAGCGGGGAACAGAACAGGCAGACCGAAGAACTACACTGCTGAGGGGAGCAGTGGGCAAGACAGGAGAGGACTGCTGTGACATGTGGGACCCTCACCCGGCGGCTGGGGATCGAACTAGCGCTGGAGAGGCCGCGGGCGGCTTCGCAGCCCAGCGCTCAATCGCTGTGCCACCAGGGGAGGCCCACTGTCAGGATCTCTTAATGCCAGAAGACTGGAAATTAGAGGGTCACCCCAGAAACCTATGCTCAATGGCTGAAGCCACAGTAGTATTTGTTGTTTGATATTTGTGTGACTTAATTTTCTAAATGTGTTCAGGAAACAATCAAAAAAGCAGGAGCATCAGAAAGAGACTTCATGCTGGAGTCTACTTTAGGCATTTATCAACCATCTGGATATGGTGGTTATGGGCAGCCGCTCTCCTTCTATAAAGTGGAAACTTAATAATACCACTTTTAGAGCTACTGAAAGGACTAGCAATATACATGTGAGTTGATGGACACACAAGTGAAGCTCAGTAAGTCAGAACTATATATTATTCCAGTTCCTTCCACTGTGCTAAGGGCCCTGTAATAGCCTGTTCAACTGGAACCACAGACTATTCCTCTCACCAGGCAGAGCATTTTCCATGTAATACAACTCCCCACACATTTTCCTTCCAGAACAGGTGTCATGGATGCTCTGCTTTGCCACCCAAACCACCAACACGCCCCCACCCCTGTCAGTACCAAAGGAAACATTTTCCCCATTGCTGACAGAAATTTTCCACTCTCTCTAGAAATTTCCTCAAAGTTATAGCCACTTCCTGGAGAGGCAATCTATATCCAAGGACTGGTAGACACAGGGGGATAAAGGCCAATCCTAGTGGCCCAAGCCAAGGAAATTCTGAAAGGTCATCCCAGTCTCAGAGCTCAGCTGGCCAAGGGAGATTTTTCAGTGACTGCGTCATAACCCAACTTTTCCTTCTCCCGGCCCAGTTCTGCTTCCTTACCTTTTCCCTATAGATACTGGCTAAGAGCCCTCTCTCACAAACATCCTGTCTGCTGCTCTCTGACTCAGAGTTAGTCTCCTAAAGAACCCATCTGATGACACAGACCACTATGTTCCCTCCACAGAACCTTGTACCTAACTATTATTATCAATACTAACACTGTGCTGTTGCCAACACAAACATGGTGAAATAAATATTCCTAGCCCTCTTGGCCTGTTTTTGGTCCACTATTATATGTCATAGACATGCTCCTTCCTTCAGAAGGGTTTTCCTCAGCCTGCCCACCAAAGGAACATGTCCCAGAGACACTATTACTTATGCAGTGGTCTTAGGATACTTGCGTCCCGAAGTGGTAGCTAACATAGACATTGCCTTGAGCCTTGCTTTGATCCAGAACAAAACTCTGCAACCATGCCAAGAAGGTTTTTATATCATTGGTTTCACTCTATGTGAAACTGCCAATTCTTCTAAACAGATTAAACACCTGCATGTAACATAAGCCCTACAAGTAGGTATATAAATGGATCATTTTAGAAAATGAGTGGAATAAATATGCTCTAGAAACTACAGCACAAACAGTTCCCAATTTGTGTTCTCTGAGTTGATTTGCAAATTGGTTATTTGGAACTCAGGATGCATTACTCCAGAAGGAACATTCTAAGTGATGGCTAGTTTCACAGTGTTATTCACAAAGTCCTAGAAAACTCACAACATCATTAAAATGGCACTGCTTTTATGCAGAAAATACCCTTCATAGGGCATTAGAGGGAAATTATGTAGCAACAGGAACATGTTATCTCTCATAGCTGCACTCTCCTCTCTGCCACACATTGCTGGAATCATCTGTGTTCAAGATGGCAGTAAGGTCAGGCAATAAACCTAGCCCTGCTCCTTGCCTCTCCCCAGAATCCTCCCTGCAGACCTTGGACACAAATGTAATACAGACCTGGTGACCTCTGACCTCTGCCTTCTGCTGGATGATAAGCAAAATACACATGATTCAAGAATGCTCCTTGATTCCTGAGTTACAAAGAGCATGTTCTCTGGCACAGTGCTGAATATAGTTTGGGAGTACCAGTATGCATGTGAGAGTAGGTCCCATTATTTCCTATGTATAAACCTAACAAAGAATGGTTGAAGTCAAAAAATCTTAACTTCTGGTTTTAATGTATCCACTCCTCCAGCAATTCCAACCTGTCACACAAATGCAAACAAAAAAAATAAAACCTTCTAAAATGATAATTCTATGAGACCTCCTGTAGCAGAATAAGTACATCTATAGTGTAACACATAGATTTCTTAAAGTGTAATCCCATGATGCTTGAACGTCATGTGCAAACTTGTTAAAAATGCTAATTTGGAAAACAACTCCAAAACTATTGAATCAGAAACTGTTAGATTGAGACATAGCAATCAGGATTTTAACAAGACTCCAGATTATTCGTTATACCTACTAAATATATGCCTTATTTATTTAATACACTAAAACTTGAGGATCACCAATGTAACAACTTTGAAAAATTCATGTAATAGAATCAAGATTAATTTCTTTTCAAAAAGAAATGACTAGAAAAACTGTCACTCTAAATATTCTATATATACTATAAAATATTATTTTTCTAAAATACCCCAAAGTTCAACTCAAAAAAAGATGTGTATTCCATATCTCATATGTTCAAGCTGTTAGGGGGAAAGGATGTCCTGAGCAAACTCCATGCAGGCTTTGTGGATGCCACTCCCACTCCATCAAGACACTGGGAACTACAATCCCATGATCCCCAAAGGGAAGTTGCAAGGACCTAAGGGCAGAGTTAAGCAGCCATTTTCTCAGTTTGTAAATAAAACCAGCCATGTTAGTGGGGTCTGGGGCACTTGGCTTGTGCTCTTGGCCAGGCAGGTTTGGTCTCACGGGTCATTTGGGATTCTAGGACTGCAGAACAGATAGGGCACATTTAAGAATTTATCTCCCTCTTTTCTCCCTGAGTTGTACATTTCCTCATTTCCCTTTCCTTGTAAATAAACCTTGTGTTAACCTTTTGTGTGTGCCTGCAGTTTAAGTCCCCTTTAAGTGCGCAGATGAGGACCCACAGTCAGGCAACCCGTTTTAGAGCGGGGTTGCCCTATAACAAAGCTACTACCTTGAATGCTAAAGAAGATTAAAATGGGAGTGACTATATAATTAATGGAGTATAAAGAAGTTGCAATCTTACATGACTAAAAGGGAAGAAGGATTAATACTAGAGACAATATTTGTACTTCTATGGGAATTATATAAAAATGTAATTGGGAAAATAAAAGAAAATAATTGTATAGGAAGAAATCAGAACAAAATTTTGAAGCAATATCAGAGACAGGCCTTGAAAGACAGATTTATATCTAAACAATAGAAGCAATGTTGGAGAGATGGAGGGTACCTTGGAATTAATAGAGGGCAAAGTTTCCCAGGAAAGAAGATTACATGAGTAAAAGCCAATGACACAAAAGCATAGCTCAAAACTCCCTCCAAGGTGTGTTAATAAATGGGTTATAGTTATGATTAAACAAATTCTTCCCAATTCTTCAGACAGCTGGGTGAAGAATGGAGCAGCCAGACCTCAGGTAGATTACCCCACCATGAGCAGTTGTGTACAGCCAGCCCAGCATGACTTACTGATATTATTCTAATGTTACCGTGAAGCCTGTTAAAGGAATCAAGGCAAATGAATAGAGTTTAGACACAAAGTAGATAAAGTGAAGAGACAAGAAAGTCTTCAATGCCATACTCAGTAGTTTGGATCTTATTGAAAAGATAATAGAATGAGTTTGGGGCAAAAAAAATAAATAAATAATAGGATATGATTTGCCAAGCTTGTAAAATTGTTATCACATAATATAAATGGAGTAAGACAAATAGGTTAGGATGGTATCATTTAAGACAGAGAGAAGTAATAAGATCTCAAACTACTGTGGAACCGAAAAGGAAAGTTGCAGGATAATCAGCTCAAGTCACTAACACCCAATTGTCTGTCATATACAAGATAGATATTATCACTTGAAAACAAATACTGCAAATTGCCCTTTATTTTAAGTAAGTTAAAAATCTATTATACAGACATCTAAGACCACTATACAATTGTAAGTGGCAAAATAACTGCAATAAAGGAAGCATAAAATGTTATTGAGGTTTAAATGATCACTGGGTAACTTTTGTATGGAGGTATCAGGAGTTATTTCACAGTATTGGTTTAGCAATGAGCCTTTAATAATACAGAACATTAGCAAAAGAGATATGGATAAAAGTATCCTAGGTACAGCAAACAAAACAAGTTTAATAAAATACAGAGGCAGATGAGTTTATACTAGTTAGTAGTGCAATATATTTGGAAAAAATGGAAGATGAGCTGGAAGTCATTAGGGAAGTACAAATCAAATCACAGTGATACACCACTTCATTCACTAAGATGGCTCTAATAAACAAAACTTATAAATGTTGGCGCGGATGTGGAGAAGAACCTGCACTCTTATATACTACTGGGGGTATACTATATTGCAGGCCTTGTGCAAAATACCTTGGCAGGTCCTCAACAAGTTAAACAGAATAAACATAGGATCCAGCAATTCCACCAGATATTTAATTGGAAGACTTAAAACAGATCCACACAAAAATTTACACATAAATGTTTGCAGTAGCAAAACGTCAAAAAGTGGAAACCATCCAAATATCCATCAACTGATAGATGGACAAATAAAACATAGGATACAGGTTTCTCTACCCCTCACTACCTGAAGGTAAAGCACTCCTATGAAAACTGAAGCTGAAATGCCATAAAGTAGAGAAGCAATTACTACTTACATGAAAAAGTTTTTAAGTGCCCCATCACAAAAATATAAAATACCAAATCATACCAAGTAACACATAAAATCTAAAATAACATTAACACAGAGCAAAAGCAGGAATGATATGATAAATTCACAGCCTGGATAAATCAGTTCTCCAGGAAGGAGCTTGGCAGCGCCAATCTCACTGGACAGTTCAGGCTGTCCACTGCCTTTAGTACAGCTGGGCAAAACGAATGTGCAATGATTTTCACTTTTTGCCTTTTGTTATGAAAGTGAAGTTAGGTTCTCTTGCAGTAGTCAAAAACCAGATCTTTCATATAGGTGGTATAATGCAAATTCTTGAAAAGTGAAGAATACCTGTATCCATTACATACAATGAAATATTATTAAGCTACAAAAAGGAATGAAAGATGATACATGCCATATAACATGGATTAACCTTGAAGCCATTATGCTGAGTTTAAGAAACCAGGCATAAAAAAGGCTATATATTTTATGATTCCAGTATGTGATATATCCAGAATAGGCAAAGCAATAGAGACAAATACTAGTGGTTTCCAGGAAATAGGTGGAAGAAGAAACAGAAGTTAATGCTAATGGATGGATATGGGATTTTTTTCTGGAGTGATAAAAATGGTCTAGAGTTAGATAATGGTCATGATTGCACAATTCTGTGAATATACTAAAAAACATTAACTAGGTGAGTTTTGTGGCATTTGAATTATATATCAGTGAAAAAGAGAAAAGGGGGGGCCTCCCTGGTGGGCAGCGGTTGAGCGCTAGGTTGCGAAGCTGCCTGCAGCCTCTGCAGTGCAAGTTCGATCCCAGTTCGATCCCCGGCTCCTCCCTGGACACTGGAGGAGGGTCCCACATGGCGCGCAGACCTCTCCTGCCGCCCGCTGCTCCCCTCAGCAGTGTACTTCGGTCCTTCTGCCTGCTCTGCTCTTCCCTCTGGCTCTGGTGAATTCTCTCACCCTCCCGCGCTTCTGACTGTACCCAGTGCTTGTATAAATAAATAAATAAATCTTTAAAAAAAATAAAAATAAAAAAAATTTTAAAAAGAGAAAAGGGAAGGGAGAGAGGGAGGCAAAGACAGGGAAGGAAGGAGAGAGGCAGGGAGGGAGAATACCACCAGATAAGGCCAGGTACCAGGCCAGAAAAAGCTCAACTATGATTGGATTAATTTTAACTGCTGGCAATCTCAAAGATAAACCAACATTTTTTCAACTTCTTGTAAGATTTGAGGACTTTAATTAGCTTGTCCAAGACCACAAAGCTAAGCTACTCAATTGTGAAGTTATTATGCAACCTGTCTAAACGCTGTGTACTTAATATCTGTTGCCTTCTCTGGTATGAGGATAATTTCTCACAATAGCCAAGATGGGTATTGTCAAAAGAAAAAAGAAAGAAAAGAAAAATGGGCCTCCCTGGTGGCACAAGGGGTTAAGACACAACCTATGAAGCTATCCATAGCCACTGCAGCACAAATTTGATCCCTGGCCAGGGAGCTACCCACATGGTGCAGCAGGCCTCTCCTGTCTCACCCGCTGCTCCTCTCAGCAGTGTATTTCAGTCAATCAGCCTGTTCTCTTCCCCACTCTGTCTGGTGAATCCTCTCACCTTCTGCACCTCTGGCCTGTACCCCAAAAGAACAAAAGAAAAAAGAAAAAGAAAAGAAAAAAATGGTAGGAAATAAAGAAGAACATTAAAAATAGGGGAGGTATGTTTGTTTATATAGAAAGTGAGGGTGAGAAATACCCATACACGATAGGGTTTTTGAAAAAAATAAGAGGGATTAACAAAATAAATGTGTCATCTTACTGAACATCTCTTTTATGCCATCCCTATTTCTGTGAGTGAAAAGATAGAATGAAATATTAAGTGTTGTAGTTAGAAATTGAAATAATCTTCACATGGCAAAAAGAAACTTCCTAACCCTGCTATAAAATCTTCCCACTTAGGGCCTCCCCAGTGGCGCAGCAGTTGAGCGCTGGGTTGTGAAGCTGCCCGCAGCCTATGTGGTGCCGGTTCGATCCCCGGCTGCTCCCCGGCCACCGGAGGAGGGTCCCACATGGCGCGCAGACCTCTCCTGCCGCCCGCTGCTCCCCTCAGCAGTGTACTTCGGTCCTTCTGCCTGCTCTGCTCCCCACTCTGGCTCTGGTGAATTCTCTCACCCTCCCGCGCTTCTGACTATACCCAGTGCATGTAATAAACAAACAGATAAATAAATAAATCTTAAAAAAAAAAAAAGAAAAAAAGAATTTATTTAAAAAAAAAATCTTCCCACTTAACAAAAATTCTGCATTCTATAATTAAGAATACAGCTAGCTCAATCCAAACACTGCTTTTTTAAAAGATTTATTTATTTATGCATACAACAACTGGGGTACAGGCCAGAAGTGGGGGGTGAGAGGATTCCCCAGAGACAGAGTGGGGAACAGAAGAGGCAGATTGACTGAAATACACTGCTGAGGGGAGCAGCGGGTGAGACAGGAGAGGTCTGCTGCACCATGTGGGTAGCTCTTTGGCTGAAGACAGAACTCGTGATGCAATGGCTGCGGACAGCTTCTTAAGTTGAGTCTTAACCCCTTGCGCCACCAGAGAGGCCCTCCAAACTACTGCTTTTGAGGCTAATGTCTGTGTTCAACTCTCATGTGACTAAGTGACCTAATCTCATTGTACCCCTAAACCTGAAAGCTACATCAAAAACATGCCCTTGATAACAAATGTGGAATAGGATGAAATCACACAAATGGATGAAAGTAAAATCTTTCAACATCAAAAAAGAAAAAAAAGGCATACAAAGGGACTTCTTTATGACAGAAGAAAAATAATTTTTGTCATGGTGGACACATATAATAAAATGTATTGTCTATATGCAATATTATTACTTTGACATTGGAGGGAAAATTTAGCCATATTTCTCATACAATGACCACAATCAATTTTCTCTATTTAGGAGAAACAGTAAAATTTGTGGGACCAAGGAAGAAGAAACTTTGGAGTAACATCAAAGGAAAAATTATTGTGAGCATAAAAAATAGCAAAACTCAGATTTATAACAAATGGAGGTGTGAAGCTAGATAGGTTACTTTTGGGGGAAAACAGTGAAATGTTTATAAATGATAAAGACGACAAACATATTTAATGCCTATTTTTTTTCTATTTTCACTAACGAAATGAACTATATTACTGAAACCCTTGTAAATGATGCAATTCTCCATGTTAATATTATTTCCCAAAGCAAGAGATACAGAATTGATGTCATTTTAAAAAATCTCAAATAATGTAACATAAGCAAATTTCGTAAGTAGGGGTAATGGTTCCAGCAACGATGAGGTTTAAGGTCAACTTGGAGAAACACTCAAAAGTGACATGCCAAATGAAAACAAGAAGAAAAAATGATAACCCCTGAAAACACCATGAAATACAATTGTCCCAAACATATGATTTTGGTTGTTACTAGAATATGAATTAACACAAGAAAATCCTCTTTTAGGATTTTCAAAACATTTTGACAGTTATTACACCAATTACTGAGGGAAAGCATCTAATATGGCAGGAACAGCAGGGAGACGATTATTCCTACATGATAGGGCAACTCCTGAAATTAAAATATATAGTGCAAAATAACATACTCATTTTTCTTTGCTTTTCCCTACTAAGTATACATATAAAGCTGAGAACTAATGTAAGAGACAACCAAAAGAGAAACCTGAGATATGGAAAGAAAAAGACTGATTATGAGATCCAGAGCTAGGAAGATAGCACCAGGCTTTCTCATACATCTGTTCAACAGCAAAAGCAAGCCAGGCCTGGCATTTCCTGACATCCCAGTATCCACTGAAGGCAATCCACACAGGTTCGTCTTTTTCCCTAGATCAAATAGGAGTCTCAACAACACCAGGCAAGCCCAGCAATACTAGCACAGGGGGTTGGCCAGAGGCCCCACTGAAAATAAAAGGCCAGAGAAAACACTTCCCTTTGCTGGACTGAGACTTCCTTCTTCAGTTAGAGTTACCAGGCAGCACCAGTGGCTCAGCTCAGGAAGCCACTTGGCCCCTAGGGCTAGAGAAGCTCTTCCCTTAGGTGGCACCAATAGGGATGATAAGTGGCCAGTCTAGGAAGTTCTTATCCTCCCACAGGTCATGGACTCCCTCTCCCAATTAGAGACACCAGGATGTCTAGACTGGGAAATGTCCCAGTAGCTTCAGGCAGGACCAGACACTAAATAAATGAAAATAGCACCATAAAAACTCTTAAAATTAAATTTCCACTGAGCATGATCCCTTCCAGCTCCATCCATGTTGCTGCAAATTGCATGTGTTTATCTTTTTTGATTGCTGAGTAATATTCCATTGTGTATATGTACCACATCTCTGGATCCAGAGATGTGGATAAAAAATCATTTATAAATAAATAAAAATCATTTATTTTTGGGCATTTGGGTTGTTTCCATAGCTTAGCTATTGTAAATAGTGCTGCTTAAGCCAGAAAGATAAAGAAAAATACCAGATGGGCTCACTCATAGCAGGAATTTAGAAAACCTAAATAAGGGACCAGGAAAAAGACTAATTATAATAAAGTAAAAATCAAAATCAACAAGCAACTATAAACCACTATGGGGGAAGGAGGGAGTAGGATCACAACAAGTGGGGGTGGGAATTGTTTGGGGACTATAACCAAGATGAAAATGCATACATTGTACAAAAATGAAAAATGTAAATAAATAAAATTAAAATAATAATAATAAAAAGATAGTTATTCATGAAGCAATGATGTTATCTGTGACCATGAAATATAGTAAATAAATTGAATATCCAACAAAAAAATATTTAAATTTCCACCTGGACCACAAACAAAAAGTAGAGCAGGACCTGTAGGTTAAACCTAAACAGGATGACTGCCTCCTAAAATAAAAATTTAAATAGGACCCAGAGTCTCCTAACATGATAACCAAATTATTTGGAATATATTTTTTAAAAAACACTATGCCTCTGAATCACCTAAGTGATGTAAAACAATGTGACCTCAATAAAAAATAAAAATAAATATTTTTAAAGAATAAAAGAGAACATAAAAATGCCTAAAGTAAATGTTTGAAAAAAAATCATTTTCAACAAGCAATTACAAATTGTCTTGAGAAAAATGAAAAAACAAAAAGGTTCAACAAATGATATGTTAACTCCTAGTGTCAGGTTAAGGTCACTGGAAGAAAAGTTTTACCCTTAGTATAAAAATAAAACTATAACCATTTGAGCTTTCTCATAACTAAAAAAATGACCTCAAAAAATTTACAATAACCCACTAGGTTTTTAGGTAATTTTCTTCAGGATTTTCTCCTGCAAATTCCAGAGAACACATTTATGATCCTGGCCAAACACCCATCTCTCAGAGGTGCCAAGAGGGGATTCATGCTGAGTCAGCACCCAAAACTTCAAAGGTCACGCAATCGTAACTCTGGGAGTCTGCATGATGGAAATCGCAAAACCTTGGCAAACCTACCGAGCTTAACTTAAAATTAAAAAGTAAAGAAAGAGCACATGGGGTTAGGAATAAAACTTTTGATAAAATGAGCTATCTTTTAAAGTGAAATATCAATGAGTTCCTAAACAATATAGTTCAATATAGTATTATATATTCAAGTTACTGGGACCTAAAGGGATTTATTAAAATGTTGGCCTCCTAAAAGTGACTGGATGCTGGAGGGACAATAAATACCAGCCATTTAGTGCATATGGGATTGTGGTGATCAATTAGTGAGTGACCATATAGCCATTCACAATCTTGTAATAAAAGTAGCTATTCAGCTATAAATCACCATTGTGATGGGGCCTTAAAACCCACAATATCTCATCAGACTATCTAATGGGCATTTTTATTAGCTGCCTAAAGGAGCTGATAGGATTATTGGAATGTTTTAGTCATGTTTCAGCACCCAGGCCTGCATAATCATATCCCAACAATTCACCACAACTAAGCAAATGGAAATTCTCCCACTACAAAGGCTGCTCTAATAGTAGCTCTTAATCTTCACTGCACACGTATATGTGTTTCTATGATCTAAAACTAATAAACATGGTTTTAATGTTTCTAACTATTATTTTCAATATTCCGTAAGGTAATCAATTTGTCTAATTTTAAGCAGCATAACTCCATAAAGGAGATATTTGGCATGGAACCTGATTTAAAATGCATTCTTTTCTCAAGTGATTGAAGAGTTGTAATGAAAATTTATAATTTGTAGTATATTATGGACGGAAGTGAATTGAATTTCGCTATTAAAATTATGCATGGTTCAAAATCTTTTGTACTCTAACACATAGAAACCAGCAGACAAAAGCAATTACATTAGCTATGCTGTCATCCAGAACATCTGAAGAATGCTATTTATCCAATCTTATCAATTTAAACTTACTCTACTACATAGCTGAGTACAAATACCAGGCCATGACCATCACATTAATACCATGAGGCTATCCCAAATGCCATTTCTGGAAATCAGTGAAGAGAATTTTATTGGGTCCAGGCTATTTCACTTGAAGGCAATTGTCAAGATCAATCCATGTCTAACTTAGATTTCTAACTTAATTTGTAACTTGATTTATACCTACAATGCTTGTAGATTAGACAACTGATTAAGAAGAACTGATTTGTTCTCAGGATATGGACCTTTCAAATAAATTGCATTCTTACCCTTCACAAAAATTAACACATTATTTCCAAAATATATAAATTATTCAGAAGTAATAAAAGAGATCTCCCTTTTGTGAAAAGCAATTTCAATGATGATGTGCCTTATGACAATTTTGTGACATTTAGAAAATCTTCTGTATATCAGAATATACAGGTTATAAATTTATACTAAGAGATTCATTATTGTGTGTAGTCTAGTTCATATAACAATAGACATTATTCATGAAATATGCTAGTTTAGCTTTGAATTTGTGTCTAATGTAAATGGAGTTAATTGCTTTTTTATTTTTTTTTAAATAATAGATTTTATTTTTATATTCCCCATACAATTGCAACCCCCCCATTTTGACCCCAATCCCTCCCCTCCCACCCCCCACCTCCCAAAAAGTGTCTCTGGCTCATAGTTTTTTGTTGATTTTGATTTTCACTTTCTTATAGTT
This sequence comes from Talpa occidentalis, assembly GCF_014898055.3. Lineage (NCBI taxonomy): Eukaryota > Metazoa > Chordata > Mammalia > Eulipotyphla > Talpidae > Talpa > Talpa occidentalis. The sequence continues at coordinate 56,566,332 of NW_023604295.1, read as the reverse complement.
ATTCATTTTCCTGGTCCCTTATTTAAGTCTTCTAGATCCCTGCTATGAGTGAGACCATCCGGTATTTTTCTTTTTCTTTCTGGCTTATTTCACTGAGCATGATCCCTTCCAGCGCCATCCATGTTGCTGCAAATTGCATGTGTTTATCTTTTTTGAATGCTGAGTAATATTCCATGGTGTATATGTACCACATCTTCTTGATCCAGTCATCTATTTTGGGGTATTTGGGCTGTTTCCAAAGCTTAGCTATTGTAAACAGTGCTGCTATAAACATAGGGGTGCAGGTGCTCTTTGGAATTGATGTTTCTGTGTCCTTTGGGTAAAAACCTAGGAGTGGAATTGCTGGATCATATGGAAGCTCTATGTTTAGTAGGTCCAGAAATCTCCACACAGCTCTCCATAGTGGTTGGACCAGTTTGCACTCCCACCAGCAGTGCAGGAGAGTTCCTTTTTCTCCACACCCTCGCCAACATTTGTTGTTGCTAGTTTTTTAATATGTGCCATTCTCACTGGTGTAAGATGGTATCTCATGGTAGTTTTGATTTGCATTTCCCTGATTACAAGTGATGTTGAACATTTTTTCATATGCCTGTTGGCCATTTGCATTTCCTCTTCAGAGAAATTTCTTTTTAGCTCTTCTGCCCATTTTTTGACTGGATTATTTTCTTTGTTGTTGTTGAGTCTCATCAGCTCTTTTCAGTTAATTGCTTTTTTAAAGGAAGATATGGCTCATTTCACCTACCAAGACTGTTTTTATATAATCATTATAAATTTGAATTATAAAGTGAACTTCTTGAACTAAGGATCATCAAGTTCTGCAACCAGGATATGAAAACTAACTTCTGTTGTCAATATAAAAACTATAAGCCTAGTCCTGGAAACTAAAGACCAAAAATAGTCTGAAAGACCTCAGATTATACATTTCTTATCAACTTTAGTTTACCACTGTACTTTTGAAAATGAATATAAATTTTACAATTAAATACAGGTTGACTATATTTCATGTTATCATCCAAAAGATATCACTAGAATTAACTGAATTTTAAAATTTCAGTAAAAGTGGTATTCTACATCAGACTGAAATTATAAACAAAGAAGAGCTGTATCTTTTTAAAAATACTATTTTGAAGTCTCCCAAATTGGTCTGATGATATCTGCTCCCTTCTAACCATAAACATTCACAGCCCCAGACTGAAGGATGGAGGCAGGCATCCTTCGAGTTCTGTGCCTATTCTGTGTCTACTTTATACTCATGCATATGTTTGTAGCATTTATCCCACCCCTCGTTTAACAAACCCTCTCCTACTTTTTTCCTTAAAACCAGAACCCGGCTGTTCCATTTCACCCACCTCCTACCATCATCCTCAGTATCAGGTTCCTTTTCCACACCTACTTTACGTATTTATTAATCTAACCACCCAGAGTTCCTAGAATAAATCATATACTTTGTTTCTGAATTAAGGTGAGCCCTCAGCACTATAGCTATGTGACCCTGGTCTATTCTAGACAGTAGCTATTCCAACCACCACTTCAAGATCCATCCCACTGTAACCCACCATGCTCTCAATAGAAAATCTTGTGTCCTATTGCATAGAGATGATGAAGCTAACAAAAATGGATTCTTTTAGCATTCTAGCCCATCACATCTCCTTTCCGCTAAACTCAGGGGGAAAATTGGCTTTTCTATTATTCAAGGTTAATTGCACAATGTCATAAGTTGATTCCTTCCTGTCTGTTCAATTCTCAATGTTCCCCCCCTAGTTCTCACCCCGCCTCCAAAAACAGTCAAATGGAAAACTCCTGTTTCAATTCTCTTTTACCTAACATACATAGCCCCATCTCTTGACAACTATATTCTTTGAAAGAACAATTGAAATTGAAATTCTATATTCTTTAGAAGACCCTACCATGCTTGTTCAGTTCTTCACATGGAATGACTTTTCTTACTTGTATCCTTCAGAAAAACATACTCATCTTGAATTATCATGTCCTCTATGGTTTAAAAATCTGTTTTGAAGGCAATACCCAAAAAGATGTGGCTAAAATGCTACTAACAGGGACAGGCTTTGGTATAATTTCATTGCCTCACAATGTATATGATATTAGGAAAAGGTTCTTGCTTGACACAAATAAGGAAAGGATTTTTTTTAATGAGTCTCTCATTTTATATTTATATCTCATAAAGTAGATAATAATTTTGACGAACAGCCTTGGCATATCATAATAGAGCAGGCCTTCCAAAATCAACACATACATTTCTGCATTAACAAATGTAAATGTGAACTAGCCTTGAAGGCAATACACTCAACTGAGAAAACATTGCTGCCGGAGTTCAGATTCACCAGAATTTGAAATTATTTCTACCATTTACTATGTATGTGTCCTAGAACATGATATTTAACTCTGAACCTCAGTTTTTGAAATAGGAATGACATAACTAGATCATAGGCCTTTTACCAAGATTATAATAGGAAAGTTCTTATAAATATCTAAATATAACTCCAAAGGAAGACAAATATCAGGTGTCTTCCATTCCCCATTTCTCCCTTTCCCTTCAGTGCTGTTACTCAAAAACAGAACCAGGTACATCATAGACTTCAATGAGATTTCATTTGGACCACTTGAAACACTTGTCACCTTCATTATTCCATGCTACCCTGAGAAATCTGGACTATTACAATCAGGACTGGAGAGAGTTAAGAAATTGAAGAAATCATTTGAATAAACATTCTAGATCCCTGGGGAAAAGCTGCCAGAGTTAAATATCACAACTGATCTACTCATAATCAATTTATAGCTGCACTGCTACAAAGGGAAGACCTCTTGCTTAATAGAAGCATTTATGTTAACCCAGATACCCTTTCAACAGGAAGCAACAGAAGGGACTACACAAGCATTGGTGGGTGACACTGAAATCATTCACTAAATGCTCCTGTGCTACGTGGGTAAAGTGAGCACAGCCATCCTCAAGGAGCTTATGGTATGTGATTAAGAAAAAGTGAGAGCAGGGCCACCCTGGTGGTGCAAGGGGCTAAGTCTCAGCACTATGAAGTTATTGGCAGCCACTGCAGAACTAGTTTGATCCCCAGCCAGGGAACCAACCCATATGGCACAGCAGACCTCTCCTGACTGGCCCGCTGCTCCCCTCAGCAGTGTATTTCAGTAGATCTGCGTGTTCTGCTCCCTAGGCTGTCTCTGGTGAATCCTCTCACCAATATCTACCACCATCCCACCACCACCACCACCCTCCCCCCGCAACTGTGGCCTACACCCCAGTTCTAGTATGCTTAAATAAATAAATCTTTTTTTTTAAGATTTATTTATTTATACAAGCACTGGGCACAGTCAGAAGCGCGGGAGGGTAAGATAATTCACCAGAGCCAGAGCGGGGAGCAGAACAGGCAGAAGGACCAAAGTACACTGCTGAGGGGAGCAGCAGGCGGCAGAAGAGGTCTGCACGCCATATACCCTCGCCGGCGGCCGGGGATCGAACCAGCGCTTCAGAGGCTGCGGGCAGCTTCGCAGCCCAGCGCTCAACAGCTGCGCCACCAGGGAGGCCCTAAATAAATAAATCTTTAAAAAAGAAAAAGTGAGAGCAAGAGCATAGGAAAGAGAGAAAACTAGAGAGGGAGAGGGGAGTAAGAGACAGAGGAGTAAGAGAGCAGGGCAGCACAGGAGAGAATGGGGAAAGAGAGGGAGGAAGGGGAGAGGGAGTAGATGTTGGGTAGGAGAGATGAGAAAGAGTTGGGGTGGCATGGGGTGAGTCTCCCAGCTTTGCCTCTGAACTTGAAAGCAATCTGGGTGGTAACAACTGGAAGGACTTCTGGCAGAAGTGGTGGAATCTTCAGGAGCTCAGAAACACCAAATTGAGCCTAGGATGACTGTAGCAGCTGCAAGCCCCACACAATTAGAATGTTGGCAAGTCAAGCAGAAAACAGAGCCAGGAATAATAGCGAGCAGCAGCAGAGCCTCTGAATCTGACCATTCCCCCACATGTTTTAAGCATATGTTTAGCCCAGCAGGGGTCATGGTGACAGCTGAAAAGCCTCTTCAGAAGCTGTCAGAGGTGGCATTTGTGAAAGTCTCTTGGTTCCTTAAAGTGCCAATAAGGGTGTTTCCTTGCACATTAGCATGAAATGTGCCTGAGAGTAGCATGAAATGTGCGGAGAGAAGGAGTGGGTCAGCCCAGGGGGTGCAAAAGCCGACCAAAGGCCAGGAGAGCTCACTTGAAAAAAGCACCGGTCTGGTTCCTGTGGCCTCTGGAAACCCTGTCACTACACTGTCCCCATCCCCAAAAGTCACCCAGGAAACACCCAACAGTCCCTGGATCATCTGAACTTGCTGGTCAGTCTCTAAAGAAAACAGCACTTACTCACCAAGCATATCCCCATAAATAGTATTTAGAGTGGTAATCTGTGATGTTTAAACATTATGATCAAAAAAGTCAAGTCCTGATATTGACAAAGAGCGGGAAAGTTACAGGACTAACTACATTGAGAGATTATGTTATTCCTGTCTCCACAAGCCTACTAAATGATCATATTCCTTACTTGGCCCCTTCTTTGATTAAAATCTACTACAAAACATTAAAATGCCATAGTTCTGGTTGTGCAAATACTTTTTTAAATCCTAACTTTCTTTAAGACACTTAATCAAGTGCCTCCCCCAGTGGCGCAGCGGTTGAGCGCTGGGCTGCAAAGCTGCCTGCAGCCTCTGCAGCGCCAGTTCGATCCCCAGCAGCCGGGCGAGGGTCCCGCGTGGCGCACAAACCTCTCCTGCCGCCCACTGTTCCCCTCAGCAGTGTATTTTATCAGTCTGCCTGTTCTGTTCCCCACTCTGGTGAATTCTCTCACCCTCCTGCGCTTCTGACTGTGCCCAGTGCTTGTATAAATAAACAAATCTTTAAAAAAAAAAAACGCTACCTTATTTAAAAAAAAAAGACAATCAAAAAGAAAAGATGGGGCCTCCCCGGTGGCGCAGCGGTTGAGCGCTGGGTTGCGAAGCTGCCCGCAGCCTCTGCGGCACCGGTTCCATCCCCGGCTGCTCCCCGGCCACCGGAGGAGGGTCCCACATGGCGCGCGGACCTCTCCTGCCGCCCGCTGCTCCCCTCAGCAGTGTACTTCGGTCCTTCTGTCTGCTCTGCTCCCCACTCTGGCTCTGGTGAATTCTCTCACCCTCCCGCGCTTCTGACTGTACCCAGTGCTTGTATAAAAAATAAATAAATAAATAAATAAATAAATAAATAAATAAATAAATAAATAGATAAATAAATAACATGCCTCTAAAAAAAAAAAAAGAAAAGATGACATAACTTTTTGAAAAATAGAAGTAATCATTCCACTTAACAATCAGAACTGAAATGAATGGCTCATAAAAATTCACAGCTACAAATAACACCAAGTCAGTACCCATTTTCTGAATGGAAGATCAAGTGTCATATTTCAAAATAACTGCAAACACTGATTTAAGACTCTAAAGTCTATCATTCCAATTTCATAATAGAAAGTTCCTCTGTAGAGTACTTCATAATTTACAGTAAGTTCACACTTATACAAATTACTGGAAACCTGAGACTCTCCCCTCTTGCTAGCCACTGTGTCATTGTTCCATTCAGTGTTGTATGGTTGCCACCCAAACTTCAGTCTCTAGAGTCAAAGGCAGAGCAATTCATCTTAAAAACCTAGGCAAGTGTCAGGCTGATTTTGAAAAACTAGAAGAAAGTTCCCTGTGGAGACACAGGCATGAGAATATAGTCAAACACACAGAAGGAAGTTAAGTTCTCACAAGTCACAACATAAAAAGTTCCCTCCTGCCCCAGTACTGCAATTATGTCAACAGGGGCACAAGAATAAAAGACAAGCAGTTTAATAAGCTGCTCTGAAATGGAGCCCAAAACTTTGAGGATGTAAGCATTAAGAGCAGAGACACTCAAATGTATGTTTATTTCACTAGAGTTTTTTTGAAGAGTGGAGTTAAGTTTCTTGGATTACTAAATACAAAAATTTATCAAACACAGTTCCAATCATTAGAATTCCATTTCAATTATTCTAAGTTTATTTCTTTCAAATTTCAAAAAGCACTCTCATTCCTCATATTCTAGGATTTGGCAAACTGAATATAATCCTTCCTAGGCTTTTGGTTGACTGACTAATTTTTTTCCATCTTAAGATTTCTTTTCTGATTCCTCCAAAATTGAAAGGATAGTAGTATATCCTAGAGCTTGAAGCACTATTTGATTTCCTGTCTGAACTCTGCCACTAATTGCATGGGGTCCCTGAGCAAGGGACTGTACTCTCCTACATCAATCCCATCCACTTTAAAAATAGGAAAGTAATAACAAGCTCATCATGTTGTGAGGATTCTGAACAGGTTGGAAGATGCAATCACAATGAACTAGCCATTACTTTTTTGTTGTTGTTGTTTTTGTTTTTAATTTTTGTTTTTCTTTCTTTTTTGTTTTAAATATTTATTTATTTATTTATTTATACAAGCACTGGATACAGTCAGAAGCGCGGGAGGGTGAGAATTCACCAGAGCCACAGCGGAGAGCAGAACAGGCAGAGTGACGAAGTACACTGCCAAGGGGAGCAGCGGGCGACAGGAGAGGCCTGCATACCATATGGGACCCTCGCCAGTGGTCGGGGATCGAACCAGCACTGCAGAGACTGCGGGCAGCTTCGCAACCCAGTGCTCAACTACTGCGCCACCAGGGAGGCCCTAGTCATTACTTTTAGAAGTTGATCTCTCTGATGTGGTCTTAAATGGGTGGCATTTTCTAAGGAATAAGTCCCTTTGGCTTACTTTTACCTACAATTACCACAGTTTAAACTGGCTAGATCCCAAAAAATTTTAGATCCAACCAATGACTGGGAGCCACTGAAGCAGAGAGCTAAGACCAGAATCGGTCCCAACCAGACAAGAGACAAGCAAAGAAGCAGGAGAGGTCTGCTGTGCCATGTGGGTTAGCTCCCTAGCCGGGGATTGAACTCACGCCATAGTGACTGGCAAAAGCTCAACAGTGCTGAGACTTTAACCCCTAAGTTACAGGCAGCCAACTGGTAAATGAGCCTTGCAAGTCTGAATAGGCAAGAAACCTTCATTTTCTTATATTCTTCCAAATAAATAATTTAAGATTTTTTTCCTTATAAGGATCCAAGAATGACCTTTAGAAATGTCACAGTTCATCATATTACAATATCAGTTAATAAGCAAAACAGTTTCTAATGACTAGTTAGTTAATGATTTAGTTATTTTCATCTCAGTTTGTCTACCAGCTTGTGGTTAGTTATGTGCATGTCATGGGCCATAATGGATTAGATTAGAAAATCAAGGCAATAATAACAAAGACGACCACAACGGCAACTACAAGATGGCATTACAGTAGAGCTTGCACTTAAAATATATTTGTTCTCACTACAACACACAACTAAAAGTTATTAGCATTTTTATTTTGTTGAAGAGGAAACTGAGTCGCAGAAAGGTCAAGAATGCCCGTAGAGGGGCCTCCCTGCTTGTTTAGAGGTTAAAGTCTCAGTACTATCAAGCTTTTGTGGCATGAGTTCAATCCCTGGCCAGGAAGCTAACCCACATGATGCCGCAGACCTCTCCTGTCTCACCTGCTCCTCCCCTCAGCAGTGTATTTCAGTAGATCTGCCTGTTCTGCTCCCCACTTTGTCCCTGGTGAATCCTCTCATCCCCTGCACCTTTGGCCTATACCCCAGTTCTTGTATGCATAAATGAATAAAAATAAATCTTAAAAAAAAAATAAAGAATTCCCATAGAGTCACAGAGCTAGTGGTGATGATGTGAGATTTGAAGGCCAACTTTAGCAGCTTCAAAATCCACTGACTTTTCAGGACGATGCAGTTTTAAATCCGTGAGTTCCCAGCACCCAGCATGGCTGTTACTGAGAGTGTGTGAATAATTAAACAAAAAAAATCAGAAAGATGTATATTCTCCTAAACTTTCCTGTTTGAGGCTTACTGCCAGTTTTCTCTAAGAGGTGTTCTCCTTCACCCTGAATTCTCTGGGCAGGCAGAGTCAGCACTTCACAATCTCTAAACTGCTTCCAGTTGCCTGGCACCAGCTCTCAGCACTTTTTGAGGCACACTGGATCATTTACATGCTTTCCTACATCTTTATTACCCACATCTGGTGATTTCTAGGACACATTTCCAAGTTCTTTCATAACAACCAAAACAGAATCTTCAGCACAGCATCTGCCATCACATCTTTCTCGACCTTCTATTGCCAAACTGCAATGTGATCCAGTTTGCCAGTCTGCATGCCACCTTCTTCTAGAACTGACTCCCACCCTTCGAGGTTTGATATCTGCACTTTCCTTCTCTGATTACGTTTCACTTACTTCCACAGCTAACCTTTCCCTTATTGAACCTGACCTTTCTTCTTCCACTCATTCATCAGCCATCTGAAAACTCATAACCTCCTGCTTTTCATACTTCATTCTTTTTCTCCATCCCTGCTTTTCCCTCTACTGTGTATACTCAGTCTTCCATAACCTATGAAATTTTCCCACAAAGTCTACTCAAATAGATGTTTTTCCTCTATGTCTGCATTTACTGCTGTCATTTACTTGAAACTTATAAATTGAGTAAATCCACACCTAGAAATTCAGGCTTCAGGAGTACAGCTATACAAGAAGACTTATGACTACAAATACCATTATAGGTATGAGTCCTTCATGTTTCTGTGATGATTCTTCAAGTATCAAGAATAAAATGTAGGCAGACTATTTCATTGCTTTTGCAATTAACTTATCAAATATAAAATAGTTGCCTTTAAATTTAGGTGGGGGCCTCCCCGGTGGCGCAGTGGTTGAGCGTTGGGTTGCGAAGCTGCCCGCGACCTCTGCGGCGCCGGTTCGATCCCCGGCTTCTCCCTTGCCACCGGAGGAGGGTCCCACATGGCGCGCAGACCTCTCCTGCTGCCCGCTGCTCCCCTCAGCAGTGTACTTTGGTCCTTCTGCCTGCTCTGCTCCCCGCTCTGGCTCTGGTGAATCCTCTCACCCTCCCGTGCTTCTGACTGTACCCAGTGCATGTATAAACAAAACAAACAAACAAATAAATAAATAAAAACATGCCTCTACTAAAAAAAAAAAAAAAAACTTTAAAAAAAAAAATAAATAAATAAATTTAGGTGGGCAAATCTTTCTAAATACACTCTATTCTGTTTTAAGTATCATGCAGAAAATCTACTTTTGATGTTTTCCTAGAATCAATGACATGTTTTTATCATTTCTAGTTTTAAAAAAAGGATGTGCTCCTAAAATACAACTCAACTTCATATATATATGTATATATATACATGCCAATAAAAATATCAAAATGACTGCTATTGCATTACTTGTACTTAGGCAAGAATTTTCTGCAAAATCGGACAAACTGTGATTCTTGTTCATCTTCAATGAAAAGATCTTTAAGTTTCAGGGTAAAACACAAAGCCTCATTTTATGACTTTTGTTACCCAAAGAAGGAAAACAAAGATTTGATGTGAGATACAAATTTTTAAATTTTCATTTGAATATTCTATGTTTATGTGGATTTTTTTCTATTTACTTTATTTGCTTATATTATTAGGGCAAACAGACAATTCCTGATTATTAAGGAATGCTTTATTAACCAAATTACTAAGAAATACCATTTCCTTTAGGATATCAAATTCAAAAGTGGGTCTCATTGATGTAAGTGCACATAAAACTCTTACTTGCTTTTGCTACCATCAAATAAATGTCATACGCTGCTAAAAAAAAACATCTAAAAATAGAGAAGAGCAAATTAGAGATCTCTTCTCTCTCAGATTGGCTGCTTTCCTCTTCTCTCTGATTTACCTCCAGGGGGCAGTACAATTCTGACGATCTGCTCTGAAATCAGACTCCCCTAGCTGGAACACTGCTCTGACAGTTTAATCTATGTAAACTAGGACAAGTTATTTACTGTGAGGCTTGGTGTCTTGTGCATAAAATGAAGAAAAGAATAGAACCTACTTTGGAGTACTGCTGTAAAGATTAAATGATAAAATGACCATATATAGCAAGTGTTCCATCAGTACTTGTCTCTTACTATTTAGTTTATTATCATAACATTAGCCTTCCCTTTGATATCATCACTAAATATAATCTGCTCAACGAAAACATTTTAAGTTCCTAATACTTGCTGGGCTTTGTGAGCGATGAAGCTAAAAATACAAAACAATCCCTCTTCTTCATAAATTCACAGTCCAGAGGAAGAAAGCAGATATGTAAATTATAAATAGAATGTAATATGACCAATACGCACTGCAAAAGTAAAAAAGGATGACTGTTCTTATCTCCAACAAGGCAAGTAAGAGGAGAGGGGTTTCTTGTCATGTTAGAAGGTGAATAGATGAATAAAATTGAGTTGTACTGAAGAGGCTCATTCTCCCTTGCAGGTACCATCCCTAACTGTCTGAGAAAGGCACATGACCTGGGCTCAGACAGTTAGCTGCACTTCACTGGCCATTTGATTCTTGAGAGAAAGATGTCAAGTTGCTGAAATAGCCAGAGAAGATCCCTGGCACCCTTAGCAGAGGAAAGTAATCAGTGGTATGGTGGTGAGTGCCCAGGGCACCAATGTCAATGGCAACAGGAATGGTAAGCCATCCTGATGAGATGCTCCAGGGAAGGATCCCCCCGTGTCCTCGCTGCTTACCTTCCTGGGTTCCCTGTCTCCTTCTGCATCATATCCCTGCGCTCTAGGCAATTGTGAGAAATCCAATATGCTTCAACAAATTATTTTTCTGCCAGTGTTTGACAGAGGTTTTCTGTTATTTGAAGCCAGGAACCCCAATTGGTACCTTGGGCCATCAAGTAAAACATTCCATCCAGCCTCATTGGGACTATTGCTCTGACTTTCTAACTGGCCTCTAATCACCACTTTCTTCCATGTTTAACTAAGATATCTTTCTGTTGCCTTTTCAGTATAAGCAGACTTTACTGTGAAACTCTACCTTAGCAAAATGCATATCGAGGAAGGCATTGTCTTCATTTTTATTCAGCAAAGTATCAATTGTTCCTATTTGTCACAAAAATATTCTTCCAAATCTTCCATGATTCATCCTTCCACAAGAGATTTTCTTATTCTTTTCAATTTTTTTTTTTTGATAGGCACTGAAGAAGAAAGCAGCAAATATGAGAAAGAACAATGAAAAGAAATGGAGAACTAAATCATTTATTGGTTTCTGGTAGAAGTCAATACCCAACTCATCTTTGTTTCCTTCTTAATATCAGGTTGATCAAGTTGGCTTTTGTAAAAATCAATTCTCGGCAATTAGGCACTTAAAGCATTTCACTCACAGGCCCACTTTAGCCTGTGGACGACTGAAAAAGATTGGGTTAAAAATGCTCTTGCCTCTAGAAGCCCTTAAAGACCACCAGGCCAGGAAATCACACTTTGAGAATCACTTCTGTGAACATTGTAGAGAAAGATCTGGTAGCCTGAACTACTGAAAAAGAGAAAGTTTAGCTTTGTTGCTATTTAAGATATAGAATACACAGGGAACAAAAACCAATGATATCTTTTAATAAACCTTTTCACTTTCACATCCCCAAATTTCTTTCTCCAGCCCTTATCGCTACCCAGCTGTCTCCAGATTTTATTTTGTATCCACTTTAGCTATGAGGTCAGAGTTAAGCCTTTAGGAATGTCTCTCTATAGGCAGAAATCTGATTCCCTCTGAAAAAAAAACTCTTAGTAGACCTTGGGAAAACTGCAGTTGCTATCACATGTACAGAGAGCTTTTGCAGTGGTTGGACTTTAAATGTTCTGTTTGTTGGACTGCCAAAAGGTTACTGCTCCCTGGAGAACTGAGCCAGTTCCTATAAACCCCTCCCACTGACTCATATGTTTGTCTGGCTGCAGCTGCTGAAAAAGATGGGAATTTAAAAGCTGCTACACAAGTGCAAAAGCAATAACCAAAATAGTGGCAATATCCTCAGGTCTTGAATAGAAAATAACTTTACTGAGAAAGGCCAAGGCTGGGGAAGGGCTGCGAGAGAGAAAACAGTGGAATACAGAATGGATAGAGATGAAAAGAAACAGGAAGGAAATCACAAGTTCTCAGGGCTGGAAATTATTTTGCTCTGTGACCTTGCTAAAGGCAGTCTCATGAATTTTTCTTACCCCATGGTTTAATTTTCTTTGGCCTAGATTTTCATGCAAGTTGATGTTGATAACTTGTCCACTGTCACAATGTTATAATCATATTCTTCAGCAGTGCTCAGAGAATGTTGAGGGTTTTTTTTATATTATTATCATTACTGTTATTGCATTATTTCCATCCTAACAATACCCTCCACAAAATAAAGATTTCTTAGCTCTCAAATATACATGAATGCTCTCTTTCATTCAGCAGGAATCCAGAAAACAAACTGGTAAGCCAGCCCCATTGTCTTCCAAGACTCGGAATCCATTTCTAAGTTTCTATTCCCCCTCACCCTCTTCCATACTCATTCCCTGGTGTTCTCAAGTTTTCCCTTCTCTCTCATCAAACAGGAAAGTGCTCTAATAAGCATTGATCTAAGCTGGGAAGGAGAGAGAGCTGCCATTCTCAGCATTTCTTCCACCTTCAAAAAGAGACAAAAGAAAAGGATGCTGTTTACTACACAGAGTTGCTAATAATGGAACTTTTTATTCATATCTGTGGGTTAATTATGGGTGGTAAGCCTTCCCTGAAACCTTAGATATCACACTGATGAGACAAGCTGAAGGGACAGTTTTCTAAAATTCCAAAACCTTTTCCACTATATCTATTATATCACAAATCTTATACAGCCTATTTGATCCAAAAACAGCTATAATACTGCAAAATAAAGCCCACGGCCGCACATTACAAATGTCATTTTTAATTTTTATTAGAGAACACTCCGTCTAAGAGAATCTATGTCTCTGTCTTAGTCTTTCCTCATTTGTTAACAAAAACAGTGTTGTTCTGTATGTCAGAGGTATATATGTGGTTATTATTAAACTTCTTTTTTTACTTTTTTCTCTTTAAAAAAGGGGGGTATTCTTTAAGATTCACTCACCTAAGACAGCACTTTAGAATTTCACTAACTGTACCTGATATGCTGTGGTTGTAATCTTGTAATCCTGCCTCCACCTAGCCTATAGGTTTTCATGAATATTTCTGAAAATAAGTACATAACCCTTGGACCACTCCACTTGATTTTGTTTTTAGATCTAGCTTAGGTATGTCTTGTCAAAAACCCCACAGATTCATTATCTGCCAGTGTCTTAGTATATTTCCACAAAGATCTAAAACTATTTATAAACTGCTTCACTTCCTGGAAAGTTTTTGCTACTCCAAGGAAACTTCTAAAGTTTTAGAACGTCACTTTGGAACTGGCTACTTGGCACGGATCCTATTTTTTTTCACTGGGAGGAAATGTTAGGAAAACTCATATTTAAATAATCCTAACTAGATTGCTTGTTTTACTTTGTAAAATTGTGCCTCTCCAGCAAAACTGTAAACTCCTAGAGGACAAGAAATATGCCGGCCATGTGTTTGTTAGTTAGTTGGCTTATCACTATAATCACTCCTCCTAGAGCCAAGCACAGCTCCTGTGTACACAGTGGGTGACAACAGCATTTCAGTAATGAGCACTGAACAAGGTAATTCATTATTTAAGGCTGTTTTTGGTGGCCAACAATTTTGTCTATGCAGACAAATGAAAATGGAAATGATATGGAAGTTCGGTCTATGAAACAAACTCATGCTGTTCTCCTAGTCAAGATCAGTGTAAACAGAAGTGGGTGAAATGATATTATTCACTGTCACTCAATAGTTCTAATCACAAGGAACTCAGCCCCCTTACCTTTTAAACCACCAGTGAATGTATATAATAAATCTTTGCATTTTCACATTCTTTATTCAGATGCATTATGGCATCAGATTTTTTTTTTCTTGATGGGGCCTTATTTTTACTTTAGACCATTACTTCCCTCCATTGTGTTTGTAATATATGTACTCTAGAATTAGTTGAAAGTTGCTGTCACTGATTAGGCATCATTTTTGTTGTAGTTTTCAGAATTCTGACTTTAAATATTTCTATCAAATTTAAAATTTCGCTTCTGTAGTAACCTATGCACCTATAATCAATAGGTATTGCCTGCAAAACTGTCGCTGTCTTTACTATTAAATTATAAATAAGTCATTAGACTTAACAGATATTGAGTAAGTCAAGTCAGTTATTACCTCATGGTAAGAGCTTTTTTAAAAAATTAAATGGGGTTGATAAGACTCTGACCTAGGTTGGATCCTAATTTTGAATAGTAACATTTAGGACATACTTTGGTCTCTTGGGCAACATTAATGACAAATATATACTTAAATATACAAATATTTAAATGTATATTAAAGATATTTTTTGGATAAGCTATGAAGAGCATCTCTCTCACTTGTGATCCAATCAGATTGATTCCCTTTCATTTAAAAACAACAGAATGGGGGCCTCCCACAAGGGGTTAAGATGCAACATATAAAGCTATCTGCAGCCACTGCAGCACGAGTTCGATCCTCAGCCAGGGAGATGCCCACATGGCACAGCAGACCTCTCCTGACTCGCCCACTCTTCCCCTCAGCAGTGTATTTCAGTCGGTCCACCTGTTATTCTCCCCACTCTGTCTCTGGTGAATCCTCTCACCCCCACCCCCATGCCTCTGGCCTGTGCCCTGGTTCTTGTGTGCATAAATCAATAAATCTTTAAAAAAAAACCAGAATGGGGAGCAAACGCAGGGAGGAGACTCAAGGGACCATGGTAAAGAACTATGGGTGTTTTGTTGATGGACATCGTGTGATAACATATACCTGAAATGGTGTGAACCTATACTCCCAAATCACATATAATGTGCTGAACCACTGCTACCTCAATAAAAGTAATACAATAAAAAGAAATAAATTTTTAAAAATAAAAACAACAGAATAGGGAGTAAAAGGCAGGGAGAAAGAGAACCAATGAGATATAGTGGAGAGCTATTAGTATTTTGGTATAGCAGGTGTGTTATGGTAACAGACATCTGAAAAGGTGTGAACCTGTACCCCTACATAATATTATTTACCTAGATATCTTCAACTTAAAAGACAGAGAGAAAGAGAGACAAAAAACAGAAAGCAAACTGTTTAGGAAAACAAAACAAACATCTGTTGTGGATTCACTATATACCAATATATTCTGTGATTCTCCTAACAACCTTGCTGGGTAGCTGTGATCATCCATATTTTATAAATTGACAAACTGTGTCACAGAGGAGTTACTTTCTCCAGCTGCCCTAGCTAGAAAACAAGGGCAAGCCTCACCTAGCTGCAAAGCCAATACCTTTCCCACTGCAGCAGACTCCTGGAAGACCCAACTAAGACTCCCCACCAATGCAGCTGCTGACACAAAACTCTGATTCTACAAGTATTTGTAAATATTTATGAGAAAATTTCTTAGGAAAATAAAATCCATTTTCCCATTAATACAATATTAATGTTTTTTCTCCCAAGCTACTACACAAAGCTTGTTGTTCCTAAAATGCGTTTAAATGACTTTAAATTTTTTATAAATTATAAAATAACAGTATTATTAATGTACATACAGTATTTCAATTTAAATGTCTTTCGGGGACTTTGGGACTAGGACAAGGGGCTGTCAGTTTTAAAGTTGGGACGAGGCACAGAAACATAATTCCAAAGAGCACCTGCACCCCTATGTTTATAGCAGCACTATTTACAATAGCTAAGCTAACCCAAATACCCAAAAATAGATGACTGGATCAAGAAGATGTGGTACATATACACCATGGAATATTACTCAGCAATCAAAAAAGATAAACACATGCAATTTGCAGCAACATGGATAGAGCTGGAAGGGATCATGCTCAGCAAAATAAGCCAGAAAGAAAAAGAAAAATACCAGATGGTCTCACCCATAGCAGAAATCTAGAAAACCTAAATAAGGGACCAGGAAAAAGAATAACTCTAAGAATCAAAATCAAAATCAATAAACAACTATGAACCAGGGACACACTATGGGGGGCGGGGCAGGGAAAGGAGGGATTGGGGTCAAAATAAGGGGGTTGCAATTGTATGGAGAATATAAAAATAAAATTTAAAAAATTAAATTAAAAAAAAAAAGTTGGGACGAGGTGGGGGTCTCAGGACCTGGGAATTTCAGTATTGAAAATCGGAAAAGAAAGTCCAGGCAAACCAGCTGATCACTCTACCTATCAGCTGGTCCACCCCTTCATTTTATAGGTAAAGCAGCCACGGCCAAGAAGAACACATCAGGTCAAGCAGGTATAGACCAGGACATTTCTACTCTTTCTCTCCTAGTTATGCAAACTCCTTCAGTCTTTAGTTGTATTGTAATTTCTCAGATGTAATCACTAGTTTAATCTTTCATCACTTATACTACCCATTTGGATGTGCATGTCAAGAAGCAAACCTTTGTTTCTTTTGTATTTTCAGATTTTGTATTTTCAGTTCAGATTCTGACTTCTTGTATGCAAGTCAATTTGTGCTTGTTAACTGCCATTCAAGAACTAGATTGTGTTGGTGGGGGGAACTAAATAAGGTCATTATTCAAGTTGCCTTGGGTCAGGTAGACAATGATATTTTAAAGATAGAAAACTGGGAGCTTCAAGAGGCTACATCTTCACCAATTTTTCCTTTATTTCCTGAATTTTAAGTAATGAACATGCATTACACTGTAACAAAAATAAAGGCATTTCTAAGAACACTTACCAGTGCCTTGTTTTCCCCTGATTAAACAAAGTACTGCTGACTCAGGAGGTGAAAAACAGGCCATCGGATTTTGGCCAGTAGAGCAACAATAAAGTTATGTTATTCTCCTCCCTTCTTGTCTCTCTCTCACCTGTTGCACTCACAAATCATTTGTGGCAATAAAAGAGGGCAATCCAGTGAAAAGACTCCAATCTGTTTTCCTTGCTAAATCAATAAATATTGCCCCAATTCCTTTCATATTAAAGTCTGAACTGGCAGTGGAACATGCCTAAAAATTGATGCAGCACTTGAGATATGAGATTTCAAAGAAGGAAGTTTTTATTCCAGCTGCATCTCCACATCTGCCAAAATGCTCATGGTCCAACATTGTGCATTTCAAATTATTTTCTTCCCCTCTTAAAAAGATGGGAACCATGTGCCCAAACTCATTAAGAAATTATCCAGGAAACACTCTGACTCCCAAGCTGATTTCTCACACCAAGTAACTTTCTTTGAACAGTAGAAATGGTATATTATATTCACTATAAACCTTTAAGTGGGAGTCATTGCCAAGAAATTCCAACAGAGATGAAAATACCAGAATTTTGAAGTTGACCCACAACTGCTCCTTTATTCTGCTGTGTACTGTGATTCAAAGAGTTTAATTCACTACTATTTAATCTTGCAAGTGTTTCTGCACCCATTTGGAAATGTCCTCTTTCATCTTTTTCCCTCCTTGAAACTAACAAAGTATCCTTGTCCTATAACTTGAAACCATACCCTGGGATTATTTTATCATAGTGCAAAAGTAGGGATTAGTTGACTGCCACTTGTTATTGAATGGTACACAGAAACACACAAATGGTGCTGTGTGTGTGTGGCCTTCCCCTCCACCCCTCCTTCATTTCTATAAGTTAAAATAAGTAATGGTATAGATTGGAAGAGGAAAATGTCCATCACCAAATGACAGTCCGAAGTGAACATCTGATAGGGAGCAAGGGTAACTGTAGAAAAGGTCAAGAGAGGTCATGTGTCCTCTCTCTACGTAGACCAAAGATATTTTTAGTGTAAGCTTGTAGGGTCACTTCTTCTGTTCTACTGGCTATTTTCCTTAGAGATGCTGAGCAGAATAAACCCTCAAGCCATGGTGCCTTTTATGACAGCCTTGGTAGCTCAGTACCAAATACAACTTTCCTAGCAGCATTCATACTTTGGGGTAAAAAGCGTAGAAACAAACTCTCATACAGTGGCGCCTGGATCAGAATCACTTAGACTGGTCAAATTACTCAAGTTTCTCCTACCCCCAAGACACTATGAAACACACTCATCCTTACCTACCTGCACTCCCCTTAGAAATCATTGCGATCATAGCTCCAATCTACTGCTACTACTATGATCTGCCACAAATTAACCAATTAACCTACTGCTTCAAATAATAAATATCAGCGTTTGAAATGTGCACGGACTGTGATCCAGCAGCAAGTTCACTTGCAGGAATTTACCCTTCTGATACCTGCACAAGAGGGCAAAAATATGCAAGTGGCAAAGTGACATTTACAACAGCTTATAATAAAAAAAGAGAAATCAATAAAATAATGGACTGATTAAATAAATTATGATATCAAAGCATTGGAATTCTATTCAGCACTTTAAAAGAAATAGGTAAATCTGTATCTGCTGATTTAGTAGAGGAAAATAACTCTGTTCTCACTGATTTTGATTGTCTATGAACAATTATGGTTATTACACAGGACCAGGGCTGAGAAAAGAGATCTTGAAAATGGCTCCTATACCATCTTCATAAGAATACTTGGAGCCTTCTGTTATAGCAAAGTTGTAAGAGTTACAGAACTTCCTAGCCTGTGTGGCACGGCATATTGAGATGATGTCCATTTCCTACAGCCCTTGTCAAGAACCGTTCCCCTCAAAGTGGCTAGGCCAGTTGCTTAGATAGGTTGCTGGCCCCAGTCAGCGGTCCCCTCCCCTCTTTGACTCCAGAGCTCATCCAAGATCCCATGGGTGCACAGGGAAACAGGTTTGGGAAGGTCTAAATTTTAGGAAATGCGAAAGTTTCCTGGTATATATCGCTGCTTCTCTCAAAGGCTAATGGGAAGGGAAGGGAAGGGAGGGGAGGGGAGGGGAGGGGAGGGGAGGGGAGGGGAGGGGAGGGGAGGGGAGGGAGGGGAGGGGAGGGGAGGGGAGGGAAGGGAAGGGAAGGGAAGGGAAGGGAAGGGAAGGGAAGGGAAGGGAAGGGAAGGGAAGGGAAGGGAAGGGAAGGGAAGGGAAGGGAAGGGAAGGGAAGGGAAGGGAAGGGAAGGGAAGGGAAGGGAAGGGAAGGGAAGGGAAGGGATTGACTGTAACTAGTGTATCCTATGCAAAAAAAATATAGATACTTGGGGGTATGTGTACTCTTCCTTCATGTGTTATCTTAAAGTCACTTCGAAATGGTAAGTGAAAGAAGCAAGACACAAAAGAGCCTATAATACATGATTCCATTTATGTGAGATGTCCAGAAAAGACATGTCTATTGAAAGTAGATTAGTGGTTGCCTGGGACCAGAGGTAGAAACAGACTAACTGTTGCAAATGCGAGTGAGGATTTTTCTGGGATGATGGAAATAGTCTAAATTTGAGCTTTGGTGATGAATACACAACTCTGTAAGTTTACTAAAAAAATCACTGAATGGTGCATTTTAAAGGAATGGATTTCATAATATGTAAATTATAAATTATATCTCAGTAAAACTCTCATTAAACAGTTTGAAATAATATTCAAAAATTTATAATTAGCCAAATACTTAGATTTCTAAGCAGAAATATATCTTAATTATAAAAAGCAAACTTGCATATGCTGATGTCCCTTTTTTCATTTAAAAATATGCTATATTTTAAATTATAATTTAAAGAACAAATAATGTATTTAATCTTGAATCAGCACAGAAAATGACTAGGAGGAAATACAAGAAACATTACTTTCAGTGTGTGAAACTTGAGTTTCCTTAGAGGGAAATTCTTACTTCTTCCTTTGTGCATTTTAGTACCCTTTGATATTTTTATAGACATATGTTCTTTATTTAAAATATCTAAATAATCCATAATGTCTATGTGTATCATTTGGTCTCTAAGAGGCTTGTCACCAAGGTTCTCAGAATATAAATTATTTATAATTAAATATTCCAATTTCAGAATAAAAAGGTGAAGTATTTGCTGGTTCTGGAAAAATACGAGTGAGGATTTCATGCACAGTGTTACTTGACAAATGCACCACAGTAAGGCTTCACAGAGCATGCTATGTTTTCTATTGATGGTACAGAGATAATTTTAGAGGTTGGCAAACTTTCTCTTACAGAGCCAAATAATAAATATACTAGTCTTTGCAGACCATCTTATATCTGTCTCGACTTCTCTGCTTTGTAGGTCAAAAGCAGCCATAGACAACACATAAATGAATGGAGTTGACTGTGCTAGCTGGCCTCTGTATAAGGTGACGGAATGCATATTTTTTCAACATTTTCTTGAATATGTATTAGAAAAACATAATTAGCACATCAAGTTCATAAATATTCCTGCTTAGGTTTAGGCTAATTACATATGTTTTTTAAAAGATTGGAGATTTAAAGAAAAAAATAAGTAAACAATAGAACAGAAGGCTTTTGGGTACAATAAAAATTATGAAAGATATTTACAAATGACAAATTACACTTACATTCAAATAACAATTTCTTATCAGCAATAAATAGTGGGATGAAGAAAACCTAACAGGACTAGGTAACTCTTATCAGAATCCTACCCAGTATTTGAGGAAAAGGTCCTTCAAAGGAATATTAAAATGCACACCAAGCCCCTCAAAGATAGTAGTCCTTAATATTTACTGGATCAGGGCCTCCCTGGTGGCCTAGGGGTTAAGTCTCAGCTCTATCACATACTGTTGTGCATGCTCTTTTTTCCTTCTATCACTCTGAGGTCTCTGAATTTGGGAGTACAGGTTTTAAAAAAATGCATGTTTTTATGTTTGTTTGTTTGTTTGTTTGTTTTCTGGGCAGCAAGTTTGTAACTTCTGTGATCCAATAAATATTTTTTAGTAATCAGACTGTTAACGATCTCAGAAGTGGCAAATAAGTTGATCCTTGTCGTGGTGTGCCAAGAAGCCTTTCCCAGGGTAAATCTCCATTCCACAGGGACACAAACACCCAGCAGTGACTAACTAGCAATACCACCATGCTAAGCCCCATTTGCCAAAAATAAAGTTTAGGGACTAACTGAGCAACTAGCAGCTGCAGCAAGATGATAAACAAAATAGTAATCAAGTTGTTTGAAATACTCTGGATGGAATATTATTATGATCATTACTATTATAGTTATGATTACCTCTGTAATAATGCATATACACATGCTTCCAGAACGGAAGAAAGTGCAGTTGTCCCTGGTACACACAAAAGAACCTTAAGGAGGCAAGTAGAAATGTACTGGATGTTTGGCACAACACCTATCATCTACAGTCTACTGAACTCACAAAATTACACAGTATTGGTTGCATGCCTACTATGTGCAAAGCACTGTATCAGATGCTGCTGTATGTATCTACATAGAGATTAAAAGAAGTTTTCTTCATTCCTCAGACAAGAACTCAGGAAATATTTTTAGGAACACCACTGTCAAAGTCAGGTCCTCAGTTTTTCAGCTTCAAGTTTTTAAAATACATGAGCAGACTCATACATATTTAAAACATAAGAATTATCTGTTATTTTTTGTGAAGATTATAATTTTTCCACTAATATCTACTCTCTATAGCATTGGCTTTTAAGTATTTGAGAAATTCAACCACTAATCAGAAGGTTATTTGACTATCATATATGCAGGAAAAAAATAGAACTTTTACTTTTTTCTTTTCTTTTTTTTTTTTTTTTGTGGGACCCTTGCCGGTGGCTGGGGATCGAACTGGTGCTACAGAGGCTGCGGGCAGCCTCGCAACCCAGTGCTCAACAGCTGCATCACCAGGGGAGGCCCAATAGAACATTTACTTTTAAAAATATTGTGTAAAACTTTAAACCATGTCCACTCCCAAATTACAGAATACACCCATGCCCTTAAATCACAGGATCTCTGTTCCTTAGGTATAGATGTTAACTTTTTAAACTCAAATATCCTTTGTTAAAAGTCTCCACAAGTGCCATTACACCATGGAACATAGTTTTCATTTATATTTGCATTATGCCTCCTTGAGGATATACTGTGTTTAACTTTATGGAACTTAGATGTTGCACTACTCTACAAAAGCAACACATTTAATGGCCTCTCTAGTGGTGCACTATGAAGCAATCCTCAGCCTCTGCAGCACGAGTTCGATCCCAGGCCGGCCAGGGAGCAACCCACATGGTGAAGCAGACCTCTCCTGTCTCACCCACTGCTCCCCTCAGCAATGTATTTCAGTCAGTCTGCCTGTTCTGTTCCCTAATCTGTCTCTGGTGAATCCTCTCACACCCCACATCTCTGGCCTGTACCCCAGCTCTTGTATGCATAAATAAATCAATCTTTAAAAAAAAAAAGCAACACATTTAAGGAGGATGTAGGATGAATAATGAATACAGAAGTTGTTAATGCATCTAGTAAGCATTTACGTGTAGAATATTGTCCTGGGTTCTAGGAATTCAAGCACGGAGGTCTCCGAGAAGATACAGAGGTAACAGGTAAGTACTGTCAGCATGGTCTGTGCTATAATAGAAGGAAGTGCCTCAGAAGTTTACCTGAATCAGATATGGGCAGTCATGAAGCAGTGCTGGTCTTGAAAAAAAATTGTATGAACTAACCTGTTAAAAATCATGGTAATTCATGATGATGAGTTAATTTAAAAGAGAAAAAGGTTTCCATTCACTGGGCTATTTCTGACTTTGATCTCCATATACAGTTTCTGTGGGTGATACCATGAACAGGAAATACCCTAATTACCAAGGGCCTATAATCCAATCAAGGCAATAAATATACATTTAAAATGACATTTTAATGGCAGAAAACTTGGGATCATGTACAAGATCTGCCACTTACTAGTTGTGTGATTTGGGACAAGTTAGATAGTGTCTGAAAGCATCAGCTATATAATGGAAAATAATAGTATACTTCCTATGTTTGCAACTAAAGCACTTAGCCCAAGCCTGTGAACTCAAAAAAAGTGTGCTATCACACAAACACCATTAATGTGATTAACCTTACAGTGAGTGCACAAAAATTTAAAAGAGCAAAGAATCATTTTCAAATGTGGTTGTTGAAAAAACATTTGGCAAAGATGCTGAGAGTTGGGCTAAAACTTGAAGTCAACATGAAACAGATTGTACATGGTGAAGTGAGCAGCAATGAGGAAATTCGGACGAATTATGAATTGTCTAAAGGTAATGAGAAGACAATAATTGAAGCAGAGAAAATATAAGGAAGAGAGAAAAGTTGGCTCCAATAGGTAAGTTGCAAGGCAAACAAGTTTAAATTTTGTTTGGTACATGATTGGGAATGACTACAAGGTTTTGTTCAGTAAAATCAAATGACCAAAGTAGTGCTTTATAAGAACAGTTGGAAATGGAAGATTAGTCAGACAAACCAGCTAGGAGGTGACCGCAGTAATCCCTCTGTGAGGCAATGAGGATATACCCTTCACAGTGGCTGAGCAGAAAGATGGAGCAAGGAAGTATTTGAAGGATAAATAAACAAGACGTATTAATGCAAGTTTTGATCACGGTCCTAATCTAAAAAATGTTGTCTGGTCACATTTTCCTAATGAATCCGTAAGTCTCTGAATTCACATTATGAAATTCCAGAGAACACACTGAAACTGCAAGGTATTTTAAAGGCTGATAAGGGCACTTTGTTCACCAGGAAGATTAAATTGGAGTTGGTACTCATAATAACATGATCCATTGTTGCACACCCACGTTCCTGGCAGCACAGTCACAATAGCCCAAAGGTAGAAACAACCCAAATGTGGATGAATGGATAAACAAAGTGTGACATATACATACATGGAATATTGCTTCAGTCTCAAAAAAGAATTAAATTCTAATATGTGCTATAATATGAATGAACCTAAAAGACACCATGCTAAGTGAAATGTCAAGAGCAAATTCATAGAGCCCAAAAGTAGCATGGGT
Organism: Talpa occidentalis; assembly: GCF_014898055.3. Classification (NCBI taxonomy): domain Eukaryota; kingdom Metazoa; phylum Chordata; class Mammalia; order Eulipotyphla; family Talpidae; genus Talpa; species Talpa occidentalis. The sequence goes on along the minus strand of NW_023604295.1, from coordinate 56,542,463 downwards.
GGAGGGCTGGGCAAGAAGATATGGGGAGTTATTGTTTAATGGGTACAGAGTTTCAATCTGGGGTGGCAAAAAAATTCTAGATATAGATAATAATAATGGTTGTACAACAATGTAAATGTACCAAACGCCACCTAATTTTAGAATAGGTAATATGGAAAATTTTATTTCATGTATGTTTTATCACAATAAAAAAAAAACTATGTACATCAGATATCCTAAGAGCATGCTCACTCAAAACCAGAAAAAGGCAAGACTTGCCAGCCCATTTAAGCTTAGCAGCTCAGCCAAGAGAGACCCCCTCCCAGACACCATTAATTGGCCTGTCCAACTGGAAAAACGAAGAGGAAAAAATGCCAACCATCACCTACATCCAAATGATCACAGTCGCACAATAGGGTTTGCCTCTCTGCTTTTCATTTTTCCTGGTCTGACACTAAAGAAAAAAAGACAGAAAGCCCCTTTACCAGTCAAAGCAATCCCCCACCTGGTATTTCTCTTAATGACACACTCCTTGGGGAAAGGGAAAATAACTTGCCTATCTCTGTGTCCTTAAATCCAAAGTTCTGACCAATGTTCCATAGACACATTTGCTGAATTTTGAAGAACTAGAATTACTTAATATACTTTGATCAATTAAAATTTTCCCAAGTGCTAGATAGAATGCAAACATGAAGGTGTAAGACATGGCCCCTGCCTTTTAAGATCATGTAATGTACTTGAAGGGATAAGAATTATACACTGATATAATAATGAACAATATGAAACCGAATGTAATTAGGTGCTAAATTGTGTAGTACAGCTTATAAGTGCTCTGGGAGGTCATAAAAATGTCTAACATTCTGTAGAAATGAATAATGGGTCAGGAAATCTTTACTCACAGTGCACTTGCAGAGCAAGCAGAGAAACCAATAAAATGGACTGAGGGCTTTTAAAATATCCATTATTTTAATTTTATATGTAATAAACCTACTCTACCAAATAGTCCCTTTCTTAACTTTTTTCCAGATTTCCTTTTTTCTCAGTCTCCTTTACAAGTAATTAGAAAATGCCTCAAAGGAAAATAAATAAATGTGCCAGCAACCATTTGAAAGAATGTGTAAATTACTGTGAAATAGACACTCAATGAAAAATTAGTAAATTCAGCCATCATAAAAATAAACATTTCATTCAAAGCTTGATTTGTACAGACAAAACCAACAAGAAATAGCTTTATGACTTCTCTCCTTCCTACATGATAGCTAATGAAATCCAAGGAAAATTTTATTCATTTAGTATCAGAATTCAGACTCTCTGCTTGAAAATGGGAAGATCATATTCCTCTGCATAGCGTAGATCAAAATAGACAGGAATTTTGTTTCCATAAATATTTTAAACTCTCTCTCTCTCTCTCTCTCTCTCTCTCTCTCTCTCTCTCTCTCTCTGTGTGTGTGTGTGTGTGTGTGTGTGTGTGTGTGTGTAGATATGTTTTCTGGTCAAACTCCAACACTAAATTTTTTAGGGTTTTATTCCTTAAGTAGTGCAATGAAGAAGCAAGGCATTAAATTCTATTTTCTAGACTGTCACTGACTATAATCTCTATCACTTTCTTCATACCTTCACCTGAGTAGCAATCAAACATATTCTGCTCCATCAGAACTCAGTAAACATAAAGCTACCTGGTACTTCTGCCAATAGTGAACCCCACATAACAGTGGCAAGCTTTGGGTAATATAACACTGAATAAAAAACAACCCATTACTTTGTGGCTTAAAACAATTACGATTTTGTGGATCAGGAATTCAGAAGGACACATCTTGGTGGTTCAGCCCATCCACCTGCCAGCTGGTAGCTGAGGCCAGATGGTTCCTATGCTAAGATGCTTCTCTCATTAACCTACCTTGTGCCTAAGTGGTGCTTGCTTCACTCTCATCCTCACATTCATTCATTCTTTCCTCATTCATCCTCTTCCTTCCTCCACCCACCCCCTCCCCTCTCCTCCACCCCACACAGCACAGTGTCTCATCTCCCAGAAAGAGCTAGGACTAGGGAAAGACATAAGAGGTGCCTGGGGCGCAGATTTTAAAGAGGACCGCATGCCTATGTGCTGCCCTGAACTTAAGGGGAACTTCCTTAAGAGTAAAGCTCCCAGAGTACAAAATGTAAGGAGGTACTCACTGTCTGTGACTCAGCATGACTGCTGAGCGCCTGCTTATTAAACTTTGTGCCCCAGACACGTCACACCTAAATCCAATCCTGGCCCTGCCTCCAGGGTCTCTCCTTAATTGCTCAGTCGTGGGGGTTCTCACAGTCAGACAACTCAGGGGAGTCACACTTCCTACCTGGTGGCCTCTTCCATGATATAGGGAGTTGAAGTACCAGGTCAGGAAAGTTCTATACATGTAAATGGTATGGTATAAATGGTATGGTTGTCCTAAGCAGCCCTGGGCTCTGCCCAGATCCATGAGTAGAGAAGTAGATACCACCTGCTAATGGTATGTAAAGTCTCATTGCAGAAGAGCAAGTGGGATGGAAGATATTGTTGGAACCATCTTTAGAAATACATTCTTCTGCATCTCCTTTTATAAGCTTTCTTTCACTCTAAGATAGTCCAAATTCATGTCCTCGCCTCTAACTTCCCTTTGAGTTCAGTATACTGCAGTGTACTACTCCCAGACTAGCCTGTAATTACAATCTTCTGATATCCTTGCTTAAAGTTTCCAGTGGTCTGGTTTATGAATAAAAGCCATACTCTTCTACCTGTTGTTTAAAGTGTTCCATGATTTGCCTTTTTACCTGTTCTCCATTGAATTGTCCCCCAAGAAGATATGTTCAAATCCTAACCCCAGTACCTATAAATGTGACCTTATTTGGAAATAGGGTCTTTACTGATGTAATCAATTTTACACATGTAATCAAGATGATGTCCTGCTGGATCTAGCTGGGGCCCTGATCCAATGATTTCTGTCTTTATAAGAAAAATGAGAGAGAAGAGAGATCTGGACAGAGACACAAAGGAGACAGAAAAATAAGTCCACATGAAAACAGACCAGAAATTTAGAGTGATGCATCCATCAACAAGTCAGAGTCATCAGGAATAGCAAGAGGCAAGGAAAGATTTTTCCCTAGTCTTCAGTAGACACATGGACCTGCCAACACCTCTATTTCAACACCTCTATTCTATTTCAGACTTCTGGCCTCCTGACTATGAAAGAACAAATTTCTGTAGTTTGAAGCCACAAAGTATGTGTTAATTTGTTATGGCTTACCTAGGAAACTAACATGCTACCCACCCAATTCTACCTCCCCACTGCCTCCAAACACTTTCCCTTGCTTACATCTCTTCTCTATCCCCATCGTCCAGTTAATTACTGAATCTCTCTGTGTCCTTTCTTTCCACTAAATACAAGGACAAAGCAAAGGAAAGCAGTGTACACATTTATAATTTGTATACATATAAATTGTGGCTGAGCTATATTTAGCATCTTCTGGCATTCTGCTAAGCAGGGCTACTTGTCCCAAATGCTGAGTCAGAGTACACCTGGTATAAAGTGAGTTTTGTGCATCTGTAAACTTTAAAAAAAGTTGAGAAGATACCAAAATTTTTAGTAAGCACCTATAGTTAAAAGTAGGACAATTCTTTACATGTTATGTTCTTTATTCATCAGAAAGGAAAAAAAAATTAAGTGAGATACCAATTTACAGAAACAGATCATGCAAAGCTCTAGAAGTCCTTCCTGGCTGCTCACCTCTTTGCTGTCCAAAAATACCTGAATTACAGTGACTTTAATTAACTGGACTGAAAATGACTTCCAAATGGTAATTCAATATCCCAGAGTTCTCCTAGCAAGGTCATCCTCATTACTGTTCCCATTTCGATTGCTGAAAACATTGCATGATAAGTTCCATGAGGAATTAACAAGTCATTTCTCATTTTCCAGAAAAAGACCTTCTATGGTAGCATGTGCAAAATAAATGCATTTCTTTTTAATAATGGCATAAATGTTCTATTATACACATTGATCACATAGTTATGAATATAAAACATACCACAGATTTGAGGGACTGAATCTGGAATCAAGAAGTGATTGTCTTGCTGTATCTTGTGAAGGTTGGTCTATACTTAGAGGTCTGAATACCAGGAGAGCTCACATCCTTGGAGGAAAGAGGATGACATGAAAGGCATTCAGGGGAGTGAACAAGATGAAGACTTGAGAACAGAAGAAAAAGTTGAATGATGCTTAACCTGAATAACAGAAATGTTAAAAAATATTTAACTATCTTAATCTATAAGAACAATTTTTCTAGCAATCAGACTTATTTTTATGCCTCCACAAGTAAAGTTAACACTAATAAATGAAAGTTATAAGACAAATTTTGAATTTTCAGGAGATACCAAAACTCAGGTTAGTGATTGATTTGCCCTAGAAAGGTTTATGCAGAGCCTTATAACTTCCAAGAAGAGTATTTTATTTAAGTTCAAATGTACATAGCACAATTTCTGTCATATAGAACAGATTAATATGTAGTCAATAAATTAAGGGAAATGCAAAGAATGTCTTCTTAGTCTAGGATCCCAGTACTGTAGAATTGCAAAAGAAGTAAACTATGAGCTACTGATTTTTCTATTGACTGTGTCACAAAGTCATAACATCTTTAAGATAGAAGTGTACCCCTCAAGAAAAATAAATAAAGATCCCATAAATCTCATTAGGAACAATTTTGTTAGTGCCATGCAGCAAGTAAGTATAACATGTAGACACTTAACCAGTTCAAAGATTCAGACACATCTTTACAAATACTTAATCCCTTCAAAATACCCTTTGTGTAAGCAACAGTGAGCTATAATTTATCAACCCTTTACCACATTATTATGCTCAGTTCTCTCATATTCATTTAAAAGCATTTATTAGATGCTGACCTTGTGCCAGGCATGCCTAGTCCCTTCAGCTAACATAGTGAGATAGTTAATATTTCCACTTGAAGGCCCAAAGAGTTATGTAACTTATCCAAGTTGAGGCTGCCTCTAGCCCAAGGCATTTATGTAAATTTTAAAGATCGAGGTACTACTTCCTCAAGACACCCTACTTCCATTTGTCAGAAATAAGTCATAAAGTAATAAAATGCACTAATTTTATTAGAATGAGAAACTTTACTGCCCTCTACCACAAAATTGTCCCAATAAATGTTCAAATTGGTAATGACAATGACATAGTATGTACTTTAGATGAATTTCTTTGTGTAGTGTACAATCTTATCAACAATAAAGGACAATCCTATATGAGAGCTAATAATGGCAGGGCCAGAGATTTTACTCCAAAGTACTATCATTGACTTCCCAAAAGCATATGATCAGTAAATTCACATAAATTCCATGACCATCTGGTTGTGTATGTCTACTGTCTCCTTTCAGCACTGCTTCATACCCAAAGTACTCATAAAGTGGATTTATATGGATATTAACCCACTGAATACATAAAAAGCAACCAATACCGGATAGATAAGAAGGGTTTCTCAAAGAGCCCAAATCAGCACCTTGCAGACAAGAACTGCTTCTCTAAAACCTGATTTTACCTACCAAGCAAAATGAAAATTAGTAGTAGTAGAAACCAGTTGTTCTCAAAAAGTCAACCAAATACTTAATCAGAGCTGGAAGGTCTTAATTATTACAAAAATGACTTCAATCAGATTCCATTAAGACGTCAAGGTCCTTCAGATTAATAATATTCAGTCAAATTCTAGAAGATATTTAGATAGCAAGGTTTCTATGAAAAGACTTTGCCTTTTACCAGGGGAAGATAGCCTGAGTGTGAAATGGACTTAACACTCAAGGAAAATAAAAATATACTTAGAAAAAGCAATGCATGTGTATGCATCCAAGCCACCCTTTTATGAGTCTCTATTTCTGAGTTTCTATGCTGCAGATTTTGTGTCAGCTAGGAGAACACAGTGGAGCAAACCCAGACCATGCTCTGCTTTCATTCCAGCAGGTAAAATTAATGTTAAAAACAAAGGAAAGTGTGATAACTTCTACAGTTAGAAATCGAGACAGTCTTATGAGTTCACTTGATCATGCCTTGATTTGTTCTCCATACAGGATGTCTATGAATTCAAGAAATTAAGCTCACAAGGGCCTCCCTGGTAATGCAAGGGGTTAAGCACAGCAATGTGAAGCTATCTGCAGCCTCTGCAGCACAAGTTCAATCCCCGGCCGGCATGGGAGATACCCACATGGCGCAGCAGACTTCTCCTGACTCGCCCGCTGCTCCCCTCAGCAGTGTATTTCAGTAAATCTGCCTGTTCTGTTCCCCACTCTGTCTCTGGTGAATCCTCCTACCCCCTGTACCCCAGTTCTACCATAGATATGGTGGAATAAAAATTAAAAGGGGGGATTGTAACAGGGTGGTCCCCAGGAAAGGGGGAGGTTCCCTGCCCCACCCAAGGGAGGGTGGAGCTGAGCAGGAAGAGAAGAAGCGGCAGAAGACACTGGGGAAGGAAGCAGGATGGAGCCAGGAGACCTGGAGGAGGCGCATGGAGCCTAGAGACACGTGAAGAAACAGCTTGTCTTTTTGGTCGTGCACTGGGTGACACAGATGTGGGTGAGACCCATGGGGAGGTGACAATGGCAGCTTTTATCTTGATGTTGATTTTGCTCTTTTCCTTCCGGGCTTGTCTGGTTGTTTCTGACCCTTTTCTGTGGGTCCCCACTGGAAGATGCTTTAGACTTGTGGCAGGCTTTGGGGCCTTGCTCTGGGCCAATCCCATTTGGATGGACTTTTACCCACGAGGGGACGGGTAACTGTGGGTGCTTCATTTAGAAACTAGACTCTTTGCCTTACCTGTATTGTTTCCTAGTTTTATTAAAGTTCCTTCCCATTAAAGTCTCATATGTTTTGTGTTGATGCGGCGGATGGCAGAACCCATTTAGAACAGGCAGGTTTGCGGGGTTTGGGCTTCCCCTCTCCCTGTCTTATAACACCCTCAGCAGTGTATTTCAGTAAATCTGCCTGTTCTGTTCCCCACTCTGTCTCTGGTGAATCCTCCTACCCCCTGTACCCCAGTTCTTGTATGCATAAATAAATAAATCTTTAAAAAAAAATTGAGCCTACGAAAATATAAGTTTTATCATTAACTTTAAAAGCAGTCATTATCATCACACCTGGCACATAATGATTATGTAATTGTGGAATAAATGAACTTTCCAGGATTCAAATTAGAGTTGGACTATAAGCAAACATTCACATCAATTATAAAGGAAATGTTCATGAATACAAAATATTTTTAAGTTGCCAGAAGCCTAAGGCAATCTGCATTGAAAGAGGAGGCCATTTAAATACAAATCTCATACAGACCAGATTAAGAAGCACATATATTATTTACCATGTCTCTTAGGGCTATTTAATGATATATTTTCAGCATCCTGCTAACAGTTATTTTTATTTTCAAAATCATGTAAACAGTTGTTTTCTACTAAGTCCCAACCATATCTAGAGACTTTAGCAAGAATAATCAATTATGGAGAATTCTAATAATTTCCAGACAAAGAAGTTCTAGGTTTAAATGTGCTTATGGAGAGAGAGAGAGAGAGAGAGAGAGAGAGAGAGAGAGAGATATTCCTTGCTTTATAGAGGTGATAAATGGGATCAATATTCAAAAATTCCATCTTTTCAGGTGGATAATTTGAAATGAGGTTTGTTCCTTCAGTTTTAACCACTCCATCCTGTACTAACCAAACCTCCCAAGAGTCATTTTACTAAAATAGAAGCAAAATGCTACCTATCTTACTCGCTTTTTATTCTAATTATGTGTCTGTGGCTTCTTTTTATTCATCTCACATACTATTATAAATAACTTGAGGATGGGAACACATTCTGTGCAGATCTCTCTAATCCGCAACTACCCCACAACCATATGCAATACCACTTACAAAACACTTAGTGGTGATTGTGCTAAACAGTAAACCAACTCACGTATGAAACACAAAAGCTGGCACTTCTTTTTTTTTTTTAAGATTTATTTACTTATACAAGAACTGGGGTATAGATCAGAGGCACGGGAGGGTGAGAGGATTCACCAGAGACAGAGCGGGGAGCAGAACAGGCAGACTGACTGAAATACAATGCCGAGGGGAGTAAGGGGGTGAGACAGGAGAGGTCTGCCGCGCCATGTGGGTTTCTCCAGGGCCGGCCAGGAATTGAACCAGCGCTGCAGATAGCTTCACAGGGCTGCGCTCAAACCGCTGTGCCACCGGGGAGGCCCAAAAGCTGGCACTTTTTAAAATATACGTTCAGACAATGTCAAATGTTAAGTGATGGAGGCTAAGAGTAGAAAATTTAGGATAGAGGCATCACAAGACCAGAAACTGGAGGTAAGGATAGAAATAATTAACATAGTTGTTAAACCAGCTATAAAAATGAAAAACCCTTAGGCCCCAACTGCCATAGCAAGTATCAGATGCTACCAATGTATCCAGGGGTGCAGACCAGAGGTGGGGTATGGAGATTAAGGGCCATTGTAAAGAGTCCCAGTTCCTTATAAAGCAGCCTAGTCACACCCCAGATGTAATTAACTTAACAATAGATAACAATTCCACAAAGGAATGAGCCCCTCCCAAAAAGACCACTACAACAGAACAATTTCTGCACTGGCAAGATACAGCTCTCCTGCCCGCCTGTGGCTATGCAGGTGCTTCTTCTTTTCACAAATCTTTTTCCTTTGCAAAACAGCAGCAGCAGCTCTTCCTGTCCACTTGTGTCTGTGCAAGCATCGTTACTTCTCCTTTCCTCTTTTATATAATAAACCTCCCCTTTTGAATATCACCAAAAGTCTTGGCCTCATGGGGAAATCTCAGTGTGCTGCTGCAAGGGGAAATCTGGTAAAACTTTCCTCAGGTAACACAATGACCTCACAGCTGAACCACACATCTCTCCAAAACAACTTTATCAAAGGAGAATTACAAAATATGAGAAATTAAAATGGCCCTTTCACTAATTAAAATAATTATTGCTAACAGCTTTTTTTTTAACTCAATAAGCTTGTTTTTCATCTTAAACCCCACCGTCACAGAAGCATGATGACCTGGGATAAGCAGCCTGGGGGCCTTAGTAACAACCTTTTGCTCAGCTCCTGGTTGCAACTTAGTCCCTGATAACCAATCTTAGATCATGTGCTGCCATTGTTATAGGGCAGCCCCAACACAAAACGGGGTGCCTGACTGTGGGTCCTCACCCGCACGCTTTAAAGGACTTATCAATACTCTACTGCAGGCACACGCGAAAGGTTAATAAAAGGTTTATTTACAAGGGAAGGGGAAATGAGGAAATGTACAGCTCAGGGAGAAAAGTGGGAGACAAAGTTTTAAATGAGTCCTACCCGATCCGCCGATCAGGAATCAGGAATCCCAAAATGGTGCTCTGAGAGCTGGCCGCAAGCCAGGAGCCATGAAGCCAGGAGGCGAGCCATAGCGAGCCCCCCCAAGGCCCACGTGTTTGGTTTTTATACCAACCCTAGCTGCCCAACTCCACCCTCAGGTCCCAGCCACCTTCCCTTTGGTGGTGACGGGATTTGTCTTTCCCAATGTCTTGATGACTTTGGTCTGGAGTCGGGGTGGAGTCCACAAAGCCTGTATGGGATTAGTGCAAGGCATCCCTTCCCCCTAACACCATGAGGCAGGATGGACCTGGGGGGTCCCATGACTACTGAACCTTCACTCATCCTTGGTATGCAACTATTCGACTTACCTCTCAGTATGCAGCCATGTCATATTTGAACATGAATAGCTGCCAATGCAAACCACCAACCCCCCCCCCCCCACCAACCCTGTAGAAACTGACAGGGTATATAAGCCCCTGACTTCCTACAGATGGACTCAGCTTTCGGATATGAATCCGCTGAGTCAGCACCCGGTGCATTAACCCTGCTTCTTGTTAGGCCTGCTGTCCATGTTTCCTTTGTGCCATACAACACCACCACCACTTACCAGAAAACGATTCCAAACTTTCTATGGCAGATTGTGGTCTTTCAGTTGGAAAGGTGGAAAACATAAGCCTCACGGTGTTTCCAGCCACTGAAGGGTCTCTGCGCCTGCGCTGGTGTCAGGAAGTAACTGGCCTTTTGCACAATTAGTAACAGGTGGTCCCCAGGAAAAGGGGAGGTTCCAGGTTCCCTGCCCCACCCAAGGGAGGGTGAAGCTGAGCAGGGAGGAGCAGAAGCTGAAGAGGAGACTGGGGAAGGAGAGAAGAGGGTGGAGAGCCAGAAGGAGACCAGGAAGGGCACATGGAGCAGAGAGACAAGTGAAGAAGCTGCCCTAGTTTGCTGGTTCTGGACTGGTTGAAACAGATGTGGATGAGAGACCCATGGGAAGGTTAACAGTGGCAGTTTTTATCCTGCTTTTGATTTTGCTCTTTTCCTTCCAGATTTTTCTGGCTGTTTCTGACCCTTTTCTATGGGTCCCCACCAGAAGGTGCTTTAGACTTGTGGCAGGCCTTCAGGCCTTGCTTTGGGCCAACCCTGTTTGACTGGACTTTTATGCACCAGAACATGGGTAACTTTGGGTTCTTGATTTATAAACTAGATTCTTCCCCATTTCTGTATTGCACACTATTTGTATTAAATTTCCTTACATTAATGGTCTTGTGCACTAGAGTATGTTTTGTCTTAATGTGGCGGATGGCAGAAACTATTTAGAATAGGGAGGTTTTGGGGTTCTGGGGTGCCCATCTCCCTGCCCTGTAACAAATTCTTCATCTTACTGGTCCCCAGTTCGGCACTTGTGCAGGGGACTCAGCGCTGAAATGGCCTGGCAGCCAGGAGAGGCCCACTGGCATGCGAAGCACTAAAGCCACAAAATAAAATGATGGAAAATTCACTGTCACCACTGCCAAAAAAAGCAATTGATGATTTTGTTCTTTTTGTTAACTCCCAATTTGGTTTTATATTGCATCTCGTGTGGACTTTTATTCCTGAACCTTAGCTAAATTCCCTAGGATGTACCTATTAGCCTCAAAAATATTAGTCAGGCACTGCCTGACTGCCTCCTTATTACTATAATAATTGACTATGTACTCTTATTTAGAATAAACATGATGAGCACCTCTCCACTCAACTCCATTCATACAATCACAGCTAAATGCAGAAAATCACCAGCAGTAAAAATACCATGGCATCTTGGCATTAAGAGATATTTCTATTAGTGAAGTAAACCACATTGTTTTTTTTTTTTCTTGTAGATAGAGAACTTTATACCAAAATCTGAAATATATAGATGGAAGAAAACATTTAATTGTAAAGAGAAGAAATGAAATGGAAGAGAATAAAGCAAAAAAATGAAAACTAATGGGGAAATTACTTTTCTACCCTTGGTTCCTTCTTACATGATTATTGTGCTGTTATTCTACAATTCTCTAACATGATAAAAAGCTTAGGGATGTAGTGTATCTTTTTTTTTTTTTTTTTTTGCTGTATCTTTAAAACCTGACATAGTTAGAGAATGTATATTTAAGTGGGTAAATAAATAATAAAATGTCATACAAGAAAAACAGAAAATGTACTAAAAACAACACTGTGGATATAATTATCTCAAAATATTAAAAAATCAGCTTCAATGTTAACTAAAATCATACTTTTTCAAATTTTTATTTAATGAAATCCATCATTTGTGCCTTTCAACTCTGGACTGCAGAAGTTTTAGAATTAACAATGGTATTTACAGCAAGAAAAAAAAACCCTAAACCTTTCAAGAGCAGTTCAGGCTGTATTTGGAGGTTTATCCTAACAGGATGCAATTTTATATATAAATGTTAAAAGGTTCTTCTCTAAACTTATTCCTCATAGAGAAAAACTCTTGAACAAAAAGCCTAATGCTAAATGGAGGCCCCAAGCTTCTAAATTGCTTTCATTAGTGAGAGGGACTCCTGGCACCTTGATACCTACTGTCACTACAATCTTGTAACTACAGGAACTAGCAGCCATGGGCACTGTGCAGGTCTGACGCCTGCAGCAAGTAACACGAAACCCCCGTGCTAATACTCACATTTGCACATGGGCTGGGTTCCATTCAGAAGATTGCCCTGGCCTCTTTAGAAATTGCAGTGTAAGCCAGGAAAATCAGCTCCAAAGATTAGGAACCTCTTCGCTTAAGGTGCCCCAGCTCAAGTGCTAATGGTTTGAGAAATTTCCATAACCACTCCCAGAAGAGACAGAAGACCTAAAGGCTCACAAAAGACTCAAGCAGGCTCCTCCGAGGAGACAAGTCAATTTCTACCCAACATTTCTACCCAACAGAAAAGCAAACGATCTGCTCAACACTGAGCTGCTTTACCCTCATTGTATGTAAATTATTCATTACCCCCCTTCTTTTGCATATTTTGCTCTCCCAGTTCGCAGTCTACTCCTTGCTTTCGCTGCCGAATTTTCTCTAAGCTACTTAGATTGCCTCCTGCTTTGCTCCCCTCAAGAACTTAAAAAGGAAACTTGTTTCACCAGCCAGATAATTGAATCATGTATTCCATTTCAACCTATGGAGAGTAAGGAAAGCTACTTTGTGAATTTCTTTAAATTCAGGGGTTTTTTTTTAGAAAGCACTTCCTTAAGTTACTCTGTTTTAAATCTTTAAACTACTTTTGCTCAGACAGCGAGCTAACGTTGCACGAACACGTGGGCTGTTACGAAAAACAGCATTTTTGCAGTCTGCATTTCTGCAGTCAGTGCTTCTACATGAACAGCAGGGGGCAATAGCACACCAAGAATTGTAAAAACTTTCAGTCTCCAAGAAACGAATAGCTGCAGCGGGTCTGTGCTCAGCGATGATCTCAGCTCTCAGACTAACTCTTTTGTTTTGTGCCCTATTTTACTATGCACTGTTCAGTTTTCTATACCAGTGGTATTTTACTCGGTGAAAACTCTAACAGCTTAGTTTAAGGAAAAGAAAGGTGAAGAAGGGAGAAGAAGAAAGTAAAGTTCTGCCAAATGAAATATATAAAGAGTAGAAAGTAATCCTGCTTATAGCTACAGTTGGTCCTCTCTCTGTTACCAACCACTTGAATCCTGAACATTGTTTTGCTGGACTACAACCTTAATTCACCTCTATGCTCCCTCCCATACACATCCATTTCATCCTACCTTCTCTGCCATAAAATTTTCTGTTACAACAAGAGATTTCTTTATAAAAAGAAAAAAAAAGTTTTAAGCCAAATACTTGACTTTTTAAAAGAATTCTAAAAGCTTCTAGGTCATGTTCTGGCCTTTAGACAAGCCTCCCAGTATAGGATTTTAACGTTTTGTTGCTTTTTGAATACTTATTAGTCAAGACACATTTCATTGAAGAGTTTCAATTAAATTCTTTCCCAATATATTTACATCTTCAGATAAACAGCAAAAAGCTATAGTAGTGCATCTATATCGCACACTTATGGGGGTGAAATATAAGGTAAAAACGAAAACATCAGAGGTTTGAAGAATATATTTAAGGATCATTTCCATTGCATTAGAAAGGTATTTAGTACTCCAGCACTAAAGTCAGCAGAAATAAAACTACTTTCATGCAAAATTTGAGTTGCACCCAAAAAGTAATACCTAAACATAAACCGAACGAAGCTTGAATTCCCAGTTATTAATGTATTCCCATTTAGTTATTTATGACTGTGGGATGGCAGAAGTAATGTTATTTCAACACCTCACACCAAGATTCCTCTTGAAGAAAATGTCTTATACCCTCCCTAAGACTGAACCTTAACTAATCCTTGAGACTTCTACCCTCTAGCCTATCTCCTGTGGTTCTCCTGCTCACACTGGCTAGTTTCACTAATCCCTGTTATTCTTTCCAAACACACCAGGTAATCTTGTACCTTAGAGCTTTTGACCTGCTTGTTCTGTCCCATCTGGATAAGTCTTACTTCACTTATTCAAATGACTCATTCCTTCACCCACTTCAAGAGTCTGTGCAAAAGTCATCTTCCGGTGAAGACTTCCCTGAACACCTATTTTAAAAGGAAAACTCCCCCCAACATACCCTATTGTTACAGGGCAGGGAGAGGGGCACCCCAGACCCGGCAAACCTGCCTGCTCTAAATAGGTTCTGCCATACGCCGCATCAACACAAAACATATGAGACTTTAATGGGAAGGAACTTTAATAAAACTAGGAAACAATACAGGAAAGGCAAAGAATCTAGTTTCTAAATCAAGCACCCAAAGTAACCCGTCCCCTCATGGGTAAAAGTCCACCTAAATGGAACTGGCCCAGAGCAAGGCCCCACAGCCTGCCACAAGTCCAAAGCACCTTTCAGTGGGGATCCACAGAAAAGAATCAGAAACAACCAGACAAGTCTGGAAGGAAAAGAGCAAAATCAAAATCAAGACAAAACCGCCATTGTCACCTCCCCACGGGTCTCTCACCCACATCTGTTTCAACCAGTCCACGACCAAAAAAGCAAGTGCAGTTTCTTGACGTGTCTCTCAGCAACACGTGCCTCCTGCAGGGCTCCTTCTGGCTCTCCATCCTGCTTCCTTCCTTCCTCAGTCTCCTCTGCAGCTTCTCTTCTCCCTGTTCAGCTACACCCTCCCTTGGGTGGGGTAGGAAACCTGGAACCCCTCCCTTTACTGGGGACCACCCTATTACACTATCACTCCTCTTCCTTATTTATTCTCTTTAATAACATTTATCATCATCAACTATGCTATATATTACCTATATAAATGTAATATGAGACTGTGACTCTTACTGTGTCAGAAAAAAAGCTATCAGACATTTGAGGCTATCAAATAAACACAAGGAACTATAAACAGGCAATATGAACTTTCAAATAAATAATCACTGCAGTTATATAAAAGTGTAAATAGAGACGTCAATGAGATCAATGAAAAATTCCTAGAAGCAATACAAGATTCAATATGGTAGCAAGATATAAAATGACAAAGAAATCAATACCTTCATATATTTAAGCAGTTAGCATTATAGGGAAAAGTAGAAGACATCACCCATTCACATTAAAACAAAGTGAAAAATACCCAAGAAATAAAGTTACCAAGAAATGTGCAAACTCTATAGGAGAAAACATAGTATGTGATCAGATTATCTGTGACCAAACATATCAACCAATAGAGAACTTAATCCTGCTGATTAAAAGGACAAAAAATATTAGTTGATCCCAAAGCAAAACCTAACTTAGTTCCATGCTGCATATAAATGACAAAGAAAAAGCTAAAACAAAATAATTCAGAAATGTTAACATGAAAGAATGGACATAATACACCAAGAAACATACAAATAAAAATAAAGAATTGAGGTTTTTGAAGTCCGATGAAGTGGAATCCAGACCAAACACCACTACCAAGACAAAGAGGACCTTATAATGCTAACGGCTACAATTCACAGTGAAATAAAATATTTATGAAAGATAAACAGCAAATAACAGCAGCTTCTTTCATATAGCAGAAAATACAAGAGAGTCAAAGAGAATAGAAATACATAAATAATAATAGACCTTAGTACACTTTCCTTAGTCCAAGACAAAAAGTTTTTCAAATATATTTGATAATTGACTTTTCTGAGGCTCAAAATGGGACTTGAATAAAAGGTAAAGTAAATCTTTCTCTTAAATAGAATAATGCAAAACCATAATGTGATAACCAAATTTTAACAAATATTTTTATGAGTTAGATTTCATAGTTTAAAGAGGAAACATAAAAAAGTAAGAATTTTAAAAACAAGAAAAACAGCAAAGTGGAAGGTCAACCCTACTAGATAGTGGAATAGATCACACAAATTCTGTAATTAAAGCAGTAAAACATAAATGCATAAGTAGACAAGCATATTTTTGGCAAAAAGTTAAAGTACAGAACTACGTATAATATGGAAATCTATGTATGGGAAAACAGTGGTATCTCAAATCCTGGGAGAAAAAAGGGCTTTTAAAATTAAATGGTTTTAGAACAGATAATACTTTGAAAACATAAAATTGGATGTAACATCACCTAGGTGGAATTACAGCCTAAACAAATCCAAAAATACTCAATGTGAATTTTATAATGAAACATCAATTAGATATCCAAACTGAAGTATCTTCTGAAAAAATCACCGGCCTGAACTTTCCAAAAACATCAACTCCAGAAAAAAACAAAAAGATTTGAGAAGGTGTTCAGATTGAAGGAACCTAAAGAGGCTTGATATCTAAAATACTATGTGATCCAGTTAAATCCTGCATTTATGTTTTGCAAACAATCCAGTAAACAATGATTTAGGAGGACCAATTGTAACAGGGTGGTCCACAGGAAAGGGGGAGGTTCCAGGTTTCCTGCCCCACCCAAGGGAGGGTGGAGCTGAACAGGGAGAGAAGAAGCTGCAGAGACTGAGGAAGGAAGGAAGCAGGATGGAGAGCCAGAAGGAGCCCTGCAGGAGGCACATGGAGCTGAGAGACACATGAAGAAACTGCACTTGCCTTTTGGTCGTGGACTGGGTGACACAGATGTGGGTGAGAGACCCGTGGGGAGGTGACAATGGCGGTTTTTGTCTTGATTTTGATTTTGCTCGTTTCCTTCCAGACTTGTCTGGTTGTTTCTGATCCTTTTCTGTGGGTCCCCACTGGAAGATGCTTTAGACTTGTGGCAGGCTGTGGGGCCTTGCTCTGGGCCAGTTCCATTTAGGTGGACTTTTACCCATGAGGGGACGGGAAACTTTGGGTGCTTGATTTAGAAACTATATCCTTTGCTTTCCTGTATTGTTTCCTAATTGTATTAAAGTTCCTTTCCATTAAAGTCTCATATGTTTTGTGTTGATGTGGCGGATGGCAGACCCCATTTAGAGCAGGCAGGTTTGCCAGGTCTGGGATGCCCCTCTCCCTGCCCTGTAACACATCCAGGACATTAGAATGTGGGTTACATGTACTAGAATGACAGTAAATTACCAATGTTTAGTGTGAATTCCGACTTTCTACATCTGAAAAGTCTACCAATACTTTCAGGACCGACTCTGCATCGGATTCCCATAGGACAGTAGTCCTCCCCTTGGGGCGATTTTGCGCACCTCTTCCCCACTTTCCCTACACCACAAACACCTTTGTATCTAGAAATGTCCTTTTGGTCATTACACCTGGGGGTTGCTACCGGAATCCAGCGTTTAGTGGCCAGGGGTGCTGGCCATCCTCGTACAGCACACACTGGAGAGCTCCCCTCCCTGCACAACAAAGAATCATCCTGCCCCAAATAGTAATAGCGCCCGGGTTGAAAATTCCTGCGGCAGGCGAATCCTTCATCTCAGGATTGGATGAAATTATCTTTTGCGCAGGTCTAATATTGGTAACCTGTAAGGGTGAAAGGTTTTGATGTCAACAACAAACTCTCAGATTGCTCAGCGAACAGCACCGAACATGCCCTTCAGCCCGGCTTCCCTCGGGGTTGGGGAGCCCGGGGCAAGGGGGGGTCGCGCTGCCCGCCCGGTGGGGAGCCCCCCGCGGAGCCTGCGCGCTGGCGGGAGGGTGTGGCAGTCGCTGCGCATGCGCGGGCCCGCTGCACACTCACTGTTGTCCTGAAGTTACAACCTGCCCGCCTCCCGGTGCAGCTGCCCGCGGCCGGGAAGCGCAAAGAACACTCTCCCCGGATTGGGGAACGGGGCTCGTTTGGCTTCTGCAGTAGTGACAACGATACTTTCTCGGTTGAAGTCCAGAACCCGCCTCCGTTGCATACCGCTGACCACCGAATAGCTTGTTTTGGAGCCCTCTGCCGAGAGAGCCCGCGCTGGGTGGGCTCGCGGTGCACGGTCATCGCCTCCAGCTGGATTCGCCGGAGGTGAGTTTTCACACTTTCTTTAGTGTGTTCTGACTTCCTGTGTGTGAGGAGCCCGGGCAGTAAGTTCTCCATCTCGTGATGCCTCGAACCAAAAGTCCTGCAGACTCCTCCCGCACCGCCCCCGCCCCGGACTGCCCACCCCCCAGCCCAGCGCTTTTACCCAGGTAGCCTTTTTAAATGCCTTCAATATTTTTTTTCAGTCTAGACTCTCTTAAGGAGTGAGCAGAGTTTGCCTTTAAAGAGTCAAATAGGGTGTATTTTAGGATTTCCGGGTCAGGAACGGTCTCTGTAGCGTGTTCCTCTTTGTTTTTACAATTTGGAAAAAATGGAAAACCATTCTTAGCCGCTGGCCTTGCAAAACCTTGCGGATTGCAATGATCAGGCTGTGACCATTCACTTTGCCCAGCACAGAAACGAGCTTCCATCGAGCCCCCACCCCTTCCCAGTTCTGACCTCAGTCCCACCACATCAGTGGACACCATCCGTCCAGGATTAGCTCAGTCTTTTGGGTCCCTACACCTGCTCTCTGTGCCTTTACCCTACTGGCTGGTGAAGAGTTCTACAAAGCCCCCAGGACACCCCCCGCCCCTCGCAGACCAGTAAGTGGCTATATCCTCCTTTTCTCTAAAATGGCAGTCACTTCCTATCTGGGAGCAAAACCCCAAGTTCCTACATCTTGAGCAAATTAGTATAAAGTTAACATAGGAGTGTCTCAGGCAATTGCATTTTTATAGCATTTTTTTTCATAGTGACAGTAACTTGGAAAATATTAAAAAGTGTATAGAAAAAAAAGAATATTCTCCATAATCCCAACCCACAAAAATTAACTATTAAACTGTTTATGTATCCTTGTAAGTCCTTTTTTCAAAATAACAGGAAAAATTACTGGACAAATAGATTTTTTAAAATATTTCCTAATAAACTTGTTTAAGTGAGAAATGCACAAAAGTATGTCAACTATAAACGTAGAGTTCAGTAAAGTTTCAAAAACTAACACAACCTACCCTTGCAGCCACCACTTAGAAATAGAGCATTCCTGGCATCCTTCATCCCCCTGCACAGTCAGGGGCAACTTCTCCCCACATATATCCTCTTCTTACCTTCAAATGAATAGATTAGTTACGTCTGTCCTTCAATTCCACATGAAATGAATGATTTTTGTAAATAGTCTATGTGATTTAATTTCTTTCACCCCATGTTGTATTTGAGATTCAGCCATGCTGTTACATGTGACAATCTTTTTTTATAAATTTTACTTTATTCTCTGTAGCATTCAGTTATGTCAAGTCAGCAATTTATTGATCCTTTATGTGGTTATTTTTTATTTCAATTTGTATAATTCACATTCCACCCAGTTCATCTACTTACAGTGTATGAGTCAATGTTTCTAGTATATTCGCAGATAGGTGCAATCATCAGTATCACCAATTTTAGAACATTTATATCACCTCAACACAATACCATACCTTTAGCTGTCATCCTAATCAAATCCCCTGTGCTTTACAGCCTTAAGCAACTACTATTCTACTTTCTATCTCTATAGATTTGCCTTTCTCTTCTGGACATGTCATAAAGATGGAATCAACAAATATGGGGTATTTTGTGACTGCTGCCTTATACTGATATTGGAAAATCATGTTATTTCTAGCTGTGGTGCTATTAGAAATAATACTCCTGTCAACATTATACCTATCCATATATTATTTGTGTCTATGATACATCTTTCTGCTGGGATAGATGCCTAAAGGTAGAACAGCTTAGACATAGGTTATGTTTATATTAGCTATGATTGATAGTACTAAATAGTTTTTCAAATTTACATTACCACTAGCATTGTATGAGAGTTTTCATTGCTCCACTGCCTCACCAACATTTGGTGTGGTTTCAATTTCCATTTATCTGAAGACTAATGAAAAAGAGCTGATTTTCAACTGATTTATTAGTCATTAGACTATCCTCTTTAGTGAAGCACCTTTGGATCTTTCCATTTTCTACTGGATTCTTTTTCAACTTATGTATTTGGTTTGCTTTTTAACTATCTCATTGTTAAATGTTAAATGAATGCAAATTTCTAGTGTTTAGCGAAGTCTAATTGATTATTCTTCCTTTGTGGTTAGTGGTTTTGCTATCCTATTTTAGAAATCATTGTCTAAAAAGATCTCATCTGTTACCAAAAACAGTGTCTTTTTCTTTGAACATTTGTATCTACTAACCACATAGGATTGGCTTTGGAATAGTGGAAGAAGTTAAGGGTTAAATTTCTTTAATATAGTTATCCAGTTGACCCAGGTATTGTTCTTGAAAGATCCTCCTTTTCCCTCTTCTCTGCAGTGTCACCTTTGTCATAATTCAGTGCAAATATAAGTCATTGTAGATATTGAAATCAATAAACAAGAACTTTAAAGTAACCATAAGAACATATTAAGGAATCTTACTAGAGGTAAGATATGATTGATGGAGAGATGGGAATATTATCTATTGTCAATAGAGATATGGATAGGGCCTCCCTGGTGGCACAGCGGTTGAGCACTGGGTTGCGAAGCTGCCCGCAGCCTCTGCAGCGCCGGTTCGATCCCTGGCTGCCGGGCGAGGGTCCCACATGGCACGCAGACCTCCCCTGCCACCCACTGCTCCCCTCAGCAGTGCACTTCGTCAGTCTGCCTGTTCCGCTCTCTGCTCTGGCTCTGGTGAACTCTCTCACCCTCCCATGCTTCTGACTGTATCCCAATCCTTGTATAAATAAATAATAATAAAAAAGAGATATGGATAATATTTTTTAAATAGATGAAACAGAATCCTAGAACTGGAAAATACATTACTTGAAGTTATTTGATGGGATTATTAGTAGGCTAGATACAGAAGGGGAAAGGAACATTAAGCTTGAAGATAGATGAATAAAAATCATGCAAATTTAAATACACTGAGGGGCCTCCCTGGTAGCATAGGGCTTAAGTCTCAGCGCTATCACACTATCATAGCTGTGGTCTGAGTTCAATGCCCAGCCAGGGAGCTAACCCATATATGGCACAGCAGACCTCTCCTGTCTTGCCCACTCTTCCCTTTAACATTATATTTCAGTAGATCCACCTGTTCTGCTCCCCTCTCTGTCTGTGGTGTATCCTCTCACCCCCCCACACCTCTGGCTTACACCCCAGTTCTGTGCTTAAAAAAAGCTTTTTTAAAAAACAAATTTAAATACACTGAGAAAAAATGTTTTAAATAACAAAGCCTCAGTGATTTATTTAGTAATATCAAGTAATCTAATATACATGAAAATGATCTCCTACAGGCAAAATGAAAAAGTGTGGGACAGAAAAATATTTGAAAGAGTATTAGCAAACACTTTCCAAACTTAAATAAATGTATTTTATCAAGGTTGTTTGGTTGTCAGTAGAGAGTTGATTCTAATTACCTAGCTTGCATGAATGGAATTTAGAAGTTAATATAAATAATTATAAACCTTTATATCTGCATGTATAAACAACAGGGCATTTTAAAGTCACATAAAATCTGAAAAAAATACCGTGTTGGTTGGAATTGCATCACTGTACTTTTTTAACACGAATGTTGCCCTCACTAAAGACTAGTAGTATCACAGCTTTTCAAAATATCCCCTCAATGCATTGTATGGCTTGCATGGATGACCTTTCTGACCTCTCCTTTTTTAATATCATTTTTTAATTAATGTAACATTGGCTTACAACATTCAAAATTATTTAGGGGTAAATGTTCATCCCTCTTCAGATGTATGTTACCACACTACACCCACCATCAAAGACCCATAATTCTCTACCATAGTCTATTAGGCCCCTCCCCCACTTTGCTTCCCTCTCCCCTCTGTCCCTTTCTGATAGCCGCAATTCTATAGTCAGATTTCTACGGTTTCTTTTGGCTTAGTTTTGTCTGTTCCTTCCCTTTGTTTTCTTTGCATGCCACAGATAAGAGAAATTATCCAGTATTTGTCTTTCTCCTTCTGACTTGTTTTGCTTGGTAAAATTCCCTCCAATCCCATCCATGTTGTTGCAAATGGCAGGATATGTTCATCTTTTTTATAGCTGTGTAGTATTCCATTGTGTTTATATACCACCTCTTTATCCACTGATCTGTCATTGGGTACTTGGGTTGTTTCTATAACTTGGCTATTGTAAATAGAGCAGCAATGAACATAGGAATGCATATGGCCCTTCAAATTAGTGCTTTCATACTCTTGGGGTAGATACCTAGGACTGGAATTGCTGGGTCATGTGATAGATCTATTTTAATACTTTAGAAACCTCCATACTGTATTCCACAGGGGCTGACCAGTCTACATTCCCACCAGTAGTGTACGAAGTTTCCTTTTTCTTCACACCCTCAACAACACATGTTGTTTCTGGTCTTTTTGATATGTGCCATTCTCACAGTATAATTTCATCTTCAGATGCTGGCATGACTCAAACCTTACTGGCTTCTTTCCATTTCAGGGCTTCTAGGATTATTTCTTCCTCTTCCTGAATGTTCCTCCCTCAAATATCCTGACTCTCTTCTTCTCAGATCTTTATTCGAATGTCATTTTCTCAATTAGATTAAGTGAAAACAAAAATCTTCCCCCATCCCCACCATGTTTTATCTATACCCTTTAATGGAAATGCTGTATATTTTCATTATTTAACTTCCTATTAGTGTTGTTTTTCCTACCACTAGAATAAAAGTACCCAGTGAGGGATGACGGAAATTTACCAGTTTTGTTCTTTGTAGTGTCTTTTATACCTTGAATGACAAACAATTATAATTAACTTTTTTTTTTTCATGACTGACAATGTGGATAATCTCTCTTTTTTTTTTTTAACATTTATTTATTTATTTATACAAGCACTTCGTACAGTCAGAAGCTTGGGAGGGCGAGAGAATTCACCAGAGTCAGAGCAGAGAGCAGAAAAGGCAGACTGACGAAGTACACTGCTGAGGGGAGCAGCGGGCGGCAGGAGAGGTCTGCGCGCCATGTGGGACCTTCGCCCGGTGGCCAGGGATCGAACCGGCACTGTAAAGGCTGTGGACAGTTTCGCAACCCAGCGCTCAACCGCTGCGCCACCGGGGAGGCCCAAGATAATCTCTTTTTTAACCTAATAACCCTATCAAGGCATTTCTTCATTTTTTCAATAGATATGAAAGTCCTCATAGTATTCCAGCATTTTTATATTTTTAAGGTATATTTAAGTTTCTTGGCAAAAAGGATTATAGCAGTAAAAGCTCCAGCTTTTACCAAGGAGAATAAGAAATGGGATAGGATTGTTTGCAAAGCAACCATAGGCTTTGCCTTAGTAAATAGACTGAAAATTTCCTTTAACAGACCAAATTGCTCAGACCCCCCTCATAAAGAAAACTACTTAGTGCTATAATCACAAAGAAATTCCCCTATTCAGTTACAAGCTAATTTATATCAACTTTTTCTCTTTAGGCGGTCAGGCTTCAGGATGGACGATGGACTTTCAAAATGGAAAAAGATGGAAAATCAACAAAATTACCTTAACTGTGCTACCAGCTGAATGAGTATTTCTTTGTAGTATGTTCAGACTTAAGAAGAATTATATTCTTACATTATGTAATCTACCAAAAACCACTTAGCTACTGTTTTAATCTAGGTTATTTTCGAAGGCAGAGCCTGAGACAAAGCTATACACATTTTTGGGGGGAAGATGATCCCAAGGCACAGGAATGAGAGAAGAGTGAACAGGGAAAGAAGGAAAGAAAATCCAAGCAAAATAAGGTAGCGTTACCCAATGGCCTAACACTGTTAATGGTTACTTAGTGCAGAAGCGTCTGAAGATTCTCATTAAACTTTGTCTAGAGATGAAAAGGAGAAGCATTTATCTCTCAGTGGCCTGTAGATTGCAAAGACATCAGCGCATCTCTGGTACCAGAGGATTGTGTGTCACAGAGAGAGAAGCCCTGAGACAGGGAGTTAGGTTCTTAGCCCTTGCCTGAAATAAGGCACTGTTATCACCGAGCAGGGTGAAACCTGCCCCGGGCTGTTCACCAGAGCTGGAGGTTGAGGAGATGGGAGAGAATGTATAAGAAATGCCTTATAAGCCTCTGGATATGTTGTTAGCCTTATGTAAGTCTGTTTACTCCCTTCTTGTCGAATCAAAATTTCTGTGGCCAGAAGAGGTTACACAAGGATTAAGTAAAAAAGTTAAATCTATTAGAATATATACCTTATAGTTTTATATAGATATATAAAAAATTTTTATAGTTTTATATAGAATATATACCTAACAGTTTTAACCATGAGTGGTGTTTATAAGAAATAGAAAGTAACATGAGAACTTGGAAAATTAAAAAATAATTTTACATGAAAAATGGGGCCATTGGATAGAGATACCAGGTATCTTCTAAACTCAACCTCAGAAACAATCATGAATTGTTTGTAGAAAAATGGAGAAATAAAATTAACTATTTTCTTGTGTTTCTGTGCGCTTTATAAATCAAATGTCATTACCTTTTCCTAACTTAGTGTTTCTACTGTCACCCAATGCTAGGATACAGAGTTTACAACCATGGAAGGGAAAATTGGTAGAAACACAGAAGAATATTTCAGATAATTTCAGAGCTGGCGTTAATATTGGTTGAATTACGGGAAAATTGCAGGCTTTGACCTGGAGTTCCTCTATGAGGTTTCCTTATATCAGAAACCGTTTTCTCTCTGCCTACACCCCTGTGATGTCATAATCACTCTCTTTTATGGAATTGCCACTAATAAGATAAAACCTTTGAGTTGTTCAGTTGAATGTGTGCTGGGCTCCTGCTATTTGCTATATTGGCACTCTGTGCATAAGACATACTATAAAACATTAGGTCCAATTTTCATAATACCTTTTCTTTTAAGGTATACCCAGAACATTTACCAAAACAGACTGTATGATCACAGATTTAATCTCAACAAATTTCAAAAGATTACATGGAGTATGAATTAAACCAAAAGTCAATTACATAAAGATAAAACATTTCCCAAATGCTTATGGAAAATTTATAACTCTAAATATAAGTTTTATAAAAAGATGGGCTAGCAGCATTTCATGAAACCAAGAAAAAGCAGCTTTGCAGACATTGGACAACAGCAACAAAAGACTGATCCCTGAGGGAGAGAAGGCTTAACAAGATGACCCTACAACTGTCCTGCCTCTGTATGTTTAAGTGCTCTGGATCACATTGCAAAAGGTGAAGCACAAGCAAAGCAGAGGAGTATTTCTGAGTTGAGAAGACAAAAATTGAAGTTGAGTGAGAGACTGAAATGGCTTGAGTTTTTAAGAGCAGAGTATCATCAAAGAAAAAAGAATGCAGAGGGAAAAAAGTTCCAGAACTCTACACCCAGATCTTTTGTTTCCACTGCTAAACATGACACTTAACAATTCCCAAAACTATCGATAGCATGAGAGCCTTCACTGAGAACTCCATTCACTAGAGAGCCCAAATTATACCTTAAATATTTAAGTTATGGCTAAAGGCTAAACTATCCCAACAGTAAAATCTACCAACACTTGCCCAAAGCAAACCTCAATAGTATGAAGCTGAATAGCAAGTAACTACCTGACAGAACAAAGTCCAAATTTGTTAGTTCAGGTCCTCTAAGAAGCAATAAATCAAATTGAGGATTAGATTTATAAGAGACTTCAACACTCAACTTGAGTGTTGAAATAGAGATGAAGCCACAGGAGGCAGAGTCTCAACCTGCAACACAAATCCAAGAAAGTTTAAGATCAAGGTCAGGCTGATACTCTCTCAGTAATCATGCCCTTTTAGGTTCGCTTTGCCAGAATCATCTAGTCATAGTTACAGGGGGTGAGGGAGCGCCAGGAGTCACCAAGCAGACCACCTGAGATCCACACACACCCTTCCTTGTCCTGTTGTGTAGAAGCAACCTGACATCATGGTCAATTACCCTGTGAGTTTGATGACTCCTCAACTGCATGCCCCTAGACACAAGAAACACAGTGCCTAGTGGTAACCATTGTAGCTCAAGGGAAACCTCACTGTAGCTGTTGGCAAGAGTATGCCTCTTGGAGACCTCTAAGCTTACACAGCATAAATGCACAGGGCAGAAAACACAAATACTTCCAATAAGTCATCGCAAGTGTCATAAATGAAGCCACTCCCTTTTGCTAACTCATTTGACTCAGTCCTCCTATTGCAGACACAGAACCACATAGGTCTGGAATAGTGAATACACTGTATCCTGAAAGATAACAGCCAGTGCTTTCAGAATATCCCTCAAAGCTCATACTTTGCCTGGCCTTTAGAAGACCTTTCCAGAATCCCATGAGGCTGGCTGCATATATGAGGTTACAGCATAGTCTGGTAGGTAACAAGTCCAGATCCTACACTTCACCTTCATTGCCATAAAGTGACCAGATACTGGGTAAGCCCTGATGAGTGCTGGCTGAGATTCTGGGTAAGAAAGAGAAATATGTACTACAACTAGGTTCTTCTCCTTATAAGGAAAAACTACTGGCCCTTCCTGGGTCAGAAAACTGAGCAAAGGGTTGGGCTATTTCATTAAGGCCAAAGCCCCCATCTCTTCCTTTTACATTTTTACCTTACTGGCTAGAGATGTTCAGCAGCATCCTTGTTGTTTGTTCATCCTCACATTCTGACCTCCTAGATAAAAAACCCTCAAAATTCAGTGCCAGAAATATGCCGCTCATCATGCCGCATGCTGTTTCTTTTTTTCTTTAAGATTTATTTATTTATGCATACAAGAGCTGGGGTACAGGCCAGAGATGCGAGGGGGTGAGAGAATTTACCAGAGACAGAGCGGGGAACAGAACAGGTAGACTGACTGAAATACACTGCTGAGGGGAGCAATGAGCGAGACAGGAGAGGTCTGCTGCACCATGTGGATTGGCCAGGGATTGTACTCATGCTGCAGAGGCTGCGGATTGCTTCAGAGTGCGGTTCTTAACCCCTTGTGCCACCAGAGAGACCTTACATGCTGTTTCTTAAAATGCCTGAATATATAGTATTTTTCTTCCCTTATCAAGCTACAGCACTTCTCTAGTGAGATTGTCCTGGATTTAACTGTAGCCATCTACCTAGGAGCTAGGAGAGAAGATGGAGGCTTTTCATGAAGAGCATCTACCTATTGCCTTGTCAAGGAGGGGGTCTTTGTAGCACCTTCCACCATAGGGGAAATCCATAGCTTTCCAGAAAGTGCTATACAGCCTTATATGACCACATTGGTAAATTCTTTCAAATTTTTAAGAGGAAAAAACTACCAAATTTACATAACTTTTTTCTACTGAATAGAAAAACATATTTCCTAGCACATTTTATGAGACAAATGTATCTTTGATACCAAAACCTGACTGAGGACGTTACAAAAAAGTAAAAATCATAGATGGAGCTGACATAAAAGTAGGATTGCCAATTTAGACCCAAAGATTCACAGAAATAAGAGATTATCCCCATTATAAAGTTTTGCTGATCACCTCAAGAAGATAAATAAAAGGCACAAGCAAAGCAGAGAGAAGTCTTAAAAAGTGCCAATGGCTTCCCAGGTCCTCTTTTCTTGCATTAGATAAACTATGGGGACAAGCTAGAATGAAATCTTCACTATGACGGGTCACCTCACACAACATAAAACATTTTGGTTCTCTATACTTAGATGATTATGTAACTTATAAGTCATTTTCGTAGAAGCCATCTCCATAAATTCATAGATTCTGGTTTTGTTTACCATAGTTAATTTTAAATCAGTGTCATCCTGTTAAAAATCACTTCATAGATGTGAACTAAACCCTAGTAATTAATATTACTGTATTTACATAATGTCTGCTATCAATGTTTAGAAAACAATTATCCTCAGTTACCTTTCCCCCCCCCAACCCCCCCACAAAATAGCCCCCAGAACACTTCTAAAAGAGCAATTAATGGGAGGCTAGCTATTTAACTCTTTCATGCTAAGTAGCCAATAAATCTTACAAATGTAGATGCCAAAACTAAAATAAATATTACAAACAGAATCTGCAAAGAGGCTAATACATTATGAAGTTAGTTTAACATTTAAAATTAATTAATATAATTCATCATATAACAATAAATGAGAAAAACCAAATGAAAATCCCAACAGATGCAAAATAAGCAATTGACAAATCAACACTCATTAACATCATAAATTATCAGCAAGCTAGAAACAGAAGGAAGCTTACATAACATCATAAGGTTATCTGCTAAAAAAACAAAAACATGTAATATTGATACTTAATCATAAATATGGAAACTTTTCCATTAATACTAACTAATTAGGATTAATGCAGAGATGTTCACTCTCTTACCTTGATTGCACTTATCCTAGCCAAAAGAGGGAAAAAGAGAGAGAGGAGGAAAAGTGCGGGAATAAATCTCAAAACAAAATAAATAAAATTATCCCAGAACACATGACTCTGTATGCAGAAAATGTGAAACCTACAAATAAATTCATCTACATGGTGAACACATTGAGTGATATAGAAACATCCTATCAAAATATGCATTATACATCCTTATACTGGACAAATTGGACAAATTAAAGTATTTAAAATTCATAGTTTCAAAAACATCAAACACATATGAATAAACCAATTATAAGAGCTACAATTTTTCTACAATGAAAATAAAATATTGCTAAGGGAAATTAAGGAAGATTTAAATAAATTGAAGTATAAACAATGTTAATGAGAGGAAGATTCAGTATTTTAAAAATCAATATTTTTAATTTGCTCCAAATTTATCTGTAGATGCAGTCAACATTAAAATTCCAGCAGGTTTTTCTGAGTCAGTTAATAAACTGAATCTAAAATGTTTATACAAATAGAAAGGACCAAGAATAGCTAATACAGTGTTAAGGAAGAATAAGTTGAAAGACTTACACGACCAGCTATCAAGACCCACCAAAATCACAAATTATGACAGGTAGATTTTGCATAGAGAATAATAGGCTAGCGATAAAACAGAGGAGTAAAATTACAGTTATTTTTCTCTAGAAGCAAATGCTTCCTTCTTATCCTAATACTATCTCCAACTCTTGTTCATCCCCTATTCAAATCAAACTATAAACTTTGTGCCTTGGGGAAGAGAGACCAACAAAACTTCATCAAAGGAAGCATGCAAAAGAAAAACTAGTTAATTGATTTTTGTATTTCCATCAACCAAAATCATGGCACCAAATGCAGGGTTGGAAAGATACTTGTTTAGGGCCTCCCTTGTGGCACAAGGGGTTAAGACATAACCTACAGAGCTATCTGCAGCCCCTGCAGCCTGAGTTTGATCCCTGGCCAGGGAGTTACCCACATGGTGCAGCAGACCTCTCCTGACTCGCCTGCTGCTCCCCTCAGCAGTGTACTTCTGTCGATCTGCCTGTTCTGTTCCCCACTCTGTCTCTAGTGAATCCTCTCACCCACCCACCCCCCACCACCTCTGGCCTGTACCCCAGTTCTTGTATGCATAAATAAATAAATCTTTAAAAAAATATACTTGTTTAGCAAATCACCTCCATGCCCTACCTCCTCCAAGCTCATTTTAATGGAAGAAAATTATATCTCAGCACAATTGAGAAGACAATAAATTACAATTGGAGAGAAAAATAAGGGTGTTAATTGTTGGCAACAGTGAAAATAAAGAATTCCCAGGGGAAAAAATGCATGTGGAATAGAGTGCCCTACTTCCACCTGGCTTTCCTGAGAGCACTTTATAGCATTGTTTTAAAAATTACAGCATTAAAAGTCGGGGTAGAAATATCTGCATTGGATAACTAGGCAGATCGATCCTAAAGTACCTCATGATTACTGTGGGGTCACAGGCTCTAACTAATGTTTTTCTCAGTATGCTTAAAATACTTGAGAAATTACCCCAAGAACTGACAGTTCTGAGCACCTCTTGACTAGAGACACAGTGTGAACTCTTTAAAGTGCTAGAGGGAGATGCAGGCATCTTATCAGATGTCAGCATGATGGATAAATATTGCTGAAGACCAGAAAAGGCAGTGTTCATTTCAGTTGATACCAGTTGTGAACAGATGTCTGTCAAGAACCATATGATCTTGCCCAAAGTCATGACACCACTTATGTCCTCTGGAATTTATATGCAGCCCTGTGTGGAAGAGGAATAGATGTTGTGTTGATCTATTTCAAAATATAATGTCTGTTTATCTGGAAAAAGAGTAAAGTTAAGGATATGTGTGTGTGTGAGTGTGTGTGTGTGTGTGTCACTAAGCAGAGAGACAGCTTAAGAAATAAATTAAGGAGCATCTCTGGTGGTGCAAGGGATTAAGTATCAACACTATGAAGCAGTCTGCAGCCACTGCCGCACAAGTGCAACACCTGGCCAGGGAGCAATCCACATGGCACAGCAGACCTCTCCTGTCTCGCTTGCTGCTCCCCTCAGCAGTGTATTTGATTCAATCCACCTCTTCTGCTCCCCCTCTGTCTCTGGTGAATCCTCTCATCCCCCGCACCTCTGGCCTACATCCCAGCTCTTGTATGCATTAATAAATAAATCTTCAAAAAAAAGAAATAAATTAAGTTCAGTTATGGGAAAATAAAGTCATTTTTCTGCACACCTGGGCATGTGACTTGTAAGCCCATAAATAAAACAGCAACACGAAAATTTTCAAGAAGCATTTACAGGCAGGGGCGCCTGAAGCAAACCATCTGTATTCAGTTCTTTTAACACAGGCTGCAAGGAAGGAGCTCTAAGATTAGGGAAACATTTTCAAATTATGTTCTGTGGAACACTAGTTCCATAGGATATGAATTGATGTTAAGAGAGAAACAAAGTTGGTAGGTTTTTTCAGTGCCAGGTTCTCAGTCATTCATATGCAAAAGTTTAGTATAACCCTCCAAAAGCAAAGTTTTGAACTGGCCCATGCGGCAGCATTATGACTGATGTACAGCAGAATCTACCTTCAAAGGATTCCTTCTAAATTTGCTGCGAACACTGGCAACTGTTAGCCCAGTGTGGGACCTGCCTCAGCTGCAGAACATCACCTCACATAGTGTTACGCCCCGCCCCTTCATGGAGTTGCTCACTTGCCAAGACCTATCACTACTCAGTCGTTGCCTCAAGGCAACTCTAAAGGTCATTCCAAATCCGGAGGCCCCTGTAGTGTTGATCAAGGCTGTTGTTGGACTTTCATTACAACTTGAACCCTCTACCCAGTCCTGCTTCTTTCTCTTTTTTTCAGCCAGTATTGGTCCCGAGAGCATTTCTTAATAAACATCCTGCAGATTAAACTGCACCTCAGAGTCTGCATCCTGGAGAAGCCAAGCTGGGACACCCCACTTTCCAATTTTGTTTGTCCAACACAGGCTTTTAATAGGTGTATCTAGTAGCATGGGGTTTAAGAAACACGTTTTGGATGCCAGTGAGTGCAGTATGAGAAGGTGGTATTTTTGTGGGAAGGAATGGGAGAGGTACTTGATACTTGAACACCAGCCCATGCATTCCTTTGAAATTTGAAACCAACCGAATTTGAGATGTAACTCTAATGGTTAAAAGTACTACAGGATACATTCTCTAGTGAAACAGATGGAGAGGATGTAAATATTATATGACCTGTGCAAATACACTTTCTTTTTCCTGTAAAAATGCTTAAATCTCTAAGGTGATCAACAGTGTTTGATAAAATGTACTCATTTCTGCCTGGAAATACAAATATTTTTCATTCACAGCTGCCTTTGGATCTTAGTGGGAGAAGAAGGGGGGACGTATAATAAAGGCCTTTGAAAATCAGTTTCCAAGAAGTGAAAACTGGGAAGTAGGAGTCAACAAAACTAAAAAATCCTTATAGAACTGTAAAAGCTTTCCCAAACGTCCAATGGATTATTATACACTAAACTTACTAAAATATTTGTGTCGGTTAAGCCACTGACTAACATCATTTCAAGAGTAACTGTATTACCCAAAAAAAAAAAGGAATGAATGAATATAAACATTTTTTAGCATACTTTTGAAATAGTGATTTTTGTATTAAACACTACTTTGTAACAAGGACCTGGCTTGAAGACTGACACCTAAGTGATCAGAGACAGGGAGCTGCCAGGCTAAACGGTCAGCACACTGCAGTCCCCAGTAAGATGAGATGCAGGCAGCCTCTACAAATGTGGCTTGGAGGGGGAGGTGGTGGAATTTGCTTCAGCTCACTTGAATAAGCTACTGTGTATGGCTCACAAGGGTCCCGTTCTTAATGAGGTGGTGCGTAGCAGCAGCACACTGTGAATCCAAATAGCAGATGGCAGCACTGTTGAGTAGGCTGGCAGTCTGATGTCTAGCCACCAACTGGCAGCAATCATTATTAAACTGATTCATGAGCCCAGGGAAAATCTTCATAAGAGTCCTAGCAAATGTGAGCAGTGAGAAGCAAATGATCTATCGCTACCCTTTATGAATACTACCTATATCTTTAAAAACATTATTCCCCAAGGCAATGTGCACGGAGAAATGGCATGGTGTGTGGAACTGAAGGCCCCATTTTTCCTACATACTCATATATTTTTAAACATGATAGCTATGATTTCTCTATTTGGTGAATAGCTTTTACTCGAAGGAAATAACTTCATAGCATTCACCCTATGGACTCATGGTAAATATTCAATGACAGGCAACCATTCTATAAATAAAGATTCCTTGGAAATGGTATTGCTGAATTAATAGCAACATATTCTGTCTCACATAATGAAGTAATGCCCTAAACCGCTCATAGTGCATTTACCTGAGGCAGGTAACATCCTTGGTGAAAAGCTTGTTGTGATCACACTTAGTTAGAAATGCAGATTAGGAGAGTCACCAGTTTTAGAAAACAGTTCTAAACCAAAGGGCTTTCACAAGAAAAAAATCTTGAAGGTATTAGGTTTTTTAATTCTGTTTTGACAAATCAAAATGCTAAGGCAATAGCAGTTTTTTCTTTTCAAATATTGTCAAGATCTGTTATTTGTCACCAATTAAGGCAATTTCTACATCTCTAGATAAAGAAGACTTAAGGAAAGACTTTTATGAAACATAAACAAAATACTTGACATAAAAACATCAATCCTTCCTGTTCTCTAAATCTTCATTACGTTTGCTTTCAAAATTGAGATGCTAGATTTCTCTTATGTCATATGGTAAGAAAATACTACAGTCAAATATCAGGTATTCCACATGCTACAATCACAGCTTTTATTATGTAATCTTTTATGATTACTTTTGAATGGAAGCAAAAATGTAAGTCTTTTTAAGAGAAGTGTTAAAATTTCTCTGAATGAAGTTTCTTTTGGCTTTAGCGCTTTGGTAAACCAATTCAGGCTGAACTGCCACTTAGAAATTCTGGAGACTTTTGTGACCTTTTTCAAACATGAGGGTGATTCCCTCCCAAAGTTAGATATCCCTGACAATAAAGTTCAAATGCAATATCACACTACCTTCAAGTTTCTCAATATTCTCCCTAAACAAGAAGTCAGATGCCAGAAGTCATCATATACCTTAATATTTGCGGCAAAAAAATCCAACAAATCAATGAGGGGTTTATTCACATTTGCCAGTCTCTTGATTACTTTGCAAGAAATAAACCAGGGGTAGAAGATGGTATATCCATATCTTGTTCTGCCTGAGAAAATAAATGCCATGTGTTAAAAGAAATCTGAAAATGATGGCACATGAATTCTATAAAATGGCTGGAATCCCTCAAAATATTGAACAACTTAGACAGACTTATGTTTTTATCAAACATTATAAAATGTTTATGTTTTATTTAAACATAATTTTGTATTTCCTAGATATTAGGAAAATATGGTATAATGAATATTTTTCCTGGGTATTGGGTTATTCTCCAAGGTCAGTATAAAAGAAAACCACTAATGGATAGTGTAGTTAAGAGAAAGTATTTCCAGGTGTTCTGATGCACTCATAAAGACCTGAAGGTGAGTAGGTGGACTGAAAGTATTACAGAGGCTCAATTTGAGTAACTCAGTCATATTACCAAAAGATGAATATTCTCTCTTAAAACAGAAGAATTCTAGCAATTATGAACTGCAGATACTGGAAATGCATTCCTTGAAACTTTCATGTACCAGGTAGTTGTTTTTGTTCTCTACCTTTCCCTGAATCTACCCTTATCAAATATACCAATGGTATCCATTTAGTGAAAAATCAAAGTTTTGTTCTCAGACTCACTCTAACACTCCAAGGCTTTTAATGCAATTGATCACTACCACCACCTTAAAACACTTGATTGGCTTGGTTTCCAGGCAAGTAGTGCATTTGCTTGCTTTTTTTCCTCTTTTACTACAGTTCATTATAAGTTTGCTGCTTAGCTTCTCATCAAAATCCCCATGTTTTGAAATCTGAATATTCCTAGAAACTCTGCTGTGTATACATTCTGATATCTGAATGAAGGTACACATTCTACTATACACTCTAATAAGGGCAGCAACTATTTGTGTCTGAATTACTGTGTGATGTCCAATACATAGTACACATAGAATTATTTGTTGAAGGAATGAATGAATAGTGGAGCAACATCTACTTTTAAGAGATGGGTGTAAGAACAATGATGATAACCTAGAAATTAAATAGTTCTTAACAGTAGTTTATTAAGGTAGGGATATATATCATAATCCTTATCATTGCAGAATCCAGCCAGTAACTTATCCAATAACATGCAGCTTCTAAGTGTGAGAACTGAGACTTGCACTCCTGTCATCCAAAGGCCACGTTCTTAATGCAGTACTACATGTATTGATGTGTACCAAAGAAAAATAAGGAATAGGAACCCTGCTTCAGTTTGCAGATTTCCTGGCACTTTGCTACAGTGAGATAGTCTTGACGTTGATAGCTCTGATGATAACAGGACAACAGATGCTGTTTTTCTTACATTCAAAAAGAAAAGGACCTTCTTACCTGTAAAATGCAGATGAAATTACTATCAGTCTACCATCTATCATTTTTTACTAAAATAAGATAATGTATAAATATAAATATTAATCACTGTCCAAAAATCCTGGATGACTTTTATTCTTCAGTTATTTCTACTGCAAGGTACTGAAAGAAGAGATGAAGTAGAGAGAAAGAAAATCTCCTTACTGACAGGAACAGAGTAGAGAGCAGGAAGAAGACAATCTAGAAGGAGGTAGAACATCGCTTATATACCCAGCTCTTTCATGTAGAGAAATGGGAGGAGAGGAAATGATTTCTAGTTTCCATGTAAAATATAATGAAAACCCACTACACAATTAAGGAATTAAAAGTTCATTGACTAAGCCAACCTATATTATTTTTTTTCAAAAATGGAAAATCATAAGGACAAAAGTACGCTGATAGCATAAATTTTAAAAAAGGCAATTCTTCAGTTAATTCTTTTTTTTCTGGTTTGGTTTCACTTTCCATTTAATCCATAGACATTACAATTAGCATATCCCAAGGATGAGGAGATTGAGTAGGCAGGGATGTTTGATTAATGAAGTAGCACTGATCCAAGGACCTCTTGCTCCTCACAACAGGTCTTTTTAACTGTAATCAGGTAGTACAACTAGGAATACTCCTCAAATTCCCTGAACTACTGAATTCCAAGTCGTCGTATTGATTTTTTTTTTTTTTTTTTTTTTGGGACCCTCACACTGGCCGGGAATGAACCAGAGCTGCAGAGGCTGCGGGCAGCCTTGCAGCCCAGGGCTCAACCTCTGTTCCACTAGGGGAGGCCCTCGTCGTATTACATTATTAAAGAAAATGGCAACCAAGATCAAGTTATAGTCGAGGACTTCACCTAAAAATTCTAACAAGGGTCCTCCTGGTGGTGCAGGGGTTAAAGTCTCAGTGCTATCAAGCTATTGCCAGCCACAGGGGCCTGAGTTAGATGATCCCTGGCCTCGGAGCTAACCCACATGGGTTAGCTCTCCCATCTTACCTGCTGCTCCCCTCAGCAGTGTATTTCAGTAGATCCGCCTCTTCTGCTCCCCATTCTGTCCCTGGTGAATCCTCTCTTTCTCTCTCTCTCTCTCTCTCTCTCTCACACACACACACATCCCACATCTCTGGCCTGCACCCCAGTTCTTGTATGCATAAATTAAAAAGTTTTAATAAGGGTACCTCCTTCCTTTGTTAATATAGTCATTAGCTCTCCTTTAAGGAGATTAAAAACTACCACTGCAGAGATACAAGTTTCTTGATTATGTTTATGCCTCTACTATGAACATAACACAAGACTTTAACATAGTTAAACAAACATATTTCTTAACCCAAAGAGTGCACAGGTATGCCCTCATGGGTAGAGTTTTAGACTCAATAAGTCAATATTTAAATCTAAGTTCACATCTAGCCAAAACAAGACTCAGCCTCAACCTCACTATGTTCATTATTTAACTGGATTGAGTCCCTCACAAGGTAGTTTTGGAGATTTGTAATAATGTGCTTAAAGGGATTAGATTGGCTGACACAGAGTCAGTTTTCAGTAAAGCATGACTGTAATTATTATCAAAGTTGTTAATCATTGCGATGGTGATACTGAAACTGATTGTAGTTTTATTTTCAGGAGATTTGCTTTTTTAGGTTTTGGTTTCATAAAAAGAGAAGTTCATGTTTTTGTTTATATAGAACCTATTATAGAAATATAGGAATTCGTATTACAATTATCCCCCCAATTCACTCATGCCAACTATGTGCTAAATACCATGTGTCTACATCTAGAAAGATATAAAAATAAGTGTAATGTAGAACATACGTAAACAACAACTTTAAGAAAAAAATAAATATCATGAAAGAAACATAAATAAAATATGGAAATTCTAAGTAGATGGTTCTATGTAAAGAAATCTGGGAAATTATCATGGAAGAGGCAGGATGGGACCTGAACTTTAAGCTAAGCAAAGAATTTAGAAATGCAAAGATTGAGAAAGAGGTAGACAAAATGGATGGTTCTTAAATGATTCACTCATTTCAAAATTTTCTCATTGCTTTAATTCCTGGAGTCTAACCCTTGTGGTTCTTACATGTTAGTGATGGAGAATAAGGCCAGGTGAAAGTGAAATGAGATGAGCAGGAGCATGGAATGTCTGTGATGGCCCCAGGGAAGAGTAGCTGATAATAAACCTGCAACCAGATCATGGGAGGTTTTAAATGCTGAGGTAAAACATTTGGACTTTATTCAAGGCTTTTGGAAAGAAATTTCAAAAGCATTAACCCCATTTTTGAACTTAAAAATAAAGTGGTCTGGTTGAAAATACAAACTCGGTGAACATTGCTAAAAGATAAACTGAGGCATAACAACATTTTTTAAAGTATATCTGAGCAATTTCTCAATTAGAAGGGGGTGGCGTGGAACCAATAAGTAGTTTGGAATGCTCTGTGGTGGTGCTTTCTTTGGAAGCAGAGAAAGGAAATGATTGGGCGGTCTATGGTTTCAAGTTGAGTTGACTGTTTGTGATTGGTTGTTCTTAGTGCTTTTGGTTTCGTAATCTTGAGGCATTTACAGGCTTAGATTTTGGTTTGCTTATGTAGGCTGCCAAGGCACTACAGTCACCTTAGTCTAATGGCCTCGTTTCTAATTAATTCAACAACAGGTACATTGTTAAAACAGGTTGAATGGTGTCTCAAGTTCTTTCTAGCAGTGTTTGAAATGTATCAGAAAGAAAGAAGGCTGGAAATAGGGGCACCTGGGATAAAAAGCTATTTCAATAGGTCAAGAGTGAGGTAATGAAGACTTAAACTGAGGCAAAAAGAGACAAATGAGAACCACTGTAATGGAGCTTCATGACTCCTCAGAATTGCTCTAAGTCCTGCCAAGATGGACAGCTTAGTTAAACTAAGAAATTCAAATCCGTATCTCCCTCAGCATTTATACTCACAGTGGTGTAAACATTCCATTTTAAAACTGTACATGAATAAATAACAAGGGGATTGAAAATTCAGTTCATCTTACAGATTCTAAAACTGATAGCTGTGAAAAACTAGAGGTGCCTAGGGACTCCAAACTGTAAAGGGGAAACACCCATGTTGCCCCTCCTAAGAGTCTGCACCCATACATGCTCCAAAAAGTGAAGTAATCAAACTGTGGTATTCAGAGATTTTTAATTAGTGAGAGTTTCTAAAAGAATAGAGAGAGAGATTGAGAGAGAGAAGAGGAGTAGGGGACAGAGAGGCTTAAAAATACAGAATCCCTTTCAAACTCCAAAATCAACCATCCCCTGGTGGGCAAATATTCAGCCAAACAGGCAAGGTCCAAAGTAGAGCAAACAAGGCCCAAAAGCAGAACAAATCCAAGGCAACCTCCCCCAGCAAGAAACATGAGCAAGGTGTGCAAGACCTAAAGATCTGGGATAGGAGGAAAGAACCAAAGTTCCAATCTGAATCCACCACAAGGTCAAGAAGGTGGCTGCTATAGTCTCTCAAGAAAGCCAAACTGTGCAGGCAGCCACCAAGCCACCAAAGCCCTCCAGCTTTGTATCTTATGGTCTGCCCCCTCCCCGCAAGGCTCTGCTCTTCCCCTTGATTCCAGCTATCCCCTTTGAAGAAATCAGGGAGTGTAGCAGTGAGAGTTATGGCTCTCTTAAAATACAAGCCAAAAACATAAAAGCAACCTCCCAAACTATGCTTTCTTTTCCTTTCTGACATTATCCTGCCTGCCTCCATCTTGCCTGTGCCTTCCTCAGGGCTTTCAGTTAGCATCTCCTTATGGTTTAAAACACTTGACAAATACTGAGACCCTCTCATGACTGCAACCAGTGTAGCAGAGCAAAAACCTGCCACCCCAAAATGTGTCTTTGGGAAGAGGTTTATTTCATGGGAGGGACTCTGTAGGCTAGGTGGAAGTTGCTTTTTATTTTATATCTAAACTTCTCTCTGTAAGGGTTTTTCCAGGAAAACCTAATCCCCTTGTCTCTT
This sequence comes from Talpa occidentalis, assembly GCF_014898055.3. Classification (NCBI taxonomy): domain Eukaryota; kingdom Metazoa; phylum Chordata; class Mammalia; order Eulipotyphla; family Talpidae; genus Talpa; species Talpa occidentalis. The sequence continues at coordinate 56,503,845 of NW_023604295.1, read as the reverse complement.
TTCAGAGGAAAAGACAGCAGTACCTTTGTTTTCCCCGGTGAGGTCCCTAACTGACCACCCTTTATTTTCCCAGCCTCCCTTGTGCTAGCTAAGGCATTTAAGATGGCATCTAAAGCCTCTTGGGAGACTGACAGAGTCATGCTGGGTCTCTCTCATGTATACAGAAGGCACACATGTTATTAACCTTCTCTATGCCTTTTGTCTTATCAATCTGTCTGATGCTTGTTTGAGTATCTGTCAGCCTGAAAGGTACAGGGGGACCAGATGAATTTCTTTGCGCCCCCACACCAGCGACGCATAACCTGCTAACTTTCAATCTGGCCCATTTTTGTGTGATGACACTTTCTTGAAGTGACTAATATTATCTCTCTGAGAAAAAGCCCTATGTGTGACTTTTCATTATAAAAATATCCACTGGGTACATAACATTATTCAAGAAAACATGAAAGCTTGCAGAACAAGTAAACAGCTAAAAGGGCAGCAAGACAAGATAAATGTTTCCTAATAAAAACATGGGAATACATTTTGTTATCTGTGAAAAGTAGAGAGGTTATCCTGTGATATATATAAGGTTGGAAAATACCACAGGAGACATATTCAGACAAAACTATAGATATATTAATAGATCTATAAATACAAATCTATCATATTTACATCCTCCCTTCACGTGCCTGTTCACTCCACTCTGTTATTCATCCAGTTATAAAATCAGAGACCTAAGAAATATACTTAACCTGCCCTCTTCCCTAGTTTCCTATACCTCAATATTTAAAATGCTCTGGTTAAACTCTACTAACTAGATTTGTCTTTTCCTTTCAGAGCTGCAACCAATGACTTTTTCCCCTTCTGATTTAGACTTTAAGGAGACACTACCTAAACGTTCTGAAGAAGATACAGGCAAAATGGAGACAGACAGGACAATGCATATGGGATTTGTTTCCCTAGAAGGGCCAATAGACTTTTTTCAACATGTCCAGAATAGGCCTTGTCCAACAAATGACACCTGGGTATGATCAACTGAAGGTCAATTGGGCCCCTGGGAGCCTTAGGGGGCCCACTATCATTATATGAGGATGCCAACTACTTAATGTTATGAACAGTGAAGATGGTAGCGTCTAAGAGAAGATGTTGCCCTTATTTCAGTTGTTTGCCTTTTTCCTAATCAAAGAAACAATCACTGTTCCCTCTTTTCATGACTCTGAAGAATGTGGTTTGGTATGCTCAGTGAAACCAGATTTATCTTGAATATCTCCTCCCTACCTGTTTTTACTCTCAGAGTGAAAGGATGAGGTTAGGGCCTCCCTGATGGCGCAGGCAGTTAAGCGCCGCACTGTGAAGCTGTCTGCAGCCTCTGCAGCGTGGGTTCGATCCCAGCCAGCTGGCGAGAATCCCACATGGCGAAGCAGACCTCTCCTGTCTCACCTGCTGCTCCCCTCAGCAGTGTATTTCATCAGTCTGCCTGTTCTGTTCCCCATTCTGTCTCCGGTGAATCCTCTCACCCTCCCGCACATCTGGCCTGTACCCTGGTTCTTGTATAAAAAAAAATAAATCTTTAAAAAAAAAAAAGGATGAGGTTACCTCTTCCTTATCTATCACAGGAAATCTCCCCCGCCTCTCTACTTGCCCCCCCCAAGTCCTGTGGTTCACCACATTTTACTTTAGAATTTATAACCATGTAAATTCTCCATATGTATGTTATTAAAATTTGGCCTTTTCTCTTACTAAACTGCCTGATGTTAATTTCTTCATCTACCTAGCCTCAAAGAACCCAGATGGGGTAGTGGAGATTTCCCCTGCACCATGATAAGTGAAAATTCCTCATGGCATAAAGATCCATGTATACTCTATTTTTCTCCCTTATGTACCCTTATCTGTGCTGTTCCCTTCTGCTTGGAACAGTTCCTTCCACTATGAATGAACTCCACCAAGAAGGCTCCAAGATCACTTCCTCAGTGAAGTCAGTGGTGTTCGCTGCCACACAGCATACATCCTTAACACACATATTATTTATCTTAAGCACTATCTGTAACCTACCTAACTCTACCCCAGACTTAATGAAATTCCTAAAGTAGAGAAGTCTCATCTATCATCTTGAGCATCAAAGTCAGTATCACACACAGTTCACTAGCAACATGAACATGACTTTACAACTCAACTATAATCATTAGCATAACTTTACTATTCCAGGGGGCTCCTGCCAGGAAGATAACATTGTAAATAATATATTCTTCATGACAAGAATTTCTTTAATATCCATCAATTCAACAGAAAATATCAACCAATAGTTTTTACATGCTAAAAATTTTTTTCTTTTTTTTTAAAGGTTTATTTATTTATGCATACAAGAACCGGGGTACAGGCCAGATGTGCGGGAGGGTGAGAGGATTCACTGGAGACAGAGCAGGGAACAGAACAGGCAGACCGGCCAAAACACATTGCTGAGGGGAGCAGTAGGCAAGACAGGAGAGGTCTGCCGCGCCATGTGGGACTCTCGCCCACCGGCCTGGATCAAACTCGCGCTGCAGAGGCTGCGGACAGTTTCACAGTGCTGCGCTCAACCACCTGCGCCACCAGGGGAGGCCCCACACTAAAATTCTTTAATAAATATAAAGGAAATAAATATTTTTAAATGTATTACTTAATAATAATGTAGCCTTACAGTGAATGGAGAGGATTATTACTGAATGAAGTGTACAAATTTATTATACTTCACTCCATTCTTTTTCTCCAGTGTTTGATAATTCTTCGTACTACTCAAAGGGAACAAATTTAATAACATACCAAAAAGGAGGAATTTTCTTAACTCTGTAGAGAAATATTTTCTGGATAACCTTTAATCAAAACAAAGGCAAGACCAGCAAATATCTCAGTCAAGTCTCCAGTGACATGGGACTTGTCTGATGATGATTTTCTATATACTGAAAAATTTTAGGACAATTAGTAGACAATTAGTTCACATGTGCTAGATGTGCTTATATACTAAGTGGCTTAATAGATAATAGATGTTGGTATTAAGTGAGCTTCCATCTCCATAATCTTTTCTCCATTTACTCATTTGTTTTATGCAATATCTCACCAATTTCCTGTATCCAAGAATCTTCTGTCTACCATCTAGAAATCATGAAGTATCATCCACAAAGTCACATATATCTTCAACTTATCCTCTGGTTAGTCTCTTGCCTTACTTGTATTAACTGAAAGCAATTTACTGTTGGTCCACCTCTCATACACTATTTTAGTTTCCTTAGACAAAAGAATGATTCTTGGTCTAGGGGGAAAAATACACAAAATTATAACAAAGAAAGTGTCAAAGAACATCTTGTCAAAAGGAGTCAGGAGCTAATTTAAAGAGATTCCTAATGGTCAAAGACAAGAAAATTTGGGCATCACTAAGAATAATTCCTACAGTGGATTGACCCAAACAAGAATATTTAAATCCATGAGTTTACGATTATATTAAAATAATAATTGATCAACATCAGAGGAAGCTGGTCATCATCTCATTATTTTGAAAGTAGTTAAATAAAATTTTAAAAGCATGCATTTTCATAAACTACACCAATGCACCACTAGTGTACCAAATATAAGATGAGAAGAAATTTCTGTTTATAGAAATGTTCTAAGGTATTTCCAGTCTCAGCCATGCATGATAAAGTAGCTGGTATTGAACTAACCCCTCCTGCCAAAAACAACTATAAAAACTGAGTGACATACATAAATCAACTGATTGAAAGCACTGGCAAGAAACCAGGACAGGAAGGACTTTCTCCACTCCTGAGAGAAGGAAGGCACATATGGTGAGCTCTACATCCGTGCTATGGTTTTTCTCTGAGGACATTTCTCAAATTGCTCTAAGGGAATAGAGCTTAAACACAAGGAGACATTCTTATTGGACTAAGGGGGAAAAAGGGCTGAGTTCAGGATTGCCAAAGCAACTTGGAATTGAGCATCAAAATCCCAGACAGGAAAAGAATTCAGAGAAGGAACCAAAATGCTGCATTCAAATTCCCCTTAATTCATGTTAATGCTCCGTGATGTTAACATCTCTGGTGATACTAACAAAAATGATGGCAGGTAGGGAAATGGAATCAGGGTTCTTATATCAATTGGTTGCTGTTATTAATCTAAGAAAGACCACAAAAACATAGATGTATACTGTAATTATATGGAAAACACCAAAAGAATAGATTTTTTTAAGGTTTATTTATTTATGCATAGAAGAGCTGGGGTACAGGCCAGATGGTGGGGTGAGAGGATTCACCAGAGACAGAGTGGGGAGCAGAAGAGGCAGATGTACTGAAATACACTGTAAGGGGAGCAGTGGGCGAGTCAGGAGAGATCTGCTGTGCTATGTGGGTTGCTCCCTTGCCAGCCGGGGATTTCACTTGTGCTGCAGTGGCTGTGGACAGCTTCATAGGTTGTGTCTTAACCCCTTGTGCCACCAGGGAGGCCCCCAAAAGAGTAATTTTTAGGTCTATAACTAAAAAAATCTGTCGAGGGGAAATTAAATAATAAATAACACTGGATTAAAATAACTCAAGATAGGAAAAATAAAGGATCAAAGAACAGATGGGTCACATAGAAAACAAATAACGTCAGTAAGCCGAAACCCAACTGTTTTTGTCAGTTTGAGCTACTACAACAAAGGGCAATAGATTGGGTGGTTTATAAACAACAGAAATTTATATCACACACTGTTTTGGATGTTGGAAGTCCACAGTCAGAGTGCAGGCATGGTTGAGTTCTACTGAGAGCCTCTTTCAGGTCACTCACTCTGATTTATTGTTGTATCCTCATATAGCAGAGGGTAAAGAAGTTCCCTTTCTAATCCCACAGATAAAGGACCTATCATCATAATCTTGTCTAATCCTAATTAAACTCCCAAAGCCTCTATCTACCTCCTAAGACCAACACATTGCTGGGGAGGGGAGTATTTCAACATACTAATTTTGAGAGGACATAAACACAGTCCATAACATCAACTATATCAATAGTGCTATAGGATGTATATGGAACAAAGACTTCTATTAAAATATAAAGACTGAACAAACTCTAGAAATCTGACTATAGAATCGAGCCTATAGAGGGGGTGGGTGGGCATGGGGGGTATAGGGGGTGCCCAAAGGACAATGGAGGAGAATTATGGTTACTGTGTGGTGGGTATGATGTGGTAACATGTCTAAAGAACTATGAACTTATACCCCTAAATCATGCATAGTGCTATAAATCAACATTACTTCAATAATACAATTAATAAGAAATAGTGATATTTCAAAATATCAAGTGACCATTAAATAGGAAAACAAAACATTTCTAAATTTGTGCCAATCATGTATGAATATTCTGATATGTATTAGACTTCATATAAGAGAGTGGTCCCAACAGACTATAGCAAATAGCCTAGGGGTGTAGTAGGTCCTACCATCTGGATTTAGTACTATGACATTTGCCCAATGAAATCACCTAACAATGCATTTCTCAGAAAGCATCCCTGTTGTTAAGCAAGACATGACCGTATAGAGGTAAAAGAGACAAACCCATAATCATTCTTAGAAATGTTACAACTGACAGAATAAGCAGGCAAAATAGCAAGAATATAGAAGATTTGAACAACATAATAAAACACCTTAGCCTATTGACATAAAGACAATTGTAGAGTCAAAACAGCTAAGTACATTTTTTAATTCACTTAATCATTTGCCAAAATAGACCAAAGCAATTCTTAACAAATTTCAAAGAATAGAAGCCAGAAAGTATGTTCTTTGACCAGAATGGATTTAAACTAAATGAAGATCACTGGAAATATTCCTAAATTTTTGGAAATTAAATAATATAGTTCCAAACAACCTTTTGAGTAAGAAAAAATCACAATGGCCATAGAAATAATACAAGTACTTACAAAGTTACTTTCAAAAGTTGATTTGTTTTTTAATTATTTCATAAAACAGCTTTTGGAAAACTTTAAAGAAAGCTTATAGGCTTATTCCATCTCAAGATGGCTTACCGCAGTTTTAAGGATGCTAGCCGCAGAGGCAAGACTCCTGAGTCTAAGCCAAAAGACTGTCACTCACGGCACAGTGACAGCATGAGATTCAAGTTTATATTGGTTCCTTTGCCTCCCCAATCCCATGGGGGTGACTATGGATCATCTCAAATGCATGTTGCTCATTAGGGTGACAACTCCTACTGTGCCCAAAATTGAAGTATATCTGTTATTCAGACTGCATGCTGTAACCAGGGAAGTCTTAAGCAAACTAGAACAAGTTGGTGACCCCGTATATACAGCTGAGCTGTCCTGAGCTTAGGAAACACCTAACTTTTAAAGGACACTGCCAATGAATTTGTCCAACTTTTGCTGGAGGAGACATTATTTTAATTCTCCCAGACAGCAAGTACATATGCCCTTTGCTTCAGCAAGAGACACTATCTTTTCTTCTAAACCTGCCTACTCTACAAGCATACTTGAAAGATAGTATAGCACAGGAGCTGTCAATGTATCAGCTAGTCTTAGATCTGTGGAGTACTACCCTATACTTATTCTTTTAAAAGTATGTTACAGTTATAATATAATCAACTCTGTACTAACCTCTATCTTGACTTTGAAAATTAAAAGTCCACACTCTCCCATATTAGATTAATTTCCTTTTGTTATGAAAATGATACAAGATATTTATTCATTGTTTCCTTAATAGGAATCTTGTGATTTTTTTAAATAATGTTTTTATTAAGGTAATATTGATTTACAACACTGCTTTTGATTCAGAAATATCAGATCTCACCTCTTCAGATGTATGCTGCCACACCCACCACCGAGGCACCCTAGTTCTCCACCATAGTCCATTGTGTCTCCTTCCCACTTTCTTTTCTGCCTTACCCCTGGCCCTCTGATAGCCTCGGTTTTACAGTAAGATTTCTAAGTTTTGTTTTTCGTTTGGTTTTGACTGACCCTTTGTCTTGCCTTTTTACAGTCCACCATGAAATCATGTGATATTTGTCTTTCTCTCTTTGACTTATTTCACTTAGTATTATCCCATCCAGTCCACCCATGTTGTCACGAATGACAAGAGTTCATCTTTTTTTATTGCAAAGTAGTATTCTGTTGTATGGATCTTCTTAATCCATTCATCTGTTCTTGGTGACTTAAGTTGTTTATACAGCTTGGCAACTACAAACAGTGTTGCAATGAACATAGGAACACATACATCCATTGAAATTAGTGTTTTTGCATTCTTCAGGTGTATAATTAGAAGTTGAATTGCTAGATCGTATAGAGGACCTATTTTTAATATTTTGGTAAAACTCCACACTGTTTTCCATAGAGGTTCAACTAGTCTGCATTGCCAGCAACGTTGTCTAAGAGTTCCTTTTTCGCCTCCATTTCGCCACATTCCTTTTTCTTTCACCAGCACTTGCTGCTTCTGGTATTTTTGATATGAGCCATTCTTAAGGTATGAGGTGGCATCTCACTGTGGTTTTTACATTTCCCTCATGGTAAATGATTTTGGACTTTTTTTTTTTAATATCCAAGAGGTCAGCTTTATTATAAAAAGGGAGAGGAGAGTAAAGACACTTGCACAGACACAAGTGGGCAGAAAGAGCTGTCCCGAAAGAGACAGGTTTGCTAAAAAAGAGGCCTGCCTGGCCACAGGTGGGCAGCCTTGGGAGGAGAGCTGCCTCTGCTGCTTTGCAAAGGGAAAAGGTGGGCAAACAGACACACCTGCATAGTCACAAGTCTGCAGAAAGGCTGTTACAACATTGTACATTTTTTCATGTGGCTGTTTGCCATTTGCATTTCTTCTTTGGAGAAGTGTCTTTTTAGCAATTCTGCCCAATTTTTAAAAATTGGATTATTTAGGGCCTCCCTGGTGGTGCAAGGGGTTAAGATGCAACCTATGAAGCTATCTGCAGCCACTGCAGCACAAGTTTGATCCCCGGGCAGGGAGCTACCCACATGGTGCAGCAGACCTCTCCTGACTCGCCCACTGCTCCCCTCAGCCGTGTATTTCAGTCACTCTGCCTGTTCTGTTCCCCACTCTGTCTCTGGTGAATCCTCTCACCCCCCCACATCTCTGGCCTGTACCTCAGTTTTTGTATGCATAGATATTTTTAAAAATTGGATTATTTGGGGGTGTGTGTGTGTGTGTGTGTGTGTGCTTATTGTTATTGTTGACCTGTATGAATTTTTTGTAGATCTTGGATATCAGTCCCTTGTCAGATAGATGATATGCCACTATTTTCTTCCACTTAGTAGGGTGTCTTTTTGTTTTAGTGATGGTTTCTTTGGCTGTGTAGAAGCTTTTTAGTTTGATTTAGTCCCATTTGTTTATATTCTCTTTTGCTTTTCTTGCCATTTGGAGATGAATCCACAAAAACATTGCTGACGCCAATGTCATGGAATGTTTTGCCTATGTTTTCTTCGATGTATTTTATAGTTTAGGGTCTTACATCCAAGTCTTTAATTTTTTTTTTTGCGATACTTTTTTTTTTAAGATTTATTTATTTATTTATACAAGCACTGGGGACAGTCAGAAGCATGGGAGGGTGAGAGAATTCACCAAAGCCAGAACAGGGAGCAGAGCAGGCAGACTGACGAAGAAGTACACTGCTGAGGGGAGCAGCGGGCGGCAGGAGAGGTCTGCGCGCCATGTGGGACTCTTGCCCGGCAGCCGGGGATCAAACCGGCGCTACAGAGGCTGTGGGCAGCTTCGCAGCCCAGTGCTCAAATGCTGCGCCACCAGGGGAGGCCCCAAGTCTTTAATTCTTTCTGAGTTAGTTTTTATGTAAGGCATGGGATGGTGCTCTAGTTTCTTTCTTTTGCATGTGGCTGTCCAGTTTCCACCCCACCATTTGTTTAAGAGCCTTTGCTTTCTCCAGTATGTTGGTTAAGGCATTTAAGTGTAATCACCAAGATGGCCTATGTTTCAGAAATAAGTGGCTATTTTATTTCAGTAGCAAAGACTTAATAATAAAGAAAATAGATATTTCTAGTGTTTTAAATATCCAAGGGTATAACTATTACACCCTTCTTTTTGCATCTACCAAGATCAGGGTATACCTAAAAAAATAACAAGAGAATTTAAGAATAGTGAATAGTAAATAGTGAATAGTAAATCAGAAAAAAAACACAGCAAAACTACACCTTTGGTGAATGAAATGTATCCTAGGAGTGTGAACTACCCTAGACTTTATGGAATGTGTGAAATTATTTTCCCTGGATGTGGCTAGCCTTTAAGTTCTAATGACCCATATTAACTCTAACAATTTATTTATAACAATTTACAAATATATCTGGTTATATACCCCACCTAGAAGATTTCTGGAGTTTCTAGAGGATGTTTCATAAGCTGTCACCAAAAGTTTTCTTACCACATTCCACCACTTACCACTGAGCATCCACATTATACCATTGTTACTAGCCAAAGAGTCAAAAACTGTCACCAACTCAGAATCTCTCTCACTGGTTCTGGGTCTGGCCACCTGCCAACCTAAAGGCAAACAAAGGACCTTTGATGCAACACAAAAGAAAAAAAAAGTTCTAACCAATAGGGTAGAAGGAGAGGGAGAATTAGCAGGCTAGAGGGAGAGGGAGAAGGTCCAGTTACCAAGCAATGGTGCAAGGAAGAGATGGTGTGAGGAAGACATGCAGCCCCATGAGTCAGCAGTGTGTGGCAGAGGCCTGCTGCTACTGAGTTGAGGGTGAGGGGTGCATAGCCTGTTGCCCAGCAAGGAAATTAAAGATCAGTACCCACACGCATTGCTCCCTACTAAATACTCACAAAAATGGCCACTGAGCTCCACCCCCTTCCCAGCAGCATCCTCACTCAGACCATCAGGAGTTCAGTTGAGATTACACAAGCCACTAGATGTCAGGGAGAGGTATTCAGCTCTGGGTTATGCTGCTGGTCCTGGAGAGGGGACAGGGGTCAGCATGGTTTGCACCCAGTCTGGAAGTCTGCACTGGCAGCCCCTAGGGCCTGGAGGTGCAGGGCTGTTCTAACACCATCAGGTCTGTAGGATATGGGAGCCTCCCAACACAGCTGTGGCTTAGGTACCACAGATAGATCATATTCTCTTACTGCAATAGTTTTCTGTTGTTTCATAGCAAATTGTAAAGGCTGTGACTTTAAACAACACAAGTGAATTTTCTCACACATCTGTAGGTCAGATGTCTGGCATGGTTTAAGTGGGTTCTCTGCTTTAAGGCCTCCTGTGGCTAAAATCAAGGTTTCCCTTGGGCTGGGCTCTTTTTGGGAGGCCCTAGGAAAGAATATGCATTCCAACTCATTCAGGATGTGGGCCAAATATGGACTGAGATCCATGTTTTTGTTTTTTTTTGTTTTTTTTTTTTGCTAGCTGTCAGCCAGTTCCTTGTGGCCTGGCCTGCAATCCTTGGCACAAGGTCCCCTCCATCTTCAGAACAGCAAAAATGCATCAAATCCCCCTCGTGCTTTGACTCTTTGACTTCTTCTTCTATTACTACCTACAGAAAACCCTCTAATTTAAAAGGATTCCTTGATAAAATCTAATCTCCAATCTCCATACTTTGAGGTCAATGACTTGGGGCTTCAATTACATCTACAAAATACCTTCAAAGTAGTAGATTAGTGTTTAAATGAATAATCTGAGTCATAAATATTGGGATTGTGAGAAAGAGAGTGGGGAATGCATCTTTAGAATCCTATCAGTTACCATGTGGGGAAGAGCTCCTCTCACCTCTCTAGCCCATTGTTTTAAAGAGTACCAATCAAATGTTGTTTGTCTATCAATACCTGAGTTCTAGAAAATTGGGTCTTTTAAGGTTTATATACAGACTCATTGCTCTCCATAGGGTTTAAACTGAATGCAGTGGGGGCTTGGCTGTACTCAAATGAACCTGAAAAAATTTATGCTGTGTTCAAAATCACCCATTCACCCAGACAACTGAGGCTTTGTTACAGGGTCAAACTCTCTTCTTTTAGGACAAATACTTTCTCAGAAATCTCTTTAGACCATCAGAAAGACAAGTTTGGTAGGAGATGGCCTTACCAGGACATGACATGCCCAGGTATGTCTGCACTCTGTTTGAGTCTACAGCTTGTTCTCTCAATAATTTACGAATTATTGATATGGGATCTCTGCGCTTCCTGTCAGTCCAAACATTAACCACACTGAGCTACTGCTCTCCGTGGACACAGAGTATGTTCTTGCTGAGCGGCTAAATGTATGACTTGTAGTTTGAGACAAACAGGGATTTATGCTTCCCTAGTTTACACACTTCCTCAAAGGCAAGCCACAAGTTTATGTGTGTTTGGAAAGGGTAAGGGCAAAGTAATAATTAACCAAACACATTTCTAGAAAGGATAAGTAGAAAAATATTTAGTGTGTTTTTTTTCCTCCAAAGATATCTGAAGGTCCAGAATCAAGCAAAAAATTAGGCTTTGTTTTCTAAGTATAGAATAAAGATTAGTAGCAGCTATGCAAAAACAGAGGAAGCATTATAAGAAGGAAAGATAGCGTCCTCTGTTTTCACTTCTTTTCATCCGTTTTCTCTAAACAGACAACCCAAAGTGTGGACTCTGACTGAAATGATAATAAAGACAGAAATGTGGGAAGAAGGTGGAAAGTGAAAGGCTACCCACTAGTCTTTCATTTTTTCAACTTTGCTTATTAACAGGTATCAGGTAAGATCATCCTTGACAGAAAGTAACTCCAGAAAGAGCAGGACACTGGTAAGCAAGCTACAGAATATCTATTTTTTCTTCAAAAACCAGGACCCACATAATTAAATTCTATTCATTATTTGATTAAAAAGTTGTTTAACTTCTGAAAAAATGTGGGAATAGAGCAAAATGAATTGGTGAATTTATTGTATCTTTTTGAAGGAATTGTTCTATGAAACCACCCAGTCAACAGACAGCTGATAAAATGAATCAGCAAAGGCAATGAGGAATTTAATTTCCAAATTTTATTTTCCCTGTATTAATCTCAAGATTATTTATGTGAGAAAGAATGGTATATAAAAAGAGAAATACCTTCCAGGTTTATGTTAGTCTTACCTTCAAAAATAATGAAAGACTCTGAGCAAGAACCATGTTATATGTTTATGTTCAACCCAGAAAAAAAAAATGAAAGGAAACATTTCTTGTGAGATTTTGTTGCTAAATCCATGGTCTCAGGTAAGGAAAAAAAAAATAGATGTACACATAGTTGAAAGCAAAATCTCTTTCCATCTGTGTACAATAAAGTTTATAAATGAACTTTCACAAGAAGTTTCTAATCAAATCTAAATTATTGGAAAATATATATAAATATTTTCAATATTTATACATGCTTACAAGTATTATAATTAAGGTACAATGAGAAATAACAGCCTAAATCACCTAAGTCACAGCTTCTGTTAGCCATAGATAAAGATATAAATGGTACTATGAAATGTGATTTCTGGAAACTACAAAGAACTTTCTGATGTGCTGGTAAATTTTGAGGTCAAGTAAATTCAAATTAGGTACTTAATTTTGTATGACATTGTAGCCATAAGTAATTTTTTTAGTTTCTGAGCCTCAGTTTCTTCATATGTAAAGTAAAAAAAAAAACAAAACTGGGCCTCCCCGGTGGCGCAGCAGTTGAGCGCTGGGTTGCGAAGCTGCCCGCGGCCTCTGCGGCGCCGGTTCGATCCCCGGCTGCTCCCGGCCACTGGAGGAGGGTCCCACATGGCGCGCAGACCTCTCCTGCCGCCCGCTGCTCCCCTCAGCAGTGTACTTCGGTCCTTCTGCCTGCTCTGCTCCCCGCTCTGGCTCTGGTGAATTCTCTCACCCTCCCGCGCTTCTGACTGTACCCAGTGCATGTATAAACAAAACAAACAAACAAATAAATAAATAAAACATGCCTCTATTAAAAAAAAAAAATAAAACTTTCTTATCTTTGTACTGCATATGACCTCATACTCTCCCTTTTGTCAGCTCTTCTACAGTAATGTAGTAAAAACTGACTAGACATTTCCCAAACCCATTTCTTATTTCTGAACTAACAGCTAAACTACATTTCCCAGGAGTCAAGTATCTCAGTGGCCCATGTGACCTGTCTCTCCAATGGAGCATAAGCAGGGGTGGTGCTGTTAGTGTGTGACCTAGGGGTACCAAGGGCCCCAAACTGTTGAGTTCTAAAAGGTTTGCATGTTCTAAAAGGAATTCCATCATCCACATGTGCAAAGACAAAGGAAACATATTCTTAGTGTGACTGATTCCTAATAGAATTGCTACGCATAGAGAGAGAGGAAAGGATTTCAAATGATATTTTCCCAATAAAACTTCAAAAAGGGGCCTCCCTGGTGGCACAAGGGGTTAAGTATCGCACTGTGAAGCAATCTGCAGGCTCTGCAGCACAAGTTCGATCCCCAGCCAACCAGGGAGAAACCCACATGGCGCAGCAGACCTCTCCTGTCTCTCCCGGTGCTCCCCTCAGCAGCGTATTTCAGTCAGTCTGCCTGTTCTGTTCCCTACTCTGTCTCTGGTGGGTCCTCTCACCCCCCCTATCTCTGGCCTGTCCCCCAGCTCTTGTATGCATAAATAAATAAACCTTTTAAAAAAAAAACTTCAAAAGGTAAACATCCTCTGATAGGCAATGCCCACCAAACTGGCTTGGCCTTAAGTGTGATCACTGAGGCTCAAAAGCCTGCCACAATTCTGAGGTACCTTTTGGTAAGGAACCACCAGAAAGGAGAGTCAGAACAAGAGACTCAAAATTCAACATATACCACTTAATCCATAATGAGGTCAAGATAACAGCTGTCATTGTCTTGCCAAAGACTAGGAGCAACCTCCCACTCCTAACCACATGTCTGCTCCAAGTATTTCTACATATCTCTCATCCTTGTGTCTCCTTATACATGTCTTCTCCAAATGTCTCCCTCCAACAGTACCAGGATGCAAGGCAAAACCAGAAAAGTAAGAGCATCCAAGCCCATGTTTCAGTTATAAGCCAAGCATGACCTCTTAACTCTGCCTTTAGTTCCCAGTGGCCCCCTGTCCAGGAAATCAGGTTCATGGCATGCTGGGATTTGTAATTCCCAGTGCCTGAGACCTCATAGGCATGGAGGTGGGGCAGGAGTCTTAAAGATGTCTAGGGATGCAGTTCATCCAGGATGTCACCCTGGGCTCAGAGTTTTCTCCTTATTGTTCCTCTAATAATATGCCCACAATGCAGCTTCTATTTCTCCTTAAAATTCATCTACTTTAGCCAGGTTTTTTTGCTTCCAAAGTCAAGTACAGATATTTTTCTAAAGAGTTTATTTTTTCAATGTAATACTCACATCTTTTTAAATTCAAAGTTGTCTCCAATGTCTTTAAAGTTGCATTTATGACAAACGAAATTAAAATTATTAGAACTTTCCATTAAAAGTTGAAAAAAGGACAGATCCTACAGCAAAGGGAAAAGCGGTATAAATCGGGACTTTTCTGGACAAACCAGAATAGTATGTACAACCTAATTCAAAAAAGAGAGATACAGTTAGATAGAGAGATAGAGATACTGATTTTTCTAACCAGATGTCAACCCTCCTCAGAACTGAAGATATCGTGTTTCTAATGGTGAAACATTAGAAGCAAAAAGCAGGAAGCATAAATTATGAGAAAACCAATGCTGATTTCACATCAGACCACTGCTGATGGGGATTTGTGTTGTCTTGCAGTTGCAATGCCATCCTTAAATTACTTCTTAAGAAACATCCTATTTCCAGCATTTTGCAGCCAATTATTCCCCAAGAAAAGCAAAGCTGCTAAATGAAATTCAAAATAGACAGAGGGAGAAGCATATGTCTGAAAAATACATTTACAACACTTCACCCCCACCCATTCCCACCACAAAATAATGAAAGATATTTTAGAGGTAACTGTCCTAAACACCAAATTCAAACCTCTTCAATCAGAGCTTCCCAAAAGAAAGTACATTGGGGAACCAGTCACAAGTTAAAGAAAGAAACTTAGTGACATTTACTATTTCTTTTATCCTTCAAGGAAACAATCCCAAGTGCAAAGTGGTCTTTCCTCTAGTTCAGGACGAAGAGTCCTTCCCCCAGTTATAGTCTCCTTCCTCCCTGCAGTGAGTAGCACAAGCTCACCAACACTCTCAAGAAGATCCAAATCAACACAACCTAGAATGGTGACTTGGTTTCATAGAAGCAGGTCAGAAAGAAAAGGATAAATTTACTTAGCTACTGAAGTTATATTGGATTCCAGAATTTCTGTTTTCTCAATAGACTCTGATGCAGGGATTGTTTTTCTCAAGAACCACAAGAGGGAGTATTCTTACTTCTTTGTCACTGTCTTATCTCTGACACAGAATAGATATTATCCTTATGCTTGTCTAAAAATGATAAGACATATTATTAAACACTAGGCAAACTTCTTTTATATTCATCTAAAATGCAAGTAATTATCTGCTTGTCTTTCATTGATTCATATTTATTATATCCAGGATATCTTCTTAGCCACATGTGATAGAAGAGAAATCACAGTATTTCATATTAGTTCTTTCTTTTCATGATTATTATCTAGAGAGAGTGAAAGAAGATTTCTCTCTCAACTTGTATTCAGCAAGTGCAAGATAACAATAGGCAGGTCTCCTTAACTAGAAGGAAAGAAATAATTTATCTAAATGTAATGATACTTTTGCTGTAAACTGACCTCTTGCCTACTTCCTAAAACACCAAAAGCAAGCCACAAACATGATTCTGTCAATTATCATCACACTGTTGTTTATAATATAAATAGGTGATAAACTAATACAGTAAGGTCTCACTTAACGTCATTGATAGGTTCTTGGAAACTGAATAACTTAAGCAAAATGAAATCAATTTTGCAATAGAACTACTTAATATAAACAAGAGTTAAGTTCCTGCTGCATATTCCTAGTCACAAAAATATCAACAAACTTCTAAATAAATACCCAAAACAACTTATATTCATTAACTCACTCATTCATTCATTCATTTATTTTCCCACCCGCTTATTTCAGTTGAGGTTCACAGATGGCTGGAACCTGTCTTAGCAGCTTAGAGCACAGGGTGGAAATAAATCCTGGACAGGGCGTCCTTCATCACAGGGTACTCACGCACAACCACATGCACTCATGTTGGGGCAATTATCATTGACTATGAACCTAACGTGCAAATCTTTGGGATATAAGAGGAAACCACTAAAGCACCCAAAGGAAACCCAGAGAGACATAGGGAGAATGTGCCAACTCCAGACAGATGGGGGCACCAGTCAGGAGTTTATTTTTTCAATATTATAACAAAATAACGTTGAATGAAATCATATTTTTCAAGGATTTGTTGTACTTTCTTCAATGACCAAAATCTAGTGAAAATCAAGAAATTACCAATCTCAATGTAAGATCTACTTTGACTATTAGCAAAAGTAATTAACACCAACTGCTAAAACAATCAACCTAAAATATCCATAGATTCACATGCATGCATGCATGCATTCATGCACAGACATGACATTTCTCACCGATTTCACTGTCTGATAGGAGCTGAGTGACTGGCCTAGGCATTCAAAGATTCAGGCTCTTTCCATCATGAGACCCCACTGGATTCTTAGTGAAAGAGAGCCTTAGAAGCTGTGTTGCTAGCATGGCATTGACAGTGACACAGCATCACTTTTAAAAAGATTCCATTTCAGATGTAAGTCACTAACATAACATTGAAAAGTATTCAAAGGGACGGTAATGATAGCAAACCTTCTGATGGAAAGAGTGTTAAAACATTTGTGGGCTTGTTTAAAAACCACATCATCTATACATACTTTACATAAAGCTAACATAATATCCCCTATTTCCTATTGTCCTGACTGGTAGCTTATATTAATGCAACCATGAATACTTGGTGGTTGAAAATACAAAATCTGGAGCAAATATAAAACTTGGCAGGATACAAGCGATTTTCCATGAACCTTTTTAATAAAATGATGCTTTAAAAATTTTACATTTCTAATAAAAATAACCTCACTGGATAGGCTCAAAAGCAGAATGGAGATGACAAGAAGGGGGACCTATAGAACAGTATCAAAAGGTCTATTATTTGAATAATCAGAGTTTCAGGAGGAAAGAAAAAAGGGTGATACAGAACAAAACATCTAAAGAAATAATGGTTGAAATGACCTCATTTTAGTGAAATAATAAAGTTATAGTTAAAAGGGATTCAATAAACTCCAAAGAGGATAAACACAAAGAAGTCCATGCCAAGACATATTGTAATCAAACTTATGAAAAGTAAAGACAAGGAAAAATTCTTAAAAAGCAGAAAGAAGGACCAAACACAATAACTATATGAGAACATCCATTCAAATGTTTCTCATATGAAATCATGGAGGCCAGAAAGAATTAACTCAATGTCTTCCAGTGTAAACATTTCCTTCAGGAATAGATATAAAATAAATGCTTTCTCTAACAAGGGAAACCAAAAGAATCTGCTGCCTGAAAATTTGTTCTAAAATAACTGTTAAGGGAAGTTTTTCAGGACAAAGGGAAATGATACCAAAGAAAATATAATATCAAGAATGTAATATCAGGAATGAAGGGAGAACAACAAAAATGATGGATACTGGGATAAACACAACTTTTCTTAAGTGCCTTAAAACTACATAAACTATTGGGCCTCCCTGATGGCTCAAGGGGTTAAGCACCACGCTATGAAGCAATCCGCAGCCTCTGCAGCATGAGTTCAATCCCCGGCCAGCCAGGGAGCAACCCAGATGGCACAGCAGACCTCTCCTGACTCACCCGCTGCTCCCCTCAGCAGTGTATTTCGTTGGTCTGCCTGTTCTGTTCCCCGCTCTGTCTCTGGTGAATCCTCTCACCCCCCCACATCTCTGGCCTGTACCCCAGCTCTTGTATGCATAAATAAATAAATCTTAAAAAAAAAAACTACATAAACTATTAAACCAGACAAAGACAAAGAGGAAAATAAATGAAAGAAAACACAAACCATTACCAATCATAAACATCAACACAAAAATCTTCTACAAAGTATCAAGAAATGGTCTGCCGCAACATATACCAAGAATCATGACCATTGGACATCATTACCAATTGATGTAACTGTCACTAAAAGATATATCAATAAATAGCAAAATAATTTTGGAATAAAATTCAACATTACACCATGATTTAAAAAAAAAAAAAAACACTGAGCAAACTAGGACTAGAAGATGAATTCTTTTAACTTGTTCAAGAGGATTTACCAAGAAAAAAACAAATTCTGATGTCATACAAAAATTTATGCTTTCATCACTCCTATTCAACATCAGAAAAATTGGAAAAGAAAAAATAAAATTGACCTTATTTATAAGAAACAAAACCGTCTATGTAGAAATTCCAAAGTAATCTACGTACACACACAAACCCAAGAACTAATAAATGTGTTTTGTAAGGTCTCAAAATATATAATCAAGATACAAAAATCAACCTTATTTCTACAAGCTAAAAATGAACAATTGGAAACTCAAAATAATTTTAAAAGCACAGCAGTTTCAAAATATTTGAAATGTTTAGGTATAAATCTAGTAAACTCTCAGACTTATGTACTCAAAATTACAAAATACTCTTTAAAAAAGTCAATGAAGCCCAAAATAAATGGAGAGACAGACTGTGTTCATGGATTAGAAGATTTCACACAAAAAAAGATGTTAGTTTTTCCAAAATTGATCTATGGATTTAATGTAATTCCAATCAAAATCCCAACAGGATTTTGTAAATAAATGCAAGTTGCTTCTAAAATTTAAATGGAAAGTCAAAAAAACAGGAAGGGTCCAAACCCTTTTGAGACTGTAGAATATAGCTGGAGGTAATTTAAAAATTACTACAAGCCATCAAAATCAAGGCAGTGTGCTATTGATGAAGAGATAAACACAATAGGGCATAAAATAGAAAGCAATTGGCCCCAAATATAAACTTACTCAAATGAATTCTAGATCCAGAAGTAAACTATAAAGCTTTTGAAGACAACAGAAGATTTTCCTGAGAGGAGGTTAGATAAAGATTTCTCAGACATGACACTGAAGGTAAAATTCATACAGGAAAAAAAAATGATAAATTGAATTCCATGAAACTTTAAAACCTTTGTTTAAGAGAGTAAAAAGATCTGTGACACACTGGTAGAAAATATTTCCAAATCACCTAGTTGACAAAGGATTTTATGCAGAATATGCAAACAGTTCTCAAAAACTCACCAATAAGACAAACACCACAATTTAACAGTAAACAAAATATTTGTACAGATACTTTACCAAAGAAAATCCATGGTTCATAGTCTATGCTATTTTCTTTATAGTAAATAACTTTTAATAATATGACTTTAAGGAGGAAAATAGTTGCCATTTTCAGATCTCAATTTATCAAATAAGCATATGAATATATGCTTGACATTATTATTAAAACATCAATGAAATGCCATATCATACCTACCAGAAATGTTTAACAGATGATACCAAGTGTTGGTGAGGCCACAGAGCGATTGGAACTTTCATACATTTCTGGAATGCAAAATGGTATGATCACTCTAGAAATTAGCGTAACAGTTTTTAGAAAGTGTAACACATTTTTCCATATGACCTAATAATCCCATCACTAGTTATTTATCCTAGAGAAATGAAAATATATGTTCACACAACATATGTTCATACAGTAACTCTATTCAAAATTTTATGAAATAGGAGCCAACTCAAATGTCCTTAAATAAGTGAATGGATAGTCAAACCGATATATGAATACAATGGAATACAATAAAATAATCTATTGTTCAGCAATAAAAAGAATAATCTATTGACACACCATAGATTTATTTGGGATAAATCCCCAAATGCAAAATGCTAGGTGAAGAAGTGAGTCTCAAAGTTTAGGTTATGTTTCCATCTATTACATTCGAGAATAGAATAAATATATTCCTTTCCTTATATTCCATTTTAGAAAATTAAATATTATATTGATAAAAAATACATCAGTGGTTGTCATATATTAAAGTTTGGGGAAGGGGTGAATATATAGGGCCCACATAAGAGATTTTGGGAGGGATAAAACTGTTCTGCATTCTAATTGTTATGGTGATCACATGAATCTCCACATGTGTTCAAATTAAATGAAAAGGTAAATAATTTTTAATAATGTGACTCTAGGAGGAAAATAGTTGCCATTTTCAGATCTAGATTTGTCAAAACCTTGATAACTTAAGGCTTTAATTCATTGACTTATTAATTCTTGCCGTAACACTGTTATTTAAGTATCCTATTGCACAGATCATATTGAAACATAGATTAAATAGCTTTTCCAGATCACACAAATAATTGGTGGCTGAGTCAAGATCTCAACTCATCTCTGTTCATCTAGGTTCACAACCATTAACACTTGGACACTGAGACAGCAAACCAATTTTGGAAGAAGACAGTACAATATTTGTTTCTGATGTTTAAGATGGGTACAAATAATATTTACTACTGGCATTAAAATTGAAAGGAAAAGAATTTTGAAGGCTGCCAATTCTAAAAATATTCAAGAAATATAAAACTTTGCTTTATCTATAATACAAATAGCTGAGAAACTCAAATAACTAAAGTGTTTCAACTGCAATTTATTTTTATATGAAAAATATAAATGACAAGTAAGCAAGCTGATATCAGGAATTTTTAAAGCAATTTCCAAAATACACCACAGGGTCAGCATATTTACAGCCTTTTTTTTTTTTTTACTATTACCTTGAAGTACACAATTCTAATAAATAAGTATTTAACCACCTACTATTTGTGTTCATTATGATAACTATGTTACTTCAAGATCCTGACATGCCTTCTGAATCATTAAAGCAAGTTTAAAATTTGTCCAGATGGTTTTATGACTACTTATTTCATCATTTTCCCTCTAAACATGGAAAACCTATTACTGTATACTAATTAGCTGAATCATTAAATTAACTGTAAAAATCAATTTCCTCAATCATTTCAATGAATAGGAGTTCATAGTGTTTAACTATAAAGTTTTAAAGGAAAATCAAAAACTAATCCTTGTCTTTGTTAAATATACTTGTCGGTTACTGATTTTGAGCTCTCTGATCAAAATACATCAGAGCCTTTCAAGTTCTGTTTCTCCATATAACTGCAGGTTTGTAGTTCATGTTCAATTATTTATAAAATAATTTAAATTTCTGTGAAGGAGAATGCATTCTCATCCTCTGTCTTTGTACCCATCATAAAATGCTTCTGCTCTGGGATGCTGGAGGATTCTGTCCAATTTAATTCAATTCTTTGAATTTTTAGTATTATGCCAAATATTGTCTTTGTACCCATCATAAAATGCTTCTGCTCTGGGATGCTGGAGGATTCTGTCCAATCTAATTCAATTCTTCGAATTTTTAGTATTATGCCAAATATTGTTTAGATTTTGAGAATAAAAGGTAAGGCAAGTATGCACCTTACTCTCAAGTTACTCAATAACAAATAGGCACGACAAACCTTTAAATAAATGACTGCAAAATTAGACATCTCTAGAGTATGCAGACACAAAGGAAGTAACAAGTATCTATGCATGGCTGGATAAACAAAAGCAGCACAGATATGAAATTATTGAATAGATCTTAGCCCAGCTGCATCTACATTACTTTTCCCTTTCACCCAGGGCCCATTATGCAGGCAACCATAATGAATACCAACCCTATCTTTGAGATATGTGTTTCATAGAAATAGGCGTTAATCCAGAGATCAACATACTCTTTCTGTAAAGGACCAATAGGCAATTATTTTATACTCTGCATTACAACCTCTGAGTGAAAATCACCTGAGGCAATCTGTAAACAATGGATATGGTTATGTTCACACAAATATTTACCAAAATAGGTGAAAGCTAGATTGGATCTGCAGGCCAGAGTTTGCCTACTCCTGCCATTAATCAAACCAATACAACTATATGTCTAAATTTCAAATATAAATTAACTGTTCCTTCATTAACAAAATAATAAAGGAGGTATGCCAATGAAAAATCTAACTTCTTAGCAATGAAATTAATAGACTCAAATTCTTTTGTTGTATCATCCTTGTCCTCACACAAGCAGAACCTGAACTCCTATGAATTTTGTTCCTCACCTAACAAAGTGGTTTTTTACTACCTAAAGTTACAGGACACATCAGGTAATCCTTAAATGAAAGATGAAGTGCTTCAATAATCATCTATGACTCTTTAACCTCTATATCGATGATCTGAGAATCTGAATTAAAGGAAAATAATATGAACTGAGCATAGCTGTACCCTTATGTTCCAGTGTGGTTAATCTGGTCTTTACCCCTTAGCAACTATTATTATTTTTTAATATTAAAGTATTTTGGGTCTTTATTTAAAAGATTGGTGATATTTTTGTGACCAGAAACATTCTGTAGAAATTTGACTCTTGTTTCAGCAATAATTGTTTTCATTATACACCAAGTGCTTAAAGTGACAGTTTCCAAGAACCAACCTACCAGGCTAAGGGGGGACTTACTGTTCATATATACTATATTTTCTATATCCATTTACCTGTGGATGGATATTTAGGCTGTCTCGATGTCTTGAATTTTATGAATAATGGTGCAACAAATATGCAAATATCACTTCAAGATCCCAATTTCAATTATTTTGAATTGTATACCCAGAAGCAGGATCACTGTTCTATTTTGATCGCTGTTCTATTTTTAATTTTGTGAGGAACTCCATATTGTGTTTCATAGCAGTTTAATTTCACATTCCCACCAACACTGTACTTGAGTTCTAATTTTTCAACATCCTAGACAACACTTACCAACAGATTTGAGGTAATGTTTTGTTTTGATTTTCATTTGCCTGATGATTAATGATGCAGAACGTCTTTTAATATACCTGTTGGTCATTTGTATTTTTTTTTTGAGAAATTTAAGTATTTTGGCCATTTTTAATTGGGTTATCATCATTTTTGTTATCGAGTTATAATTTTTTACTTTGTATATTAGCTCCTTATCAGAGATATGATTTGAAAATATTTTTCCCACTGAATAGATTGCATTTTCACTCTCTTGTTTCCTTTGATGCTAGAATTTTTAAAAATTTGATATGGTCCATTTGTTTATTTTTGCTTTTTTGCCTGTGCTTTGGTGAATTTATTGATGGTTCTATCACTAATTAGAATTAAAATTCAGGACAACAAAAGAGAATGAGAGATTTAAAAAAAAGATTTAGACACTGGTAAGATTTTAGCATGTTCTGCAGAGGGAATAATGAGCAACCAACTCCTTTATAACATAGCCTTGTAGAAAGCTTTTCAGTAAGTCTTAATTGAGCCAAGTCCACTCCATGGGTAAATGCTTTGAGCCTGACCCTTTGGTTTTGAGTAAGACAAGAGCTACCTATTGACATATAATCTCAAACTTCTTTCATCACAATGTCTGAAAAATAATAAGATTTGGAACTGAGACTGTACTAACTAAGTGATAATGGACAGGGGTGGTGTCAGAGAAGTGTGAAAGCCATGACTGGATTGCCCTAATTTGTGGCTAAATCGGGATGCTACCTTTGAAAAAAGTCAATCTGGCATCACCTCGTAGAGCTAAAATTCAGATGAATCAGTAGGTCAGCAATAAGTAATACAATTTTTTTTCAAATGCTGTTTTTAAAAACATAGTAATTACCATTGAATACAAAGTGCATCCTGCTTAAAAAAACATTCTGATGCTGTAGCAAAGGTAATGCTTTTTATTATGAGCTGCCCACATGTACTTCTCAGGCAGTGATTCATCTGAACAGTATTTCAGTTAAAGAACATTTTATTCTAGAATGAAAAATAACAGAAAAATACTGACTGCCCCACAGTGGTGTGGGGTTAGCATAAACATGGACTGACAGGCGGTTAACTCTAAAACTAAAATAATGGCAATACCTTACAGCACATGGAAGCTGCTATATGATTTCTTTTATACATGAACATAACTTCAGGGGTCATAGGTTATGAGTCACATTCCTGTTTACAGATGCTAGTATTTTGTTCTCCCCTGTAATTATAGCGGGAGTCTGAAGAGATATTTCAGCTCATTCTAATTTTTCTTCCTGATGCTGTTACTGACTGTCCACTACTAATACTCTGCAGAGAGTATCATGGATAGCTCCAGCTTTCAGGATCTAAGGTTATCTCCTAATCAGAATGTAAGGACTTAAAAACCTTTGATCAAGTTTTTAATCACAAATAAGATGGTCTTCCTTTAAGGGCCTTTTGAGAGTAGCAATCATGTCATTGTGTCTCAGTCACCATAAGAAATAGAATTCTTATTTTAGCACCAAAGGCAACTCTCCTTGTAGAAGGAAAGAAAAATCGTAAATAGATAGTTTGAAGAACAGAACACAGTGGAACAAAACACATTTCCTTTTCTCTCCCACATGGCTCTAGAGCTGATTTTATTTTGTTTAATGAAGAATTATATAGAGACTGTGATTTTACAAATGTTAAATGAGTTAATCTTCATAGCAACCTTGTGACACAATTACTATTGTTATCTCCAATTTGCAGAGAATGAAAGGAGACATTGAATGGGACAAAGGGACAGCAGAGATCAGATTCAAAGGCAATTCCTGGGTTCGTGACTGTAGCAGTAGGTAAACTTCTTCCCTCCTAGGAGCTCTCCAACAGGGCTGCAGGGAATCTTGTGATGAGTGATACCCCTCTGATGAGCTTCCATTCACAGGAAGGTCACTTCACACCCTTGATGAGATTTCCAACCTCAGTCTTTCCATTGGAGCTGCTACAATGTCTTTCTTTGTTCTTATCACTCACTTATCATTATCATTTCACTATCAGCTCATCTTATCACTTTATTATACTACATACAATATACATTATTATATAAAATACATGATTATTATATAAAATATATTATTATGTAAAATACATATGATAAAATACCTATGATACATACATCTTATTATATTATATATTATCATCATTATCTCATCTCTTTTGATGAGAGTTGCCACATTTTATAACTGGCTAAATTCAGTTAAAACACTCCATGGGATTTTTATTTTGAAGTCCTTCTGCTTGAGTAGAATTCATGTTTTAAAAAAAAAGAGAAAACAGGTCTGCATATCTGAGATCTTCACAACTGATTTGTCAAGGATGGTTCTCATGAACACTCTGTCATATTTTTGGCCTGGTTAGCAATAACCCTGGATTTTTCATTTTTAACCTAGTTTTAGTAGTAGTGGTTGCATTAAAAATGCTGAGGTGGGTCAGGTAGACTTTCCTTCTCCAGTTTCAGCCTGATCTCAGCTGGGAGTAATTGAAATTTTGTACAGTGATCAGAGTTTCCATACAGCAGGATATGGTTCCATCTGCTAAACACCCAAATCTTTCTAGGAACAAAGCAATTAAGCCATTCACCCAAGGACATCATGCAAGACACTCAATAACACAGGAAATGCACATGGTTATCCTGGTAGCTTGATGCCCTGTGGATTATTAGTGATCCAGCCAGGGGATGTGCTGATCCCCACCAGGGTCCTCACCCCAGCCTGCAGGGTGCCTGAAGCTGTCAGCAGCCAGGTATTGGAGTCTATGGGAAATTGCAGGGCTGGTAACATATGAACTATGCAGGGGAAATAAAGGCAAAGACATTCTAACCACTAAGTTACTGAGTAAAGTATTCAAGTAAATTCCAAAAAAAAAAAAAAAGTAAGAACAGTTGACATTTGAACAACACAGTTTGAACTGCACAGGTCCACTTATACAATGGTTTTCTTATAAACATATCATATAAATCTACAATATCAATAAATATAGTATAGTACCATAAATTATTTTGTCTTCCTTAAGATTTTTTTCAATCAATATTTTCCTTCTCTCTAGTTTATTACTTTATTATAAAAGTACAATTTGTAACACATCTAACATATAAAATGTTAGAAGCTTAACATATCAGTAAAGCTTCCAGTCAACAATAGGCTATTGGTAGTTAAGTTTTGAGGTGAGTCCAAAGTTAAATTTTCAACTGTGCAGGTGTCAGTGTTCCTAAGTCCCCTAGTGTTCTATGGTCAATTGTATTTAAATAAGACCAAAAATGTCATTGATATACTTTTCAGATTTTGCTTTAATATACATAAATTTAGCCTACCATGTTAATTTATTAAGAATTTTAATTCAAAATAGTTTCAATAGTTTTTTTTACATAAATTCATCAATAAAATAAAACCAATTTCTCAATCAATAAAGACTTATTTCAATAATTATATAATTATAATTATTGGTATTTCATTTTACTCTCAAAATTTTACATGGTCACCTTACCTGATGAGAGAGTTCATTGCAATGTGAGGCAGTCCCTTCCATTTATTGGGCTACAATAACCAGGAAGTTCTTCCTCTTCTGCTTCCTGATGAATTTTCCTTAGTTCAGTTCTGCCTTCGAAACCTACACAAATTTTATTCTGCATCTCTTCCCTAGGAGAAATAGTTAAGAATATTATCATCTAGTCCCTGTCGCCCAAGCAGACTTTGTAATATTTACAAACATAGTACATCTACTTTTTCCTGTAAAAGATGTTGGAATGTTCACTATAGTCATTCAACAAACATTTGCTCCTAATCAAAACAAATCCAAGATTTCTTTATAAAAATCACTTATGTGTTATTATTGCTCTCATTTTTCTTTCTAGTAGTTATTCCTTGCAGTGAAATACTTAGACTAATAAAGCAAAAAAGCAAAAAAATAAATTGAAATATTCCTTCAGGAAAAAGAAATATTGATAAGATATAGAGATGTAGGTTTTAATATGCCAACGACAGAAAAATGACATAACGTCCTGTAAAGAGCACCAATTTCCAATTCAGACCCACCTCACAGGATTTGATCATATAAAAATAATGTAAGAAAAACAGAATGATTGGAGGGACTATATAAAGATTAGCTATTATTATGATAATGCATCTTTTTAGACCTTATTTTACATACAATCTCCTGACCAAGAAATAAAAAGATAAAATATGAAAACATAAACTAAAAGAAATGTAAGGGGAAATATAAATAATTTAAATTTTTTTTTAAAGATTTATTTATTTATGCATACAAGAACTGGAGTACAGACCAGAAATGCGGGAGTGGGGGGGCAGTGAGAGGATTCACCAGAGACAGAGTGGGGAACAGAACAGGCAGATTGACTGAAATACACTGCTGAGGGGAGCAGTGGGTGAGGTAGGAGAGGTCTGTGGGTCACCTCCCTGGCCGGGGGTCGAACTTGTGCTGTAGTACCTGCGGATTGCTTCATAATTCTGACACTTAACCCCTTGCGCCATTAGGGAGGCCTCAAGAATTAAAATTTTTAAAAGACTACATTGTCTACAATAAATTTAAAAATTCAGATTAAACATATCATTTACTAGAAAAACAAAATTTACCAAATTAATTCAAGAGGAGATAGGAAATTTGAATAGATTCTTAGTCACAGGCAGAAAATAGGTGTCAAGGCTGAACAGCTCAGTGTAAAAATTCCCACCCACCCTGCCCCCAGCAGCTCAGAGTGACTGGGCAGAAGCATTCAGTACATGCTTGTGAAGGCACCAAATAAATCAAACTGGTAAGAAAAAAATGTAAAGATTTTCATCCAATAAGTCTGCAAAACTTAACGATTTTGGAGAAAGGCTCCATCAAACATTTCTGAAACAAGGACTCCCTTTTTGCTCTTTAAAAGCAATTGCTAGCTATAGTTAAGCAAGTCTAGTGAAAATTGAAATAGCATCTCCAATCCTAAATACAGTGTTATAAGATTATTACAGAAATGTAATATTGCAGTATAAAAGCAAGTGTGTTTCATATCAGGATTAAAGAACAGTTCAATATTAAGACATTTATTAAAGTAGAAAATCACATGATCATATCAAGAGAAACAGAAAAGACACTTGATAAAATTCAACTATGTTTTTGATAAAAATCTCATAGAAAATGAGAACTGAAAGACATTCACACAATGTATTTCTCAAGGCATTTATCATAAGCTAGTGGTAAACATAATTTTAAATATTTAACACACATTCTTCTAACTACAAGAACAATGATGCCCCATTGTTATCTTAAAATATAATCTTTTTGCCTAGACTCAAATTCCCTTGAAGTTTAGGTCAAGAGCTTATTCATAATTTTATCATTATAAGTTTATCATAACTTTTAAGGTATTCCTGAAATGGTATTCTTCTGCCCCAGAATCTTGTATCAAAAGTAAACCTCAAAATTATTTAGTAGGCTAGTTAACTGAAATTCCTAAGTAAAAATTAAAACCTCTTAAAAACATAGTTTATTAGTAAGAAATCCTCAGCAATACCAGATAAACTGAGAACCATGCATTCCATAATTTCTATGATCAGGAAAAAACCTTTAGCCTGCCATCCTATCTTCTATAGAAAGTACCATTTGCTTACATATCAGAAGCAATGAGCAGCCCCAGACACAATCACGGATTGACTGACCCTTCTCACAAAAAAACTTGCCCGTGATGGAAACTCACTTCTACTGCTCTGCCTTCTATTGTCATGTTCTGTGAGTCTATAAGATAAAAGGTATAGGAAGAGGACACAGAACAGATAAATGTGTTCTCAATTCAGCCATAAGAACTGGTAAGTCCAGAAATCATGTCAGATCGAACTCCTTTGAACACACTTTGACCTGCATCACCTCTTTAACACCTCTTTGAGACCTTCCTCAGTCTTCAGGAAAAAGAAATATTGATAAGATATAGAGATGTAGGTTTTAATATGCCAACGACAGAAAAATGGCATAACGTCCTATAAAGGGCACCAATTTCCAATTCAGACCCACCTCACAGGATTTGGCTATATAAAATAATGTAAGAAAAACAGAATGATTGGAGGTACTATGTAAAGATTAGCTATTATTATAATAATGCATCTTTTTGGTGCCTTTAGAACCGCTTCATTTGGTTTCATCCACCTGGAGACTGGAGGGTTTCATTCACCTGGAGGGTTCACTGCATTTCAGTTAGTGACGAATAATCTTTGAGCAGCATCAAGAGACCAAAGGTTTGCACAAATATCCTTCTTAGTAATCACTGCTATTCTAATAAGTTCTCTGTTCTCCTGGTTGAATGACTCCTTGCTTCCACTTTTACTTTGTGGGCATTTCTCTCTAACTAGCATAATTCTGCCTTTCAGCGGCCACTTGGGGGACATTTTGATGTGAAAAAGATTTTTCTTTTGATAGGTGCATTCAAAGGAACAGGGAAGAGACCCTCTTGAGATTCTCTGACTTGTCAATCTAAAAAAGCAATCACTTTGGTAACAAAGGGGAAATCCTAATTCATATTTTTATACCTAGAAAGGGCTTTAAGGGTGTCAACATTTTAAATTGTATATTTGATAGAAAATCAGGTACCAGAGTTACTGTTTGAACTGACTTAGTTTCTCTCTCTCTATCTCTGTTTTTCCTTCTCATTATTTTCATTAATCTTGGAAATTATACTTATTCTTAGGTATAGTTTTTCCAGAAAATGTTTAAGTTTGGAAAAAACGCAAAAAATATTTTTAATAAGCAAGTTTGAAACTTTTTTAATTTTTAAAAGATTTATTTATTTATTTATACAAGAATCGGGGTACACACCAAATGCGGCAGAGGGTGAGAGGATTCACTAGAGACAGAGCGGGGAACAGAACAGGCAGACTGACGAAATACACTGCTGAGGGGAGCAGCGGGAGAGAGAGGAGAGGTCTGCGGCGCCATGTGGGATTCTCCCTGGCCGGCCAGGATTGAACCAGCGCTGCAGAGGCTGCAGACAGCTTCACAGCATGGAGCTCAACCGCCTGCACCACCAGGGGAGGTCCTGAAACAACATTTTTAAAGAATTTAATCTTGATAACTCTTCTGATGCTACAAATCAGAGGATGTTCTGATTTAAATTTAAAAAAAAAGATTTATCTATTTATACAAGAACTGGAGTACAGTTTAAAGGCACAGGAGGGTGAGAGAATTCACCAGAGAGAGCGGGGAGCAGAACAGGCAGACGGATCAAAGACACTGCTGAGGGGAGCAGCGGACGACAAGGCAGGAGAGGTCTGCCATGCCATGTGGGCCTCTCCCAGGGAACCCGCGCTGCAGAGGCTGAGGACAGGAAGCCCTAAACAATAATTTAAATCAGAGATTCCAACATGGTGAGGCAGACCTCTCCTGTCTCACCCACTGCTCCCCTCAGCAGTGCTTTCCGTCCGTCTGCCTGTTCTGCTCCCCACTCTATCTCTGGTGAATCCTCTCACCCTCCCAGACCTCTGGCCTGTACCCCAGCTATTGTATAAATAAAAAATAAATCTTAAAAAAAAATAAATTATTGGGCCTCCCTGGTGGCGCAGTGGCTGAGCGCTGGGCTGCCAAGCTGCCCACAGCCTCTGCAGCACCGGTTTGATCCGCGGCTGCCGGGCGAGGGTCCCACATGGCGCGCAGACCTCTCCTGCCGCCCACTGCTCCCCTCAGCAGTGTACTTCGTCAGTCTGCCTGTTCTGCTCTCTGCTCTGTCTCTGGTGAATTCTCTCACCCTCCCGTGCTTCTGACTGTACCCAGTGCTTGTATAAATAAATAAATAAATATTTAATAAATAAATGAATGAATAAATAAATAAATAAATAAATTGTTCTTTATAGATTTTTAGTCACTCTTGGATTTTAGGCTAATTTAAATTGTGTTATTTACTAAATTGATATTTGGAATACCTACATAATTTCTCTGTAGAACAATATAACATTTTGATGATTAAACCTACTTTTTTATTTCCTTTGTTATCTAATTTTATTTAGAGAATGACTACAGATGAAGGCAATATGTAAATGTCTTTAAATGATAGCAAATACATTTAGCTTGCCATTTTACAATGTGTTGAAGTAAAATAAAATGTATGGTTATAAGAAATTAGCTATGTTATTGGTTTTTTATCTTGCAGTTTTTTCTAGTGTCTAGAAAGATAAAATTTGGTTAAATTAATTAAAGGTGGTAATAAAAATTAGCTATGGAGAAATCAGAATATGTATGTCAGATAATAATATGGTTTGTTTGGTTTAATGTATTTTATTTATATATCTGTTCATTTATATGAATATAAATAAATTTCATATGTAAATACATAAATAAGCATTGTATATGTAAATAAATATAATTAACGATGTAAGAATATTTATATACTTTAATCTCTACATTAGTCTTTAAATTAATAGATTAAAATACACTTCTTCATTTACAATTCTATACATTTTAACATATGCAAAGGCTTTTGTAAGCACCACAGAAACAGGATATAGAACAATTCCAAAACTCTTGTAAATTCCCTCTTATTATGCAGAAGGTAGTCAAGTCTCCCCTCACACCTAAGCCTGGTTTCTCTGTCCCCATAGTTTTGCCTTACCAGAATGTCATTTAATCTAATCTTTTAAGATTGACTTCTTTAATTTAGTGTAAGACATCTGACATACAACCATGTTGTTATGTATATCAGTAGTTGGTTACTTTATATTGCCAAAAAATATTCCATACTTTGTGTATCCATTCACTCATTGAAGAACATTTAGTTTATTTCTAGTTTGGGCCAATTATGAATAATGCATTATTGACATTCACGTTCAGGTCTTGTGTGAATTTATGTTTTTATTTTCTGGAAATACATAGCAGCCAGATTCTTGGGTGATATAAGTGTATATTTAACTTTATGAGAAACTGCCAAAGTTTTCAAGAATAGCTGTTCCATTTTACATTGCTCCCAGATGAGTGTTAGTTCCAGGTGGATTATGTTTTTGTTTCGTTATGCTTTGTTTAAAGATGTCTGTTATTGTGTTTTGAAAGTTTCATCTTCCTTCAAGTTTGTGGGAAGATTTTATCATAAGCAGACAGTTAATTTCATCAAATGACTCTCTGCATCTCCTGATATGACCATATGTTTTTCTTATGTCTGTTAGTATGGCGAATTCTATTGATTGATTTTTGCATAGTGAAACCAGCCTTGCATTCCCAAGATAAACAAACCCTACTTGGTTGTGATGTATTGTTCTTTTTATATAGTGCTGGATTCAATTTGCTACTTTTTTTCTTAATTTTGCACCTATATTTATGCAGATATTGGTCAATAGTTTTCTTTGCTTGTATTGTCTTTGTCTGGGTAATATCAGAGTCATGTTTGCTACATAAAATGAATTGAGAAATGGTCATTCTACCTTACAGAAAGGATTACGCAAAACTGATGTTATTTCACAAATATTTGGTATAATTCACCAATGAAACTCTCTGTGTTTGGTATTTCCTTTTTGGACTATTTTTTAACTATAAATTCAATTCCTTGAATTGAACTCTTCAAGTTCTGTATTTCTTATTGTTTGTGTCTTTCAAAATCAATCCATTTCCTGTAAGCTGTCAAATGCATGTGCATAGTGTTATGTATAGTAATCCCTTTTTATCCTTTTAATGTCTGGGAGGCTACAGTGATATCTCCCATTACTAATTTTGTTACATTGTACCTTTATTGTTGTTATTCTTCATCAGTCCTCTGGAGATATAGCAATTTACTAATCTTTTCAAATAAAGATCTTTTGGAATTTATTCATTTTCTTGCTTTCTTTTTTTTTCTCTCAGTGTCATTGATCTTAGTTCTTTATCATATCTTTACTTCTGTTTGCTTTCAGCATAGTTTATACTTATTTCGTTTATTAATGTGAAAATGTACCTTATATGTTTGAGACCCTTTGTTTTCCTGTATAAGAACTGAATGCTGGGACTCCCTGGTGGCGCAGGGGGTTAAGACGCAACATATGAAGCTGTCCGCAGCCTCTGCGGCACGAGTTCGATCCCCAGGCCAGGCAGGGAGCAACTCATATGGTGCAGCAGACCTCTCCTGACTCACCCACTGCTCCCCTCAGCAGTGTACTTCTGTTGATCTGCTTGTTCTGTTCCCCGCTCTGTCTCTGGTGAATCTTCTCACACACCCCCTCCCCGCAACTCTGGCCTGTACTCCAGCTCTTGTATGCATAAAAAAACTAATCTTTTAAAAAAAAAGAACTGAATGCTATAAATTTCTTTTTTCCTCCCAAGTGACCATTGGCCTAAATGCTTTAAATTTCTAAAAACTACTTTGAATGCCTCTCACAAATTTTAATATATTCTATTTTCATTTTGTTCAAAATATTTTCTTAAAATATCTTCTTTTAGCTGTCATATAGAATGATATTATTCTTATAGAATGGTATTATTTAAATTACAAATATTTAAAAATCTTTCCTAAAAGTTGATTTTTATTTTATTTCCTTTATGGTCAATGCATATAATTTGTGTTATATCATTTGTTTAATTAATAAATTTTGTGACTCAAAACATGACTTATCCTGGTGAATATTTTATGTGCACTTGAAATGGTGTTCTATAAATGAATATTAAATTGCTTGACAGCATTGATCAAGTCTTCTATGTCCTTGGTGATTTTCTACCTACTTATAATTACTGAGCAAGGATTGTTAAAGTCTATAATTGTGGATTTGATTATGTCTCCTTTTCAATTCTTTTGGTGTTTACATCATATTAAAAAAGTATTGAATCTATTGTTAAATGCATAAATATTTAAGATTAGAATGTCTCATTGGTAAGTTGAGCCTTTTCTCATTTTGTAAAGTCCCTTTTTATGCCTGGTAATTTTTCATGTTCTGAAAAAAAAAAAGAAAAAAGGTGAAAGACTAACCCTCTGGAACCTGTGAATGTGAATTTACTTGGAAAAGGGATCTTTGTAGATGAAATTAAGAATTTTGAGATGAGATTACCCCGGGTTACTTAGATGGGCCCTAAATCCATTGGCAAGCATCCATATAAGAGACGGAAGAGAAAACATAAGGAGGAGGTGATGTGACCATGGAAGCAGATACTGAAGTCATACCATCAAGAAGAGGAAGGAAGCCTTACAGCCAGCAGAAACTGAAAGAGCCAAGGAGAGAGTCTCCCCAGAGCCTTTAGAAATTGTGTACTTGTGCTGATACCTTGATTTTATACTCTGGCCTCCAAAACTATGAGAGAATAAATTTACATTATTTTAATTCACCACATTCGTAGTAATTGGTTATAACAGTCTTGGGAAGCAATATATGAGATAGTTAGTATTTCAGTTGCTCTTACTTCATTTTTAAATTTCTAAATTCCATGCTGGTCATATTTCCCTTCTACCTGGAAAACTTTTACCATTTCCTTTAAGGCACAGCCTTATAGCAATAAATTTTAGCTTTCCTTCAACTGGGAATGTGTTTATTTGCCTTCATTCCTGAAGGATATTTTCACTGGCTATAGATTTTGGGCTGATACTTCTTTTCCTTTAGCCCTTGAGAAATGTTGCTCAACTGTATTTCAACCTACATGATTTCTAATGAGAACTCTTCAGTGACTTAAATCATTGATTTTTTTCATTTTTTAAAAATCTATATATCTATTCAGGTAACATTGGTTTATAAAACTGTGATTTTCATTTACCTTTTTCAATGGCTATTTTTAGGATTTTATTTTTCATATTTGTTTTTCAGCAGTTTGATTATAATATATTTGAAAGATTATTTATAAAGTTTAACCTGTTTGGAATTTGCTGAGCTTCTCAGATTCTTCATTTATTTTTCCTCAACAAATTTGTGATTTTATTCAGTTACTCTTTACTCAGTAACAAAGGCTCCTTTCTATCACTAAAATACTTCGTTGACTGTTTGGCAACACTGCTCACTTGTAACAATAAAAGTTTTCTTTATTTGAGAAAAATAAGTTACTAATAATCACTTTTATTTATCATTTTATATTTTCAAAATACTGTCTGAAACTATGAGTTATGTTCAAACATTTTTTTCTCTGAAAAACATTTTCATTTTTGTAATTCCTCAATTAGCCTGTAAAAGAATATTAAGATATCTTTTAAACTGAAAATATCTTTGGGTTTCTTGGACTTGCTGCTAGGTAACACAAAATTGTGTTCCTTTGCCTCCCAAAGTGAAACTAATAAAATTAATTGGTCTTTCCTAACATTCTATGAATATTAATTAACTCAAAAACAAGGTAAAAGGTCTTTTATTTCTCAAACTTAACAAAAACCTGTACATGTACATATCATAAAAGTATAGCCTACCTGAATTAATTATATTAAACTTAACACCCAGAATATTTCAGTGATTATAAACATTTTTATATTAAAAGGAATGAATATTCAAGCACACAGACAGGCATGATAATTATCTAGAAATTTTGATTTCTAGGTTGCTGAATTTCAATGCCCATATTAATTGGGAATAATGATAGTATATTGTATAGCACAAATCAAAATATATGGTGATTTATCATGGTCCTCATTGTTCTTACTCTCTAAGTTTTTACTGACTATATCCTCATAAATTTATGGTGTTTAATGCCTCAAGTGAGAATTTCACTTTCTTTCATTCTGCCAGTTCTTCTGGAGATTTAGTGTCTAGAGACATCACAGAAAAACTGTCCTCGAGGCTTGATGGAAAGAACCTTGCTAGGTCTATTTAATGAATAACAAGCAAAAAACTGTAGGGTGTTTATAAGGTCTTAGACCTACACCTCTCAAATAAAAATATGTAATTCATACCTGAAAATTGTCTTCAAGTTGCGGATCCTTAGGACTTCATGTTAAGGAACCTTAGGAATCATCCAGGAGCATGTGATTTGGAGATGGAGCTGGAGGATGGAGACAGTTTCTAATGAAGACCTTCAGATCAAGGAAACAACTGTGAATAGTAAATGACTTCCATTTAAGACCTATGAACAAGATCCAGATGACCAGAACCACTGATCTCATGCTTTAATGTGTATTATTTTGTTCTCTATTTCCCTAGATATTTTCTTTCCTCTTTTCCAATTGCTAACTTATTATTATTCCTTAACCATGATACCTGTAAAGCCCCCACACTGAATTTTTTTCCAAATGTACTTCTTGACATGATTCCAATTCCCCTCTAGAGTTTGCAATTTGGTGAACATATACTAATCAAAGTGACTATTGGGTTTGTACTCATTTTACTTTGGGTGCTACCTAGCTTCATTTGGTACCATTTCCTTGCTACAAATCAGATGAAATAAAATCCCTGTTACAATCCTTGTTAATAGGACTCAGCCACCAAGAAATTTATTTCATGACAAAAACCACAATAAACCTGAAAGGAATCTAAAGTCAGGAAACTAAAAATAAAAAATGAAGCCAGGAAACTGACTATGTCAGTATTAGAAAATGATTCCCTTTTCTGTAGGAAAAAAAAAATACACAGAGGGACTAGTCATTGTAATCAAACTGTCACAGAGCATAGAAAAAAGCTAGGGAACCAATGGGGTATATTGAGAGGTTTGCCTTTTACAGATCTTGCAAGAAAGGTGTATTAGTTAGGCTAAGCCCTCATCCCTGTCCAATTTACAGATTACAGTCAATAGTCTGCTGTGCTTCAAATCCAATACTAGTTGTTAGGAGCCACCCTATGATCTGCCTTTAGTGGAAATACTAATATGAGGATGTCAGATAGATTTGGCCTCACACCAGGCAATGGAATTTGTGCCAGGCCTATTCTGTTTGATATCCACATATAAGTCTTTGAAGCACAAAAGACTATTGACTGCAATCTGCAATCTGTAAATTGGACAGTGAACTATACTATCAGTAACTGATGACTGCCTTCAGGATAGCTCTTAATATAACCCTGGGTCCTTTTGACCCATCAATTTTCCTTGTAAGAAAAATAAACATTTAGACAGTTTAATTTAAAAAGGAAAAAATTCTGAGCTTCAACTTATTATTAAATAATATGTTAGACTATTTTCTTTGTCATTTTACACTTCACATGAAACTTGAAAAATAAGCAGAATCCTATAGAACATGGTACAGAGAAAAGCAGGATAATAGTAACAGTACTTAGGCCCAGAATTCCTCACCCAAGAAGTTCATGTATTTGGACAAGTGGTGATTCAAAAAAGAGGTTTTTCAAAATGAGCATATACTGATTTAGGGAAAGAACTTTACACTTACATTGCTGCAGACTTCTGTTAGATCTTTATTAGTATTAAAATTTTCTGGAAAGCAAACATAAAATTATGAAATCAGGCTATTATCTTTATCTCTGGTCGTGTGGCCTTTTCAGACAGGTTATAGAATCAGTTCTCTTGTTTTAATTTAGTTATTCCAATTCCTTACCAGGTCTTACTTTTTGTTAAGGAGTCATTCCCTTTGTTTAAAAGTATCCCCAGATCCTAAATTTTTCTGAGTTGTTGTTTCCTGTCTCCCCCATTCACCTTTCTCTGACATAGTTAAAGAATGTGAAGTGTTTGCCTTGTTAGTAGTTCCTTTTCTAATATATTATAACTTAAATGAATAAGTTGCCCACACTTATTCCATGGAGTCAAAACTTATCTCCAGGGAGATTTGCACGTGACAATACACGTCTTCCCTTGTGTGAATGCTCCACAGTGTTAGTACCTGTTTTGTGGAGCTGCTGAACTAAGTAGGGTCAATTAACTTACATTATCAGCTGCAGCAAAACATATTGTCTCTTTAAAAGTAACAATGGGGCTTCCCGGTGGCGGTGGCGCAGCGGTTGAGCGCTGGGCTGCAAAGCTGCGGGCGAGGGTCCCACATGGCGCGCAGACCTCTCCTGCCACCCGCTGCTCCCCTCAGCAGTGTACTTCGGTCCTTCTGTCTGCTCTGCTCCCCGCTCTGGCTCTGGTGAATTCTCTCACCCTCCTGCACTTCTGACTGTACCCAGTGCACGTATAAATAAATAAATAAATCTTTAAATAAATAAAAGTAACGATGAACTGACTTCATTTTAATTATTTTTTTTCTAGTAGAAACAGTTCAGTGTTCACTTTCTTTCTTTTTAGAAGCAAGAAAGGGGAGAGGTAAAAGGTCTGCTCTTTTTGAGGGTTCCTGCTTGTTTTGCAGCCATCCCAGGCAAGGTAGGTTCATTGTTGGTTCAGGAAGCTTAAAAGAGATGGCTGGAGCCCCGGGCATCATCCCCACAGGTTTTTTAATACTACTCAGGGGAAACAAGTCAGCAGGAAGACAAGAACTTGGGCGCCCCCCCCTGCCCCCTGCAAATCTCTATACGTACTTTTCTCTCAGCCATAACGTTTGCTAGTCCTCTCCTTGCTGTTCTCTGTGTGACGCAGGCCCAATATCCCCGGCGCCCAGGCTCAGGCCGGCCCACACCATCCTACAGGTGTCCACCATCAGGTGCCCCAGGTCCTTGCTCCCAAGCTCTTCCTGCATTCAAGGCCACAGGTGAAAGCCACAGAGGCCAGAGGCATAAACGCCTAAACTGGTAAAGAGGCATAAACCATAAACTGGTAAACCCAGATTGCTATGCAAGGAGAGGTCTGATAGCCTCTATTATCTGCTACCTTCAAACACAGTCACATATTTAACTCTTAACGAAAGTGACTTTCTTTAGTTGGGAGTTTTCACCGAGAAGTACCTGTCTGGCAGATGAGCAGCTTGATGTACACTATCTAAGTGATGCTTTCCTCATCTACTTAGCACAATTTTAATTACATTTCATTTTTATTATGTTTAATTTTTAATGCCCTTATTTGGGATATTATTCAACATATCTTCCCACACTAGAATATATTTTCTACAATGTCAGGAAAATGTTTGTACATAGAAGATGCTTCCTTGGCATATAACTTAGTGATTTTTTGACACATAGGATATAAATAGGATATGTTAGGATATAGAAAGGCCCTAAATGAATGAATAAACAAAACTGCACAAGTAGGACAGAAACCAGGCATCTGCAAGCAATGTCTTCTAAACCATGTTTGTGTTTACTTATGTGTTGGGCAATGAGCAAAATCAGCAGAATGGGTAATATTCATGACATATAGTTTATATTTTATCCTACTCTTGGTATTAAAATCTCTGCACACTGCCTTTAACAAAGCTGTAGTTCTAACAGATAATTGTTTTCTGTGTTTATGATTTTTTGACAATTTTTAGTAAATTAAAGTTGGCAACTCTATCTTAGTCATCCAACTTGATTTTATTTTAATAGTTTTTCTTCACAATCATTGAAAGTTTGGGAACTACTCATGTAAGCATGTCAACATATAATTTTTTTATTTTTTTTAATGTTGAGACTTTTTTTTTTTAATGGAGGCATGTTTTATTTATTTATTTATTTATTATATTTGTTTGTTTGTTTTGTTTATACATGCACTGGGTACAGTCAGAAGCGCGGGAGGGCGAGAGAACTCACCAGAGCCAGAGCAGGGAGCAGAGCAGGGAGAAGGACCGAAGTACACTGCTGAGGGGAGCAGCGGGCGGCAGGAGAGGTCTGCGCGCCATGTGGGACCCTCCTCCAGTGGCCGGGGAGCAGCCGGGGATCGAACCGGCGCCGCAGAGGCCGTGGGCAGCTTCGCAACCCAGCGCTCAACCGCTGCGCCACCGGGAATTAAGATTACTTCTCAAAAAAAATACAAATGTAAAAGGTTTTTTTTTTAACTCATTAATGAGAGAATCAGCAAGATGGTAATCTGTTTCAAAGGAGGATATGAGAAATTAAAAGAGAGTTACTAAAAGAAAGTTGAAATAATATTGCTAATTTGGATACAGGACAATGAAAACAATAACCTTTATGGATAATCTTTTCTATAGAACAAAAAATCATTTGAAACTCTACAGAAAAAAAGTGAGCTGCAATTTACCAATTTTCTCCATGGTAGCATAAAACTTTACAAATTCAGGACCATAAGAAACAGTAAATAGAATTTAGGAAGGTAAAAAAAAATTCCCTTCCTATTAAGAGACAGACAAGTCAGACCAGTTTGTTAAACAATCTAGTATGACTTATAGAAGGTCATAAGTAATCTTTTTTCCTCATTTCCCAGTTCTAGATAATTAAGAAGCTGCCTCTAATGTTTGAATGGAGGTTACATTCGTGAGTGTGTAAATATAGATCTATAGACTAATAGATACAAGACCGAAGGAGACAAACCAACAAACAATTGATTTGGAATTAGCTATGATTTGGAAAGAGCATTATGGGTGTATTGTTTGCTAGGGCTGCCACTCACAAACTGAGTGCTGTAAGTAGCAAAGATTATATTCTTACAGTTCTGTAGCTAGAAGTGTCTGGTCAGGATGTGGGCAGGTCCATGTTCCCTCTAAGGGCATGTTCTGCAACCATCCCAGGCTGCGTAGGTTCATTGTCAGTTCAGGAAGCTTAAAAGAGAAACTTGGAGCCTTTGGCATCACCCCCACAAGTTAGGGGAAACAAACCAGCAGGGAGACAGCAACTTGGACACCCCTGCGAATCCCTGCAAGCTCTTTTCCCTCTTAGCAGTTCTCTGATGCGTCCACCACTCTCCACTGCACTCTGGTGCACAGCCTTCCACACCCCGTCCTCTGTGACTCTGCCCTTATATGCTTAGTCTCTCAGCTCAGGATGCCCACCTACGCATGCCCACACCATACTTCAGCTGCCACTGTCAGACAGGCATATGAGAACACAGGTGCCGATCATAGATGCCAATGGCAGGGAGGGTGTAAAAAACCTGATAACTTCCATTTACCTTACAGGGCACTAGGGAAGAGTCAGCTCCAGGGTTGTCCCCAAGCTTCTGGCAGTTGCTTTATGTGTAATGCTATAATGCCAGTCTTCACGTGCTATTCTCCCTGTGTGCAAGTCTGTGTCCAAATTTTCCCCTTTTTGTAAGGATACCAGTCACAGTGGATTAGGAGCCAGGCTAGCCCAGTATGAGCTCATCTTAACTAAATTAGCTACATCTGAAATGACCCTATTTTCAAGTAAGTTCACGTTCTGAGATATCAGGGGTGAGGTTTTAAATATACAAAGGGGGCAAGTCAAAATTCAACCAATAGCAATGGGTAAGTTTTTCTGAGAACTTTACTTTCTAAATTTTCAGAACTAAATGCCAACACCTATTTCCCAAAACATTCAATAACAGTTCTAGATGTATTTATTTGTTTCCAAGGGCAGACCTAACAAATTGCCAGAAACTTTGTGACTCAAAACAACGTAAATATATTCTTGTGTAGTTCAGAGGCTAGACATCTAAAACAAAGGTGTTGGCAGGGCTATGCTCCCTCCAAAGGCTGGAGGGAAGAATATTTCCTTGCTTCCTGGTGCCTTCTATGCGTGCTAGCACTCTGTGACTTACAGCTTTGGCAGTTGAGTCTCTGCCTCTTCCCAAGACAGTCTTTTTTTTTTCATTTGTTTTGTGTTCAGTTATTTCTTAGTGGTTGCTCTCAGGCTTAGCTTTACTTATCAAAATTGACTTAGATTTATAGTAATTTAGTTGCAGTATGATATAGAAATGTTATTCTTATCTAGGTCTATTCTCTCTTCTTCATTTTTGTGCTATAATAATAATATATATATTGCATGTATGTGTTTCTAATCCAATAATACACAGTTATAATTATTTCTTTATATAATTTTATATATATTAAAGAAGCTGAGAAAAGAAGAAAAAGTGAGTATATACTTATTTTAGAAAACCCTTTTTTTTTTTTAACCATTCTGGTTCTCTTCACTTTTTTTTTTTAAAAGATTTATTTATTTTGGCATACAAGAGCTGGGGTAAAGACCAAAGATGCAGCGGGTGAGAAGATTCACCAGAGACAGAGTGGGGAACAGAACAGGCAGATTGACCAAAGTACACTGCTGAGGGGAGCAGCAGGTGAGACAGGAGAGGTCTGCTGCACCATGTGGGTTTCTCCCTGGCTGGCCGGGGATCGAACTCGTGCTGCAGAGGCTGCGGATTGCTTCATGGTGCGGTGCTTCACCCCTTGCGACACCAGGGAGGCCCTCTCTTCACTTGTTACTGCAGGATTGAGTTACCATCTGGTGTCTCCTTTATTTCAACCATCTTCTTTGTACTGTTAGCAATACAATTGTGTACATGTAGTACACAAGCTAAGAGAACTATGCATTTGTACTGTCCTTTATAATTACAAAATTGCCTTTACCAGTGCCTTTTGTTTTTTCATGTGAATTCAAATTACTCTCTTGGGTCACAGGCAGTTTTTGTTACCTGTTTTTTCTTCATCTGGATGTGTCACACTTTCCTGTTTCTTTGCATGCATGTCATAATTTTTCTAGAAACTGGACATTTTAAGAAATATATAATCATGACACTAGATATTGATTCTCTTCTCCCCCTCTCAGAAGCTTTTGTTGATTGCTTGTTCATTTGTTTGATGTCTTGGATAGATAATTTCAGTGAAGTTATTTCCCCTGTAGTGTGAAGCTTCTGACGTTGCTCCTCAGAAGGAACACCTTTGGGCTAGGACACAGTCACTGGTAAGACAGTGGTTTTAGCAGATTTCTTTGACTGCCTCTTTCTCTGATCCCTCCATTAAACTGTCTGCCTCTTTTGGCATCACACCAAGCTCTTAGGTTCCATTACTTGTTAACTGATTGCTCTATCGCTGTTAATAATACCCTGGGGCAAAAATTGTTCTCTATTCAATCTAACTGAAATTGGGCCCTTTTTCAGGGACAGTTTTTGAAGTTTATTCTGACCCCAGAAGGATTCTTAACTGTCTCGGTTGTTCTCTCTGGTAAACTAGCTGGCCTCTGGTTTGTTACTATCATAGGTGCACCAACCTCCTCTTAATTGCCACCCAAATCCCCACAGATTGTAAGAGCATTTGACCTTTAACTTGAACTTCCCCACACTCTGCTTTAATCAAACCATTCCTGAGGGGAAAGTTTTATAGATGTCTCTTCTTAAGGATCTCCCCTGGGGAAAAAGGACATATCCTAATCAAGGCAGTGAAATCTAGGGAGGAGTGGTCTCCTCTGCTGTTTTTGTCTCCCCCTCCCACCATGGAACTCCCACCTTAGTGGTGAGGTAGACTGAATGTGACGAGGGCTGCAGGATTCTCAGCCTGCCATGGCTGAGTAGACCTATGGGTGGAGACTGGATGAAGAAAGGGCAATCCTGATCTCTCAGCCACACACTCTCTCTCCCGAGGAATTTAACCTCTGCAACTCATGGGGGAGAGAGGTAGGAGAAATGCTGGTAGTCTGTCCCTACAAGGAAGGTATTGTTTTTTGAATGCGGGTTTAGAAAACCCGGAATCCTATATTGGCCACATCCACCTGGAATGGAGTCTCAATCCAGCTACACTGAGGGTCAATGTGATGAACTAAAACACAGATGAAATGTCACAGAGTCTTGCTATTCTTATCAAATTTGAGTAGACTTTTAAAATAAATGTTTCTTCATTTGCTGCATACCCTTAGAGACCTGAATGTTTTAAAATAATTTTTACCATTTATGCTTGTTTTGTTAGGGAGCAGGTCCACAGAATTCTTTATTGCTACCATTCCTGATATTTGCTCTACATAATTAGTCATTGGTTTTCAATTATAAACCTGAGCTTACACATTAGGTAATGTTAAATTGGGGAAATGTTTTGCTAATGTTGAACTCTTATAAAATTTTGCATTAGAAATACTTAAAGAATGGACAAGATGACATTTCAGACTTACTGTTGTTTCTCACTCCATATGGGAGAATACCAATATTTAATAGAAATGGTTAGAAAAAATATCTCAGAAGATTCTATATGTTTATAGTTTCATTAAAATGTTTGGAAATATATGTCAAAAGCAGACATCTGTTGGAAGGCAGTTGAAAGTGAATATTAATGAAATCTAGGTGCAAACCAAATTTGCCTTATGCATTAATCCAGCTATAAAAGCTGACCCAGTTATAATATCTCGCTTAATGTTCTCTAAACCAGTTACAACCAAGTCAGTTCACTAAGTATTCACATTAGAGTAGAAGGTTGTGTCTAAAAATGAGTATATTTCCCACGCCATTCATTAATTTATTTAATGCACTAGAAGTGGTTTCAACTCCAGAAAACAAAATAATCTCCTGTTAGAGATTCGTACTCAAATATGACATAAAAAAAGTGCTTTGGGATGCTTTCCTACTTATGTTTTTATTTATTTGTGTTCCCTGTGATGTACCAAGTGATTGTCAGATTATGAAATGTGGCATCTATAAATATGCTTTAATTACTCATTTAGTTCAATCACTTAGTCAACAAATACTTAGTGAATAAGTATTCAGCCAGCCTGTTTTGGATTCTGGGGATACAGCAAAGTATGAGATAGACAAGATCCTTGTCCTCTTAAAGTTTATATTCTATTAACTGAAAATAAACAGATAAATGCAGAAATGTGCTATATAATATGCTGAATGCTAAAATGTATTGTTTACACAGCCTCATCAAGACCAATGCACTTATTTGCAAGCTGATAGTCATGGTTGCTGATGTTTCAGCCATTTCTCCCCCTCTGTCAAAGGGACCCACTTCTTCCAAGGTTAAGATCACTGCCCTAGGGTAGCCATTATTCAAGATCTGGTTAATGCAAATTATGAAGACAGTTTTCCCCTCAAGTCAATTTGTGGATAACCTATTTTTCTTCTCTACTATTGCAATAAATTTCAAGCAATTCATTAGGAAATCCCATCAGGTCTGCTGTCAATAAAAATGTGTTTCCTCCTCACCAAGTTCAGTGCCATATGCAGTCTAACCCACCATTCCCTCACTTCCCCAGATTTTTGCATTGACTCTACTTCTCTGCCTCTGCCCTTCTCTCCTGAAGTATATATTCAGTACATTCGAGGCTAGTGTCATGAGCTGTAAGATGTGCAGTCATATGGGGCCCCAATTTCAGAGATACACAATGCTCAGTTTAATGTTCTGCTGTCACCATATTCAAATTTTTAATAACTTTTTATACAAATGCTTATGCATTTGCTTTGGGTCCTGCATGTTATGTAACCAGATCTGACCATCACCTATTGGGCATACTTATAAACCAGACGGTTTGTTTCATTTGTTTTGGGTCCTGTATGTTATGTAACCT
This sequence comes from Talpa occidentalis, assembly GCF_014898055.3. Classification (NCBI taxonomy): domain Eukaryota; kingdom Metazoa; phylum Chordata; class Mammalia; order Eulipotyphla; family Talpidae; genus Talpa; species Talpa occidentalis. Next base: position 56,458,923 of record NW_023604295.1, on the reverse strand, counting down.
AACCTGACCGTACCCTATTGGGCATATTTATAAACCAGACCATAATGCTCCTCTGCTCAGGACACTACAAAGGCTTCCTTTCTTATTCAGAGTAAAAGGCAAAACCATATGTTGGCCTCTAGGGACCCATGTGACACCCCTCCCCACCCAACTCCCGCCTCTCTAATCTTAGTTTCCATCACTGCCTCTTCCACACTCCTAGATCTTCCTCAAGCAGGCTCCAAGCAACTCAACCTTAGGGTTTGCAGAGCTGTTCCTTCTGACTGTTACATCTCACTTGAATATTGCATGACTTGTTCTCTTGTGATCGTTAAGCCACATTGTAAGTGACGCCCCATCTGATCACTCCAAGTAAAACACAAACCCACATCCACTTCTCACACTGGCTATCCATTTTATTCTGCTGTATTTTTTACATAGAACTTACCATAAACTGATATCCAGTTACTTAATCTTTTTATAGTCTGTCTGGCTTCCCTTGGTAATCTTTCCTTGACCTGTCTTTAATCAGTCTCCTCAAAGCCCTCTGCTCAACTAGACCCAGATTCCAGGTTTCCCTCTCTGTCCCTACAGTTTGAGTAAAAATCCTGATAAGTCAGTTTAGCAAAAATTCCCCTCATGATCATTTCACCCTGACCTAAATTTAACAAGAATTCTGTTGAGCTGGTCTAGCAAGAATCCCCCTTATCACTGATGCTTCTTCTTAGTAATTCTCCCTCCCACCCTGCTTCTGAATATAAACCCCTACTTGTATGGGGTAATCTTTATTGTAATCAGGAGTTTAGTCTGATCTTGCTTTCCTGTTATGAAATACCACTATAGTAACCTTCCTTGAATAAAGTGTGTCTTACCATTTTTAAGTCTCATGACTATTTTCCCTCTTAATACCCATATTTAAATTGTAAACTCCCCAAAGTCAGAAATTTTGTGCTATATTCCTATCACCCAGAATACCATGGGCCACCTGGTATTTGTTAAGTGAAACAATGAATGAGCACCTCGTATTGAGAGGTAAGCACAGTATTTCCATGCCCGTATTCTACCTGCACTACAGAAAGGTAAGCCAGTGCAGGTGACTGATGCTATTTCTCAAGAATCTTGATGGGATGTTGAAAGCAAATTCAGTGGGTTCATTCTCTTGGTGGGTGGCAGGACTGAAAAAAAAATCAGTGCCAAGATGGAGTGCACAAAGCACAAATGTTTGTTTCTATGTGACAGAAGAGACGAGGCAGTAAACTAGCATTTCCTAAGAAACTGTCTTCTAGAAGCAGTGGGTAAAGGTATATATTATTGTTTTATAGCAGAGGGCATATTCAGGAATGTCTTTTATTCCAGCAGGCATCCTCTGCTCCTTATCTTCATTTGGAAGGTCTGCTAAAAACATACCTTCAGGGATACATGAAAGTTAGTCATTTACTTGATTCTTATCTAGGTTTTTTTTTTTAGGGTGAAAGAATTTTAATGATAGTCTTCTTTCTACTTGCTAGATGGGATATTGCCCTCTTCAAGAATCATTTAATAGAGCCCACTAGATCTCTAAATTTATTTGGATGAATTTTGATTTTGAACAATGTGGAAATGTGATTATGTCAATTGGCAGTCTCTCCTTGTAGGTAGCAAAATTCCTCCTGTAACTAATCAGCAACAAGGCCAGACTACCTTGGGACAGAAAGAATCTTTCTATCGATGCAAAATGGTTAGTTGCTTGTCAAGACCTGAGGACTCTCCTAATCTCTCTCTAGATCATAGTCCCAAACTTTCAAGTGAAAGATCAGAAATGTTTATCAGAAATCCATATGTGCAGTTGTGCTCAAGTTTTCTGCAATAGACATAGTTGGTATTCTGTTCTAACTGTAACTGCCTGTACGCTTCCTAAACTAGTCCTCTGGAAAGGAAGAGGGAACAATGGCCATTGAGTGGGGAACCTGGGAGACACACAAGCAGGCTGCTCTGACCTGTTCTTTGCAGCCTTGGCGCTTTGGCACATGGGCTCCTCAGAGACAACAGCAGCTACCATCTTGTCCCTCTGGTGGATTCCACTTGTGCATTTCCACTCCCTCTGTCCCAGCTCTCTGGAATCTGCCCACCCCCTTGCTTGTGGTTCCTGATGGTGTGTGCCTAGGACTCATCCCAGCAGCAGTAATTTCTGGCCTCAGCTGCCCTGCTCTGAGTCTGGCAAGGGATAGGTTTGACTGATTCGGGAGTTTGATTGGGAGCCTGTATTTCCCTACCCTACTCATTTTCTCCCTTTGCACTTCTCCCTTTGAACCTCATACCAATTAACAATCTTTACACACACTATAGAGTTCAATTACCTTGCTTTGATATATGCAGGTGACATGAACCCTTGGAACAAGCAACATGGGTTTTTTATCATAACAATGTGGGGTTCCTGAGCATCGCTTGGTTTTGCCTGGTATCATTCTTGGTTCCCTGACAGGGAATGAACCCCCCAGGAACATGCCATCAGTACCTATAGAAAGCAATGTGCTTCGAAAGGTGTTTAGGTTTATTATTAGCTTCATATAGTCCTAACATTTTAAAATCAAGGCTATTTGCTCTGTGCTCACCCCATATAAGTAACGAGCAGAAAAGTGAATTGGGAGAGAGGATGGATTTAGAAAACTCATCTATTGTTCCAGGTAGCCTATCTCTCAGGGGAAAAAAACAAACTAAACCACATGTTATAGAAATTCTTTCTTGAATTACTAGCAAAAACAAACTTTGAAGAGGAAAATAGCAAGAACAACAATATTTAAAATGATATGTCATTTAAGCTTTATGTATTCTATCTTGACAAGTCTTTTATTTAAACAGTAATTTGTCCAAACAACTTTCATCTTTTCCTCTCTATAAAATGTTATTTAATTTTAGGTTCACAGATTAGGGAGCACAATAATGTATTTTTATAATTAGGATTATAATTTTGTATATTGTGATTCAAGTTTACTTATCCACTTAGAGACTGTGTGCATATTCTAAGGGATAATGTTACGTAAGGCTGAGCTGCATGTCTTGATTCTATAATTTTACAAACTGTGTTTGGCAAAGTATAGTAAAATCAACAGTAATGATACCTTATTTTCACAGGATCTTTCATTTAAAAAAATCTCAGAACAGGGCCTCCCTGGTGGCGCAGCGGTTGAGCGCTGGGTTGCGAAGCTGCCCACAGCCTCTGCGGCACCGGTTCAATTCCCGGTTGCTCCCCGGCCACCAGAGGAGGGTCCCACATGGCACACAGACCTCTCCTGCCGCCCGCTGCTCCCCTCAGCAGTGTACTTCGGTCCTTCTGCCTGCTCTGCTCCCCGCTCTGGCTCTGGTGAGTTCTCTCGCCCTCCCACGCTTCTGACTGTACCCAGTGCATGTATATACAAAACAAACAAACAAACAAACAAACAAATAAATAAATAACATGCCTCCATTAAAAAAAAAAAATCTCAAAACATCCAATATTTAGAACACATTAGTAAGGCATGCTGACTCTGTGACAAAAGTTCTATGTTTTAATACAAAATAATATAGAAAATTATTTAAATTTTTCTGTTACTCATCTAACTTAGACTTGTTGGTGCCTTTGGATTTTTCAAAGAAATCCCTATTTAGTAATAATAGAGAAGCAGCTTAGAGTATTTTTATAATGTAATTGAGTTTCTGCAGAAGCACAAAACATGTATGGTAGTTATCCTTAACCCAGACAGAGTAAAAGAAATTTTAATTAAAAGTATTTTTATTAAACTAGCAACAACAAATGTTGGTGAGGGTGTAGAGAAAAAGGAACTCTCCTGCACTGTTGGTGGAAGTGCAAACTGGTCCAACCGCTATGGAGAGCTGTGTGGAGATTTCTAGACCTACTAAACATAGAGCTTCCATATGATCCAGCAATTCCACTCCTAGGTATTTACCCAAAGGACACAGAAACATCAATTCCAAAGAACACCTGCACCCCTATGTTTATAGCAGCACTATTTACAATAGCTAAGCTTTGGAAACAACCCAAATGCCCAAAATAGATGACTAGATCAAGAAGATGTGTTACATATACACCATGGAATATTACTCAGCACTCAAAAAAGATAAACACATGCAATTTGCAGCAACATGGATGGCGCTGGAAGGGATCATGCTCAGCGAAATAAGCCAGAAAGAAAAAGAAAAATACTGGATGGTCTCACTCATAGCAGGAATCTAGAAAACTTAAATAAGGGACCAGAAAATGAATAACTATAAGAAAGTGAAAATCAAAATCAACAAAAAACCATGAACCAGAGACACGCCATGGGGGCAGGGGGGCAGGGAGGGGAGGGATTGGGGTCAAAATAAGGGGGTTGCAATTGTATGGGGAATATAAAAATAAAATTTATTTTTAAAAAAAGTATTTTTATTATTTTGAACATCTGCTATGTACCAAGCCCTCTATCAGTCATGCCACATTTGGTCTCAGTTTTACATGCAGATAAATGTATACATTTGACAGTGATTTTGAACTTCACAGGAATCCTACAAGACAGATAGAAATATATTGAATATGCCTCAGAAAGAAACTACAGGTATAGTGGTTCAAGCTACCTAAGACATCTAAACTGAAAAAAAAAAGAGCACTGTATTGGAATCCAGATTTCTCTAGTTATATATTTTTTTAACACCCAGCTCATTACAATTGGAAGGATATGGAGGAGAGTGTGGAGGTGGTTTTTATTAATGAAATTTTTCTTTGCAACTCTCCTCTATTAATAATCCCAACTGTTCATTTAAAAAGTTAGATTCAGAAGTAGGAATCAAGCGTATTGACATGTTCTTAATAACAGTTCATATCTTTTAATGACACAGTATGGATGGTCAGGTGGCTTAAGACATTGAGTTTGTTTAAGGGACTTACGGTCCTGATAACATAGGATAGTGTTTCCTAAAGTATGCCAGATATAACACCAATGGCCCACAAAATGATTTTCAGTGAACATTTAAAGAGTTAACCTATCATATATTTTTAACACTTAATAGTTACATATTTTTAACATTTATCAGGAAGAAAAGAAACTAGAAGAATAAACTCTTACTTGTATAGGTCTTATTATTTGCAATAAGAACAAAATCAGTAGTGCTGTAGTAATTCACTTTGCACAGTGTCTGGTTACTCTAACAAATTCATGAATGGATCAGACCTCCGATAATTAAAACTTTTGCTTTGGTATAAGGATATTATGATTGTACAAATGACTGGTATATATCATCATATAGCAAATTTCCAGTCTCATAAGCATTTATTTCTTAGTAATACATTAATTCAGTGCTTCTGGAAGTCAATCATAGTTCACCATATGAGTATATACTATTGTGAACTGTAATCTGGATTGATTGGTTTGTTTTTAAATTAAAACTATCATGGTTAAGAGTTTTAAAAGATTTTCCAGCATAATAGAAGAGACTTATAACAAATATGACTACTAATTGAGATAGTAATAAAACCAAATTAATGACTGACTCACCTGTTAGTGTTGTAGAAATACCTATTTCAACAAAAAAACAAAATATTGCACAAACATATTAACACACTTTGAAATTTGAAATTTCATTGCCACTGAACGCAAATCCATTTCATTATATGTTCTTTTTAAGAAACATTAGTGTCATTTTGACACATACAAAGAACACTGAGAAACTATCAAATTTTTTGAAGAAAAATTGAACGACATTCAAATATCATAGAAATTAATATATTTTATAATGAATAAGAATATAAAAGTTGCATGGTATTGTGAAAAAAAGGTAGAAACATGCAGAAAACTGCTGACAAAAAAGTGTGAAAGCAATGATTAGGACAAAGCAAATAAAATGATTGATAAGTTAATTCTCTCAGATAACAGAGTTCACTTTAGAATTACAGATATAAGCATAAGTAAATCACATTTAATATTCAGAGAATGATGAAATGAATATAATTCTCTGTAACTGATGAATCCACTAATGTACACACAGAAAATCTTTGAAATTTTTCTTACATCATCTGAATAAAATAATCCATAAAAAATTTTTTCTCAACAAAACTGCTCAACTGAGAAGTATTCTAAAATTTCATTGAAGTCTGAGGATAACGATGATAAGTGTCATTCAACTAAATACAGCAGATGTCATAGATGATTGATTCAACACACTTGATTAATACAGTTGAAGTATTATGCATATACTCGCAATTATATCTACAAAGAAATCCTAGCCAAGAGATATATGCATAAAGATTTAAGAAAAGTATTTATTAAAATTTTCAATCATTGCAAGATTCTGGGTTCTCAAAATTTTCTCAGACTTTGGGGGAAAAAAAAAGCCTAGCATAAGTAAAAAAATGAGAAATTGTTGTCTTGTCATTTGGTAGATTCACCCTTATATGCCCATTGAAGTTAATATATGTGTGAAATATTGCATATCCAGTGCTAACATGGTTTATCACAGATTTAAGTTTTCAAAATGATTTGAAGTTCACTAGCATTGTGAACAGCCAAAACAATTTTGAAAAAGAACAAAATTAGAGGTCTTACATTATCTTATTTCAAAACTTGCCATAAAATTCCAATAATGAAGACAACATGATGTTAGCATAAATAGACCCATGGAAATCAATGGAACAGAATTGAGACTCCAGAAAGAATCCTTGCCTTTATATTCAATAGCTGTTTGACACCTTTGACAAAAGTGGCAAGACAATTCAATGGGGGAAAGATATTCTCTTCAACAAAGGTGCTAGAACAATTGAATGCTTTTAAACTATGAATGCATAGTTTAGAAAATTTATTCATTATTTCTTATGAAATCTATAAACACAATGCATTAATATTTCATCAATATATTATGATCCACTAGTAGAAACATGTTACATCAAAGACAGCTTTACTAACACCAATAATTATGTGAACCAGCTCATACATACATAATGCAATAATGGATCACAGATATAAAGAACTAAAAGTACAAGTCTTCTAAATGGAAAGACAACACAAAGATCTCTGTGACATTGATTAGGCAAAATGTTTTTAGATAATGTACAACAAACACAAGCTATAGAAAGAAAAAAAACCTGATGAATTGAAACTCATTAAAGATCTTAAACTTTTGGACTTACAATATATTACATAAATGATACTATCCAAAGTGTGGTAATAAAAGGCAAGTCACAGGTCAGGAAAAAATATTTGCAACTTATATATTTGGTAAAGGATTGGTACTGAGAATATATAAATATCCCTTATAATTCAATTAAAAAGATATATAATATAACCAAATATAAAAAATAGGCTTGAATAGACACATCACAAAAAAATGCAACTGGCTATAACCACAGACAAACACTCTAGATCATTAGTTATGAATGAAGAGCAAATTTAAAATGCAATAAACTACAGCTACACTCCCACTGGAATAGCTATAATCAAAAATACAAACACCACGAAGAGTGGGTGAGGATGGAGATAAACCTAAATCCTCATACACTGTGGGTGGGAATGTAAAATGGTATAGCCACTTTGGAAATAAGATAAGCAATTTCTTTTAAAATTTAAATATAAACTTAATATATAATCTAGCAATTCCACTCCTAGCTATCTACCCACAAGAAATGAAAATACATTCATACAAAGATGTGTACAAAAATGGATATCATGGCAGTATTATTCATTATACCCATCAATTGGTGAATGACTAGACAAATATTTATTTTTGTTGAAGACAATGTCTTTTCCCCATTCATGTCTATACAATGGAATACTATTCAACAATTTAAAAAAAACTACTTCCATATTCTATAAAATGACAGAACCTTGAAGACATTAATCAAATTGAAATAAACGAGGCATAAAAGAGTACATATTGCATTATTCATTTATATAAAATGTCTACCAAAAGATAAATTTATAGAAAAGACAGAAAATAGATCAGAGGTTGTCTCAGACTAGAGGTAAAAGCAGAAGATCGATTTCAAAGGGGCTCTAGGGAATTTGTTGTGGAGTGATGGAACTGTTCTAAAATTGGATCATGGTAATTATCATATAAGCCTATAAATTTACTGAAAAAGAAAGCACGGGCATAAGGTTGAAGTCAGTTTCCCCAATGGAATGTCCCAAACCCTTGCCAGTTTCCAGAATTTAGTCAACTCTTAGATTCAGAATTCATCAAGTGAAGAAATGACTAACTCCCAACAAGGTATGTTCTGAACACAAAGGTAGTAACTGACACACTTGTTCCCTAAACGAATCTGATTTTTTATTCAGATAAGCTTCTACTGGGAAAAGAGAAAATCAAGATCTTATGATTGCTCTTGAACACAAAATCTAAATCAACTATACTTGGGGAATTGAAATACTATAATGTCTACTTTAGTCATCCTCAAACTTTAGTGTACATTGAATCACCAAGGGAGACTGTTAAAATATAATTTCCAGAGCTCCCTACCAAAACAGAGATTCCAGTTCCCTGAGATTCTCAATTTTTAATGAGCTCCCAGGTGACAAATATGGTTCAGGTCACAGACCATACTTTGGACAGCATTTGTTTACATGATATCTTGGTAGAAAACAGTCCATTCATCATTATCCAAACTGAGACAACTACTTGCTTAGGAAATTTATCTATATGACATGCACATGAATCACAGTTACAAAAACTTGAAAATATAACTCAGTAATCATATTTGTAATAAAGCACATGGAAATTATGTCACTGCCTACATTTAGGCAAGGATAATTATTTCACTCCTTAAATTTTTTCTCAATCTTTTGGTCATTGGAATTCATTTTGCCTTGTAATTAAGAAAGATTATCCATTGTTTCCTATGAAATATATTAATAAACACAAGGCATTAATATTTTATTAATATATTATGATCTACTAGTAAAAGCATATGTTACACTGCAGATAGCTTATTAAAATGAAACTGAGCCATACAAAAGAAAATATACAACTAGATCTAAATTGATCTAAAATCAATTAAGAATAAGCATTGTTCTTCAAATACTCAATTAGACTCTAGTCTTACAAAAAAAAAAAAAAAAGGCACACAAAATCTACCTAAAATGTGCAGGAGAATTATCTTCACACCTGGACATTGATCAAACAGTGATGTACTGCCATTGTTCCCTGTCTTCAGTTTTATTGAATGAAACTTCATATTGACATCATCAATTGAAATGCAACATTTCCTCCCAAGCATTGTTACTCAGTGGAGTCAGGAATGTAATACATGAATTTGGATCACTTCATGGGTAATTGCTAGATTGTTGCTTTAAAAATAACATCTGTTTGTGTATACTTTGAACTGAGATATGCCAGCTCCATTGCCAAAAGCTGATATTATTACAGCACATTTCAGAGGTGTAACAGCTTTCAAAAGAATTTCTTAAGCATTTTACTTTCATCACAGGAAAATTTTCAGAGCATGCATCTATCTGAATTCTAGACAAAGGTGCTTTCTCATTCCTCAATTTACATTTTGTAATTTGTACATTTACACCACTCAGATGACTAGGGGCAAATAGCTTTTCCTCTGCCTTTCGTTATTCCTCTCTCTAATAAACAGCATATTACCTGTCTCCTCACTGAAATATTGTGGGACTACTGCAAATTGCTAATACTATCATGAAATTGCTTTGAATTTCTATTCAGAAAATTTGTCAAATTTTCTGTTTAAAATTTTGTTGATAAATGTGCTCACAAAAATAGAAACTGAAAAAGCACATCAATGCTGTAGATTTCTGTGAAAGCACATTTTGCTAAACCCTAAATTTGCAGAGAGGATAAAAGAATCACTCCTCTTAAGTGCACATTTATGTGGCCTTGGGAGGGGCACAGTGTAGACCAGAAGTGCTGTAGGCTAGAAAACATAGCCAACTCTCCCTGACTTTCTCCCTGCCCCTTAACCCCCCAATCAGGATCAGGCCTGATTATGAAGAGTCCCTGCTAATAGGGGAAGACCCCTTTGGAGAGACCATACAAGCATACTTTTTCTGATTTGAGTCTGCTCACATCTCCATAAACTAACCTAGCAAGCATGAAACACTCCAGCATGTTGCTATTTGCCATCCACATAAGCTATAAATACATGATTTACATGGTTTTTTAAAATTATTTATTTATGCATACAAGAGCTGGGGTACAGGCCAAAGATGCAGGGGTTGAGAGGATTCACCAGAGACAGAGGGGGGAGCACAACAGGCAGACTGAAATACATGGCTGAGGGGAGCAGCAGGAGAGACAGGAGAGGTCTTCTGCGCCATGTGGGCTGCTCCCTGCTCCCTGGCCAGTCAGGGATGGAACTCCTGCTGAAGAGACTGTGGATTGCTTCATAGCATGGTGCTTAACCCCTTGTGCCACCAGGGAGGCCCCCATGACTTACATGTTTTAAAAGCACCAATGTTCAGTACTTTTGTTCTTATTTTTTTTAATGAATAGAAAGTTAAATGCATTATTAGGAAAATACAACTCAAATACATTTGCAAGAAAAGAATATTTCTTGAAAGTTCTGGATTATGCCCCAGATTCAAAAGAAAAACAACAGGAATGAGGGTCCCTTTGAGAATAGGGTGAGGAACAGGGCTCAAAGTTGTCATCCCTGCCTCAACTTTCTTTCTGTCCATTCTATTTTATTCATCACTGCATGACAGTGCAGTGTCTCAGTTGTTTCACATGGCAGGGGACATGACATATTTTCACAGCTCCCTATTTTCACAATTCCCCAACACACAGGAAAGAGACCTATTGTCTCCCAGTTTCTATTTAGAACCTCCTGAGATGGACACTGGCTAACTTGGTCTAGAATCCATGCTGCCGCCTGGACAGAGTGATGCAACCTCTGCAATTGGCCCTGTGTGACTTGTTATCTACCTTTGGAGACCAGGGCACTAGGTAGGGGATTGTGGGATTGGCTGACACCAGCAAAACTACAGGGCCACTTCCCCAAAGGAACAAGGTGCCAGTGTGAAACAGCAAAACCCCAATCATTCTTTCCCGCTCCATGATAACTTCCTCCAAGATCAACTATGAGAGTTATTTTCCCCACTTGTAAATGAGAAAATAGAATAGGACACAGATTAAAATATACACATACTCATAGAGTGGAACAAATCAAATTTATGACATTCAAACAGCATCATTTCTGAGGATTTTAATAAATATGCCTCTCATTCTATTATTGAAATAGGTTTTTCAGAAATTTGGCTTCAGGGAAAATTAAGAATTTCTGATTTTCAAATTGATTAATCAAATACCTGCATTTGGAGAGGTCGGGGAAGACAGAAGGAAACTTTCAATATATTTTTCAGCCATCTGGGGATATGTTGGTCAGAATAAGTAGAATGACTCAAAAGAGAAGTATATTTTGAGTATCTTTTCTCTCTATTCATAATGTCTCTCCATTCTTTCACCTTCCAGCTCCAGAGAACAAGGAAAATTCTGTTGAGTTCAGATCTCTCACAAATGTTCAGTGGTTATTTGGAAATGTCTAATGATCTAACATCTGAAACTTTGGAATTATGTATGAGAGCCAACGTTTTTAGTTAACTAGGTAGCTTAATGGTACAGATTCATATTCAGACATCATTATAAGGTAGGAAAAATGTTTTGCTTTATTTCTGTGTAGTTCTTGCAATCCAAATGAAACCAACTTTTTTGTGAAGGGAAGGAATTATAATAGGACTTGAAGGCAAAGCTTATTAAAAAAATTCTTCAGGCTTTAGAAAATGAAATCAAATTAAGTGGATTCTTAAGCCTTATGCAAAGCTATGAAAGCAAATATTAAATATTTGCTATAAAAGCAAATATTAAATAAGAGTACTTGATTGACCCCCAAATTTAGGGAGAGCTTTTGACCTGATGTAATTATAGACAATCATATAATCTAAACATTTAAAGTGAACAATTCTGTAAATTTGCACATACTTGAACTTTTACATAAGAATACTGCCACTTGTCAAGTCCAGAGTGTTACAGGTATTTTTTCTCTCATAAAAAATTAGAATAATTTGATGATATTTGAGTTTTGCAAATAATATAGAGACTAAACTGTGGTTCCTAATTTAGTGTTAAATCACATAATGCATAGGAATATGTACCTGATTTCTCACAGGAAGGTAATGATGCAAAGCAGCCTTTAAGCAAATTTGAAACTTACTTTGTATGCATTAGGAGATTAGTAGTGTGCTATGGTCAGATAATATGCATGGGGTTTAGAGATACTCAATGCTGTCCTTTTGTTTTACAAAGACCGGAACAAAAAAGAAATATGATCTAAGAGAAATAACACTGATTTGGGAGTCAGAATGTCTGGATATTAGTACTTTCTACAAACAAATAGTCAGGTGACCTCCAAGGAGTCACAAAACCTCTTTGGATCTTGGTTATTTCAGTAAAATAGGAAGATTTGATTGATGGCTTCAAAGTCTATTTCAGCTCTGTAATTCCCTGACTTCAGATATACAAATATGATTAGCATAGTGCTTAGAGCATGGTGGAGAATTCAAAAGATGTTACTAGCTCTTTATTCTTTCCTCTTTTTCTTGCAATCCTTTTCATGAATCCAACCACATTCTCAATGCATATTTATTTCTGTATCATCAATATGTAGCACAGAAACTAGCAAAAACTGCTGTTTATAAAAAGGAGTCTCTCTTCAAGAAACTCAATCTAATAGAGAAAACATAAATAAATTGTATTACTATGATTCACATCCAAAAATACATTAGTAATTTATATTCCTCACAAAGACAGTACAGCAAAATGAAGGAAGAACTGCTCTTTAAGCTAGGCCAAAGAAACTTAATTAAGAAGGGAACATCTCAATATCTGACATGGATTTTTATAAATGATTAGGAACTATTCAGGCACTGGCAGAAATAGAATGTTCATTGGACCTATGACACAGTATTGTGTTCTGTTTAGGCACAAACACAATAATTCTAATTTTTGTAAATTTTTATCCTTAAAAATCATATTTTCTAAGGTATACCATCCTTATGAGTGATTTTTTAAAAGCTAATAAATTGTTTATTTAGTTTAGAGCTTGAACTAAAATATCTCTATTAAATTTAGTGCTCTTTCACTATTACAGATGTTATAATATAATATTAAAGATTTTTTTTTATGTTATTTGGGGGCTATCTATATGGTTCCATTGATCAGCATGCGTGCCTTTTAACAAATGCTAAATATATTAATTACTTTTGCTTTATAACATTTCCTGGTATCTGACATGGCAAGTCCTCTTACCTTATTTTTTTCCTTCAAGACCTGTCTTATCTATTCTTGGGCATTTGCGTTTTTGTTTTTTTTTTTTTTTTAAGATTTATTTATTTATTTATACAAGCACTGGGTACAGTCAGAAGCACGGGAGGGTGAGAGAATTCACCAGAGCCAGAGCAGGGAACAGAACAGACAGACTGAGGAAGAAATACACTGCTGAGGGGAGCAGCAGGCTGCGGGAGAGGTCTGCGCGCCATGTGGGACCCACCGGGCTGGGGATCGAACAGGTGATGCAGAGGCTGCGGGCAGCTTCTCAGCCCAGCGCTCAACCGCTGTGCCACCAGGGAGGCCCGGCTTTTGTGTTTTTTATATAAAATTTTAGAATCATCTTGTCAGGTTTCACCAAAAAAAGCTGTTGAAATTTTTACTGGAATTTCTTTCTTTCAAAATATTAATTTGGGGAAATATTAATCTTTATGATAGTGAAATAGTATGTCTTTTCAGTTTATGTAGACCTTCTTTAACATCTTAGAGTAAAGTTTTAAATTATATAGACCTACCAATCTTCTCTTAGATTTTTCACTCTGTACCTAATTTTGTGGTTACTATAAATGGTATTTTTAATGCCTTTCTTTTCTTTTTTATATATTTCCAAGTTAGCTAAGCTCCCAAGTACAATATTAAATAGTTATGTTAATGATAGACAAACTTCATGATTTTACATGAAACGAAAAAACATTTTACCTTACAAAGGATGTAGTTTTCATTTTTGATGCTCTACCAAAATCAAAAAAATACACCCTTCTACTCCTATTTTTCTAAGATTTTTATAATCAATGAATTTTTAAATTTTAAATTTTTAAATTTTAATATGAATTTTAAAATTCATATCACAAGTAATTTATTTGCATTTATTGAAATAAAAGTATATTGGGCCTCCCCTGGTGGCGCAGTGGTTGAGTGCTGGGCTGCGAAGCTGCCCACAGCCTCTGCAGTGCCGGTTGGATCCCTGGCTGCAGGGCGAGGGTCCGACATGGTGCAACAGACCTCTCCTGCCGCCCGCTGCTCCCCTCAGCAGCGTATTTTGTCAGTCTGTTCTGCTCCCCGCTCTGTCTCTGGTGAATTCTCTCACCCTCCCGTGCTTCTGACTGTACCCAGTGCTTGTATAAATAAATAAATAAATCTTAAAAAAAAAAAAAGTATATTTTTCTCCTTCAATCTATGGATGCAGTGGATTACATTAATGGTGGTTCTAATATTAGAGGCTCCTGTATACTTAAAATATTCCTCATTTGGTCAAGATGGGGATTACCATCATTACTAGATTTGGATTGCCAATAGTTTCTTTAGGATATTTGCCAGTACTCTTAAAATGTAGGTCCATAACTGACATAGTAATTCCTGCCACTTGCCCTCTTTTTTTGGTAAAAACAGTTGCAAGCGGGCCTCCCTGGTGGCACAAGGGGTTAACACCACACTATGAAGCAATCTCAGCCTCTGCAGCATGAGTTCAATCCCCAGCCATCCAGGGAATAACCCATATGGCGCAGACCTCTCCTGACTCGCCCACTGCTCCCCTCAGCAGTATTTCAGTCAGTCTGCCTGTTCTGTTCCCCACTCTGTCTCTGGTGAATCCTCTCACCTTCCCGCATCTCTGGCCTGTACCCCAGCTTTTGTATGCATAAATAAATAAATCTTAAAAAAAAAATTACAAGCAAGGAGGGAAAATTAACCAGACCGCTCTATGGAAGGAGCATCAAATAATTTGTATTCGTGTTTTATCTATCAAAATAACTGTTCATGATTTTTGTTATCAAAGTCTAGCTAGTCTAATAATATGAGTTTGGAATACTTCTTCTTTTTCTATCCTCAATAAAACATTTAGTAAAATTGTAACTCTGCTCCTTAAATGCTTAGTGGAAATTTCCACTAAAATGGATTGCCCTGTTGTTTCTTTTTTGTGAAGATAATAAGACTATGCACAACTTCTACTACATCTTGAGTCAATTTTAGTAAGTCAGTTTTCTAAGATTATCCATTTTTCCAAGTTTTCAATTTGTTGGCACAAAATTGTTCATTGTACTCTATTTGTCATAGAATCCAGAGTTATGTCTACTTTTATTAATTATATTATTTATAAGCTATTTATTAAGCTAACCAAAGTTTATTGACTTTATTAATATTTCACAAGCAAGCAAGGTTAATCTTATCTATTGTATGTTTGATTCTTTCTCATAATTTTATTCAAATTTTTACTCTCTGGTTAGATTAATTCTATAGTGTCTTCTTTCATCTCTCATTCTCATTCATTTGCAAGAGTTCTTTATACATTCTGAATATAAGATTTTTGTTGATTACAAATATTATGAAATGTTCTCCCACTCTTTTCATTTGTTTGATGAATGAAAGTTAATTTTAAGGTACTTTAAAATAGCAATCTTTTATGATTAGTATTGTGTGTATGCTGTTTAAGAAATCTATCACTATACTCAAAGTCATGAAGATATTCTATATTATAGTTTCAAAAAGATTTAATATTCAGCTGGAATTAAATTTAGGCTTATATTATCTTCCCAGAGAGAGATTTTATGTTGTTTTTAGCAAGTGGTTAGGGCTCTAACAATCTGGGATCATCTTAATCCAATTTTAGAAATTCAAGATTATTTCAAATTCGGTTACAGTCCCTGCAAGGGTTTATTTCTGGTTTGCCACTACTCCCAGAGTGTAGCTGTTTTACTATAAAAAAGAAAAGAAAAAACATGCCCCCCCCCCACCGTGGCGTAGGGGTTAGAGACAGTGCTAACAAGCTATTTTGCCAGCCACTGCAGCACAAGTTCGATACCCGGCCAGGGAGGTGACTCACATGTGCAGCAGACCTCTCCTAGATCACCTGCTACTCCCCTCAGCAGTGTATTTCAGTCAATCTGCCTGTTCTGTTCCCCACTCTGTTTCTGGTGAATCCTCTCACCTCCTGCATCTCTGGCCTGTATCCCAGTCTTGTATGCATCAATAAATCAATCTTTAAAAAAAAATAAAGAACAAAAGTAATACTGAATGAAAAGGTTCTTAACTCAAAGTATGTGGTTTCTACCACTCTCACTTTTTTATTATACCACAGCCCCCAATATTTTGAAGGTGCACAGGGGGTTAAATTAAATATACTATTATTCAGAGAAGCATTAAATTTGTTTCTTATAAGACCCATTTAGAACTATTGTCTTGAGAACACTCTAGTCCATTCCAACATGTTCAGTTTAATCTTGGAATCTTTATATCAGTAATGCAACCCAATTGCATTCTTAAGGCTTAGTCACCTTATCTTAACTACAGAAGTGACATAACAACCAAGGAAATCCTGGTTTTTCACAGGTTTTTATTCCTCTTTGCTTCAATTTTAATCTCACAGATTATTTTTTGTGTTTTTTTATTCATGTGTTTTTGTGTTTGGGAATTCTTAGAGATTTTCTTTTCTTCCTGAAAGTCCAGACTTTATGCAGAATCTTCTTATCATAAGGTGAAAAGTCCAGTAGCAAAGTCCTGCTTTCCAAGTTAACATTTTGTGAACTATTTGAAGAAGATAACATTCTCAGAATACTTACCAGATTGAAACCAAGTTTGAGCTTAGAACTCTTATGGCAAGGAGCGGGGGGTGGGGTGGGGTGCAAAATATGAACAAAAACATACACTTTCACTAATAACATATACTTGTTTTTTAAAAACTTTATAACAAATAAAATCATTAATTTTTCTTCTTTTTTCATTATGTTCTAGCTGCTTTATAGATGACTAATAAGTCTCAGATGAGTCAATGATATAAAAACTTAGTTTCACAAGGGAATCATTAGGTAATCAAGACAGCCACTTAGCTACACCTCAAATTATGGCTGTAAAATAAAGATTTACACAATAGTAGTCATCCCAATTCTCTTATTCACAAGCGTTAGAACTGCCTCTACTCCTTACTAGCTGACTCAACATGAATGGGAGTTTTCAGTAGGTGTTGAGTGAATGTGAAAGCAGTGGATCTAGACTCAATTCTATAGAACAAATTACAGGTTTTTTAAAGTTACAATGAAACATTTTTGTTCCTTCTTAAGATTAAGCTATATCCAGAGAGTAGGAGTATGTAAGAAAAATAGTAGGACCTATTCCAGTACCATGGCAGCCCGGGCAGTCCAAAATGGCCTACTTCTGCTTATCATCCCTATTTTAATGAAAATAGTATTACTGTGTTAAAAATTACAGCTAAAAGGTGGCATAAGTTAGTGTTAAACTACAGACTCAGAGCAGGCTGACATTTAGGCTTAAATCCCAGCTCAAATATTTGCTAGCAATTTAACTTTGGGTGAGTTTCTTTACTTCCCTAGACTCTAATTCCTCAGTACTTGCCTCATAAGATTGTTATGAGGCTTTTAGACATAACAACTTGTTCCTAAAATGCAGTAAAGAATCAGGGGGTTTATCAAGTTATATTTTTCTTACCCAGGAAGAATGATTACACTGTGGGATAGTCCTCTGGCCAAGCGCCAATGGACTTTATGACTTAGGAGGAAACATAAGAAAAACATAACCTGGTGGCCAATTCACACTTTGTCTACACAGAGTACAGCCTGAACAGCCAACAGAAATAATGAGAAACAAGTGGAATGTCTAAGAATTTTTGTTTCTCGATCATCCATGATATTTTTAGTAACACTGCTGAGAATTGTTTTAAAATACAAAGTCGAATCCTAAAACTGATAGTGTTAAACCTGAAAGAATTATTGGTACTGTGGGAGGAAACAAACAAGGAATTTTTGAAAGGAGAGAGAATGGTTATTTTAAAAGGAAATTAAATGTTTGGGAGCTGGAGAACAGAGGCAACCTTTATTTACTATAAAAGCGGGCTCCATAATGCTAAGTGAAGTAAGTCAGAAGGAGAAAGAAAAATACCAGATGGTATCACTAATGTGTGGAATATAGAGTAACTAAACTAAGTGTCCAATAAAGTCAAGCTTAAAAACTAACCCTTGATAGCTGACTACAGAACTAAAGCACCAAGGGGGAAGGAGAAAAGGCAAGAGTAAGAACAAAAGGGAAAGGAAGCACAATGGACTGTGGACACATTATGGTGGGAATACTTGATGGGGATATCCAAATATTACCTCAATTAAAAATAAATAATCAAATAAATTTAATTTACAAAAAGAAGAATGTAAAAATATTTTTAAAATGAAAAATAAAAGTGAGCTTAAGGAAATTTCACTGAAATATTTAATATCTAAATTAATAAAAAGTTAAAGAAACCACTATGGAAAGCTGTGTGGAGGTTCCTCAAACTGCCAAAAATGGAGCTACCATACAACCCATCAATTCCACTCCTAGGAATCTACCTGAAGAACACAAAAACATTAATTCAAAAGGATACCTGCACCCCATGTTTATTGCACTTATGTTTATTGCATACCTATTTATAATATGTAAAATATGATAACAACACAAATGCCAAAAAATACATGACTGGATCAAGAAGATGTGTATATATACACAATGGAATAGTCTTCAGCACTCAAAAAAGATAAACTCATGCCATTCACAGTAACGTGGATGGAAATGGAAGGGATTATGCTCAATAAAATTATCCAGAAAGGAAAAAAAAAATAGGGCCTCCCTAGTGGCACAGGCGATTGAGCGCAGCGCTGTGAAGCTGTCCGCAGCCTCTGCAGTGCCGGTTCAATCCCCACTGCGGAAATACCCACATGGTGCGGCAGACCTCTCCTGTCTCGCCTGCTGCTCCCCTCACCAGTGCTTTTGGTCTGTCTGCCTGTTCTGCTCCCCACTCTGTCTCTGGTGAATCCTCTCACCCTCCGCACATCTGGTCTGTACCCCGGTTCTTATATAAAAATAAATAAATCTTTAAAAAAAAAGGAAAAGAAAAATATCAGATGGTTTCACTTATAGGAAGAATATAGGGGAACCAAATAAAGGATAGGAAAAAAATCAATAAATTAAAAACCAAAATAAACAGGCAACTATAAATCTGAGACACTCTGCAGGAGATGGGGAGGGAGAGGGATCAAAACAGGGGAGGGAAGAGCACAGGGACTATGATGATGGTGCGCGGGTGAATTGGTGGTGGGAATTTTATGGGGAATACACCTGAAAGGAGAAAGCAAACATTGTACAAAACGGAACAATGATGTAAAATATATATAAATAAATAAATTATAAAAAAAAGTTAAAGAGAGCATACTTATAATTTAAGAAAAAATACACACCAGCAATTCAGATTAGACAGCTAACAAATCATATTATATTTAAAAAGATCCATTTACCCCTCAGTTCATAATCACATTTAAAAGTTATTTATTTTTCATGTTTAATATACTTTAAAAACATTTTAAAGTAATGCTTAGTATGCATTTACTGAGCATTTAAGTACTAGGGAGTACAGTGCTGGCTCAGCAAATGACACAAAAAAAGTATAGGATATGGTTTTTGCCCTCAAGTAAAGTGATACATTGCAATATGCTTTTAAGTGATTGTACAAATTTGACTGATCATAGTGTCATACAAAACAAAGCACATACCAAGTATGTAAAAACTAGGAATTAAGAGACACACGAAAACATCAAAGTAAAGGACATGCCACATTGCTGCTCAGAAATTTAGGGTAGGGCCTCCCCGGTGGCGCAGCGGTTGAGCGCTGGGTTGCGAAGCTACCCGCGGCCTCTGCGGCGCCGGTTCGATCCCCGGCTGCTCCCCGGCCACCAGAGGAGGGTCCCACATGGCGCGCAGACCTCTCCTGCCGCCCGCTGCTCCCCTCAGCAGTGTACTTCGGTCCTTCTGCCTGCTCTGCTCCCCACTCTGGCTCTGGTGAATTCTCTCACCCTCCCGCGCTTCTGACTGTACCCAGTGCATGTATAAACCAAAACAAACAAACAAATAATAAATAAATAAATAAGACATGCCTCTAGAAAATTTAAAAAAAAAAAAAAAAAAAAAAAGAAATTTAGGGTAAATATCTTTCTGTATTTTTTCCAATCTACCTTAAGAAAAATAATAGAATACATGTGCTGATGTTGCTTAGTGTAAGGAACAGGCTCTGTGTCAAATTCTCTATCATATTTAATGCTCACAATAACCCTACAGGGTAGACATGCTTATTCCATTTTCTAAATAAGCGGTGGAGATTGGCTTGAGATCATAGAACTAGCAAGTGGCAGAGCTAAGTCTTGAACCACGGCGGTCTAAGCACAAACAGCACTTCCCCACTCACTGTACCAATTCACCAACCTCCAAGCACACTGCACCTTCCATCCACCTGAGAGCCCACCTCAGGCACTGTCAGGCTTTCCTGTGTATTCTTACTTCACTCTCTTCCACTGCAACATGAGCCCATTGTCTTCATTTACACATTGTCTCAACATTATGCTAAGTGGAATAAATCAGAGAAGGAGAATTACTGTCGCATATCATATGGAATCTAAAATAGCAAACCTCTAGAAACAGAGTAAAATGGTGTTTGCCAATGACTGGGGGTGGGGGGGGATATGGAGGTGTAGGTCAAAGGGTATCATTTCTCAATTAGAAGATGAATAAGTTCTTAGGATTTCAGGTACAGCATGACAACAATAGTTAACAATACTGTATTGTATACTCAAACATTGGAGAGTAATGCTTTAACGTTCTCACCATAATGACAACAAAATTGTAATTATGTGAGGTGAAGAATGTGTTAATTAAACTTACTGTGATAAAAATTTCCCAATATATACATATATTAATTCAGCATTTTGGACCCCTTAGACTTAAACAATGTTCAATGTCAATCACATCTCAAGAAACTGGAAAAATAAAAATAAAATTTAAAAATTTTAATTTCTTTGAAAACTTTAGGCTCCTATATTGCAAGAATTGTGTTTTATCTGAGTATCCTCATCTGTATTAATGCATAATTTAAACAAGCAATACATTTTAATTCATTTCTAACAACATGCTAAGCGCTAGGAATATACTTGAGAGTCTAAAGTATCTGGAGCTGCTGTTATTACTATGGTGAATTTATTTAAGATATCAAAATACACATATTGAACTCCAACTATATATGGCATTGATTCTGTATATTCTGTGACATACATAAGAAGTCTAGGACATACTCCCTACTCTCAACAAGTTTATAGTTCAGCTGCATAGAGAGATAAAACTAATACATGAAAAGGTAAATAATTAAAGAGTTATATTTCTATCCAGGAGGATAAAACAGTGTTATGTGATGACTAGTTTGCTATAGATAAAAGAACTTCTGTAGTAAAAAGTGTTGCAGTGTAGATTTTATATATATTCAAGCAGATTTTTTTTAATCTTGATTTTTTGTAATCTTTGTTATGGCAATGTTCACTGTGAATTCCCAAGCATTTGATACTTTGCCATGTTTTCCAAACTTGTTCATAAATGGAACACTTGTTTCATGTGACTACATAGCTTCTGTGTTTAAAAAAATGAAAAAGAAAAAGCGCTGTCTATTGTGGAAACCCTTTTAAAGAACTTATCAGGCAAATGTCATTAATTACATAACATGCAAGGCACAACCGCTATATGCTGACTTCATGGACCACATTGGTTGTGGGTGCTTCTATTTAAAGAGCTGGGACATGGTCTCACAATTCTCAACTAAGTCCTATCTAGACACCCCCAACTGATTAAGAATATGTAGTGAAATATTTTGGTCATCTTTAGAATTAATCATAGGAGTTAAAGGAAGAAGAAACAACTGTGATCTGGAATAAAGCAGCTTCAAGGAGGAGATAAATATTGAACTGAGCTTTGAAATGTGAATGAAAAATTCCTTCATGCCAAAGTGACAAAACTTTTTTTTACTTAGATGAAAGTATTTGCTTACTCCAGTCTTTCCTGCAGTATTCTGGGGAAAAGAAGGTTAAGGGACAAAAATGGAAATACATACACTATCAGCTATTATTAGGCTGAAAGTAGTCACTAAATATAGTCTCATTCATACATAAAGGACTCATAAGAACTACTAAATAAACACTGCTGATGTGACCAAATCTCTTCATGTAGAACTTTCCAGCATGGGTACTGGGAGGATAATCTAATGGTCACATGGTAAGGGGTGGTACAATGTTCTCCACCCCCTTGACAGAGTCAAGAGCAGGTGAAGTTACAATATATAACATGGAAGGCATTTGGGCTCAGGGAAAGAAGAGAGGGGAGAGCTCTTGCTTCTGTACCCAGACATGCATCCTGGTATTGCTGAGAAGGAGGCATGGAAAGAGACATGCAGAGACTGAGAAACACATGCAGAGGCTGACGATAGGAAAGAGCTATCTCGATGTGGTATCTCCTTTCATCCCAGCTTTCTGGAAGCTACTTCAGAACCCTTTTCTCGTGGTTCCCCATGAGAAGATGCCTTAGCCTTGTGGCAGGCTTGCAGCCCTCACTGTCCCCGTTTCAGGCCAACCCTGTTTGACTGGGCATTTGCCCACAAGGGGATGGGTAATTTCAGGTGTTTTATTGGGGGAACTAATATTCTTTCTTCTCGCCTCTCTCTATGCACCCTAATTATATTAGTTATTCACACTAAGAGTATGCTTGGCTTTTGTGAACATGCATGGCTGGATCCCTTTAGTTTGGGGGTCCCTGGGTACACCTTAGTTGCATGGTAACAAAATGTTTAATTTCTCCACCTTTTATTCTTAGCTGCATAAAAGACAGAAATCAGATCCATGGAACATCAGATCCTGATTCCCTGCCAAGCTATTTCCCCAAAGTTTTTCACAACCTTCTCATCGTTTTCCAGCTGCGGCCCAACTTGCTACAGTCAAACACTGAGAGGGGAAGTCAGTGAGAGTTTTTATGTCACTAAAACTGTTTTTTTGGTGCTCTTCAACCCATAATCAACTAAGATGCCTATATAGCGTCCCTGCCCTGCAATTCTTTCTGAGCTGAAGTCTCTCTGCTTTGCAAGAAATAGGAAGACTAGCCCTCTCCCTACTACGTGTCAGTGCTTCTCACTTTAGACCCAAGGCAAAATTATCTCTATGTGTATGTCCCATGTTTACCTGAGTTACTGATGAACTTACTGATATTCCCTTCAGCTTCCGTGTAGACTCTTTTTTGGCAAATGATTTTCCATGGGTCTCTCACATTTCTGCATGGCTTATAAGCAGAGACACTGCTGCCTTTGTTCTGGATTATCTTTTTAAGGATGTTTCCACAGCCTAAAACCTTGAAAGATAGAATGTCTCCCTCTGGCTCAAAGGGCAGATTTGTTTACTATTGTCTGAGCCCAAACTCAGGAAGGCTCGCTCTCTGGCCATTTGAAAGATTTGAGCTCCCTAAATCTGAAGTTTTCTCACCTGTAACATACTCCATTGCACATGCAGTCACTGCCTAGCCCTCATTGCATTACCTGTGGGAACATGTAACATGCCAGTGACTGCATCAGTAATAAAGTCCTTTGTTCTGACCTGAGAGGGTCATGTCTTCTGCTAGCACACATGACATTGCTGAACTAACTTGTTAGCTTGCAAATAGGATAAAACCTGGGCCCTACGCAGTGGCTGATACATCCCTCACTCAGGATTCAGACATATGTCCTTGGATAACAACCCCCACCTAATATAGACACTGTGCTGTCATGAGCATTTCTCATCTCTTCCATCAAGAAAGAACAAATTTCACCTTCAAAGAGTTTAGTCCACTAATGGTTTCTAGCTACAGTAAGCTCAGTTTTCAGAGACCATGTTATTCCTGAGCGACCCCACACAAAGTCTGAGGAGGGTGTTAGTAGGGTCAGGACATTTCTGCTCAGTAAAGGGCTCAATCTCATGGACATTCTTTGCTCCAGAGTTCAGGGCTGGTTTTGCTGAGGATTAGTCATATCTGTAGGCTTTCCTTGCTCAATAAAATTCCTCTCACCTTCATCTTCACAGATGTTTCCCCAATCAACTCATGCTCCCAAATCTATATCATGTCTTCGTCCTAGAGAATGTAATCAATATGGCTGTATCCAGTTACAGACATCCAAAAAATCATTCTCCTTCCTCTGAGAAGACCCTATGTAAATAAATTCTTATATATTAACATCTCATGTGAATATCCAGGTTTACCCAACAGGCCAGGCATTTGAAATCCCAGCTTAGGTTCAAGTTAGAATTTCTACAGAATGAAAACTGCTCAACACAGCTTTATGTATTTTAAAAGATTATGTTAGGACATAAGTTTGTGAACTATTCATTTTCATTGAAAAATTAGCATGTAAAATGCATTTCTGTAAGAATAGAAAGTTAGTCTTAAATTTAGGTTATCATAAATAATATTCACTGAATTTTAATAAATCTAAATGTCATTAATTATAAGCATACCACTATTTTAAATATTCAGACAAAGCATCACCAATTAATCTATGGCACAGTGCTGAAATACCATCTATTATAAGATAAATTCCAATCTCAGACATACTGTGAAAGAAAATGTGCATCTTTCATCCAATGAAATACAAAATTATATGACCTTGGAAATTTCTTGAGCTCAGATTATTTATGTTTATGTTTAATATCTAAAGGAGACCTTAATAAAGACTCATCAATGCCTGAATTTTGCATGACATGTGATATGGAATCATCACTACAAGTTCTATCCTAAAGTCTATCTATCAGAATTTATAATAAAATATTGAATATATCACTTCTTTCATTTCTTAGTTCCTTAGCAATAAAATTAAGATATTTAATTTTACAGATTTGACCTGCAATAACTCTTACAAAACACTTGCCATGCTCCCCTAGATCACAAGGGATCAGTCCCCCACATCATCTCAGTCACTTTCATTGGAGCCCTGGGTAGATGCCATTCCTTTTGGCTCAAGAAATAAGACACAAAGACTTATATAAATATTTACAGAATTCTAGTGGCATACACTAAGTGCCGTGAAAGGCATGATGAAGAACAAATCAAATAGGGACCTTGACTTCACCATGCCTAGAAGATTCTTCTTACTTTGATTTATCCAGAACTCACTCTTTGTCTAAGGTTCTCACTGAGCCATTCCCAAACCACTGCATTCCACAGGCCTCACCCTCCTTTGAACCTTAAGTACTCAATTGCCTACACTTATTCTAGGTTCTTGAATCAAGCCACCTGAGCATTCTGGACACCTCCAGGCAAAATACCCATAAACAGATACTGGAGCCTGAATGATCCTTCTTCAACTGTCAGGAATTTTAAACCGGGGTATAATTTCCAGTGTCTATAAATGCCTTTGGGGCTGGGGAGTTGGAGGTGGGGACATGAGGGAGGTCTGTGAATTACTTGAAATTGCATGTAAAACTGTATGCATATGCTGTCTCCTGAGGAAGGAAGCAAAATTTTCATAGCATTCTCAAAGGAATACTGAAGCCAAAATAGTTAAAATATGTTTTACTAGGTTCGAAGCAATGAGGTCACTTTTTCGAACATTAACAATGAGCCTGACATCCATTTTACTTCAGCCTTAATTTCTAACAACAAAGAATGCAATTTCCTGAAATATGTTCTTTTATCTTTGTAAGTGCCATTAAAAAATTTAAATGCAATGTCCAGTGGAAATTACGACAAAGATTTTTGCCTATTTTTAGATGTAAGTGTCCTAGGACTTAAGCCAAGTTGCTATCATTTTACACTATATGGTAGGAGAGAAACCTGGGCACCTAAATAGAAAGACTGGTAACTAATTCTTACAAGTTACAGTGAGAATCATAGCCCTTAATACCTAAAATTGAAGCTGAAAATTATAGAAATATGTGTCCAATAAATCTGCTATTTCTCTCCATTTCCATCATTTACTTACATTAAACTATGACCACCAGAAAGAGACCTCAAATTTCTAGAAAGGCATGAACAAAAATGAAATCTTCAATCTTAGAAACATTCCTAAATATCTTTTATACTTCAGTCGGCTTTTGGCATACCAAAAACAGCTGCAGCAGCAATACACATTTGGGAGATGAGAGGGAAGGAGGCTTCAACAAATATTTAGAGCAATGAATATAGATTTTTCCCCTCTTTGATCATAGTTGCAAAAGCCTAGGCAGAGATGGAAAAGAAAAAAATAAAAGATTACTTTTCAGTTTTATGGTTTTCTTTTGGGCATTTTCTCTTTTGCATATAATTAGAGCATGTAAGGAGAAACAAGGTCTTTGTAATCCACACCCATATAGAAGAAAAGATGCATGTAGCTTTAAATAAAAAAGACCAAGTGATTCTAAAATGAAATCCCTTATGAAAAAACACTGAAGAAATGGTGCATAGTAATGCTCTGTGGGGTTGTATTTTTTTTAATGAGATGTTAGATAAATTTAAAAATTAGACATAATAAACATATTCATGTTAACCATTACGAAACTCCTTCAGTATATCAGCTTATGGTAAAATAGCTGCTCTTGTACAGATGACGTAGAATGGAAAGTAATATGCCCAAAATAGAGAGCAGACTAATGAGAGATGCAAAAATAGAGCAGAGAAATAAATACACATTTACTTCCCAGAGACACCAGTGCAAATTCCCTCAGAAACATAAAATGCCTTTGCAATAAATGTTCTTCAGTGAAGACTTTTCAGAAAAGCCCGTGCAATCTTTCACATTATATTTTAATCTCTAAAATATTAAACTAAGAAATAAGATGGCTTCTTGAACTTTGCAGTCCAAAGTACTGTTAAAAAGGAAAAAATCAACAGATCCAAAATGGAGGCATTTCTGCTAAACCCAAGACTAAATACCTAACCTAATGTGGTTTTCCAAGCCTCCCCTGGAATGTCATCTTAGTTGGTCAGTATGGAATTTTCTGGTCAGCACCAATGAGGTCATCTTTTCCATTACCCAAAGGAAAATGAGATAATCGGTCACAAATTCCTTTTCTATTCCCCATAGGTAGGTCACCTAAGCCTGAAACAATTCCCTCTTCCTTTATCTTGCCCTCTTTCTGCCTGTAAAAACTTTCATTTGTACAGCTTTCTACTTTAGATGGGATGCTGGGTGATTCATGAATCATTTAATAAAACCAATTAGATTTTTCAAATTAACTGTATTGGATTTTTGTTTTTTAACAGTACTATAAAGCATTATTACAACCGAATACCAAACACTAAAGCAGAGTTTTTCTTAAAGTTAAGGTGATATTAACATACCCAGACAACACTGAAAACTATAAAGAATCCCTAATTAGAAATGGAAAAATTAACATTCTTCTTCTTTCACACTTTATGATTTCTGGATTTGTTTACATTTTAAATCCTCATTTCCAATGTGATCATTAGGCATTCTGTATCTTTAATTTTCAGTGCTCCTTAAATGAAGTGCAGCGCAATCCAGAAAGAAGACAGAAAGTAAATCCTGGTCTGCGCCTGTCATATAATGGTTTCCCTAAAGATCTGCGAGATGATATAAATTCAGTGAAACAGAGGTGTTTAAGTAGACCAATTCACTGAATTTATTCACCAGTTCCATTAAAGGAAGGAGGTGAATGATTAAGCAAAAACACTTCTTTCTCTTTTTTCCAGTCATTTATTTTTATGGCTACATGAACTGTGCACATCAGTACTTGTAAAGCACTGTAAAGAGTGTGTCAATCATAAGTTAAAGGGAGCAGAGACTTAATGGTAATATAAGAGAAGGGGAACCAAGAGGTGAAGTTGAGAATTACAGAAACCAAGCAACCTTATGTAATATATTACCAGGGAGAGTCAAGCATAACAGAAAGAAGTGGAGGAAGATGACAGGGAGGAGAGATTACATAAAATACTAATGTGCCTCCAGGGTCCTAGAACTAAATGGTGAAGGGTTTGTCTAGATAAGCTAGAGAGAGTTCTTTATAAATTTGGAGTTCAGAGAATAAGATGACATGAATAAAAAGATAAGTGCTGGGTATCCAAATTGATGACAAATGCACTTGCAGGCATTCCCTCGGGGGGTTGGAGAATACACTGATTACCTGAGGTTCCCTGGAGGTATGAAAGTTTAATATATGGCACAGTGGGTAAGTATGCTGGGTATCTTAGTTCCTCTAATATCTGCACCATCAACACCTGTCCTGTTACCATCATTTACGGGACTCTCTCTCACTTACCCATGCTTTAGCTGTTTTCAGGTTCATAATTACTTCCATCTCAATTTACCTCCCCTGACACTTACCTGCTTCAGGTCTTTGGGGAAGCAATTATTAAATCTGTATCCCAAAATTGCTAAATGATCCCTCAGGAGCTGAGAACAGTTATCACAGTTTCCCTTTATGAGGCAAGCAATCCATTCCCTAGTTACCCAGGCTCAGCGGAGAATGTATACTTGGGCAACTACCCACAAGTGCATTCATTCACTCATTCATTCATTCATTCATTGAATAAAAATGTGTTGAGTACCAACTATATGTTAGACTTTGTCACACTAGAGATGAAGAATTGAACAAGTTTTTCTCCTCAAAATTCTCACAGTCTAGAGGGGACATAAATAAGCTAACAGTAACAACAGCATATGTTGATCATTGCTGAGTGTCGTCAACCTGAAAAATACTCATGCTGTAAGATAATCTGGAAGGTGTTTATGAAAGAATAAGAATCATGATTCGTGCACACCACCAAGATGCAGTCTCCAGGGTTAGAGCATAGGGAGTTCTAAGGGATCAGGAAGGAATGGTCTGCGATTAGGTCATTAGTGACACTTTGGGATTGGTTCCCAAGCCCATTTGTCTGCCTGTGGTTGGTGGGCAGAAAGTTTTCAGACAGAATGCTGCAAAATGGAGGCCTTCTGCTACAGACAGTGGGGGATAATTTCTTGTCTTTCCATGGCCACTAAATGGCTGAGTCAGGATGTTAAACTTTCACCTAGAATTCTCACATGGCAGCTTAGAGAAAAAATGAAGTCTAATTCACTCAAAATAGTTTCTACAGTGTGAACCCAGAGCATGTCAGGAGCATTGCTAAGACTACATGGGGAATCAGAACAGTCAAGACAAGGAAAGTGGTATCTGGATGTCTCCCACTGGAGGGAGAAAAATCTGCAGGGGGTTCCAGACAGACAGCACACAATGTTAGTTATAAAGGAAAAGTAGATTATTGTTACCAAATATTAGCTAAAATTCTTATCTTTCCATCATTTCTTCAATGGTGCTAATCTTACTCCTTTAGCTTCCATATTCATGGGAATTTAAAGTAGCTGTATGAACATAATTGACACCACAGAAGTGGCCCTCTGTCTTGTTCCACACACCCCTCTAACATGCCCCATATGTCCCAGTGCCACCAAACTCTATCACTTCCTTCAGACAATAGTGTGACATCACTGCTTCACAGACTACCTGTCTTGGATAGAGTATGTCTTTGTTTTCCTTCCCACCTCTCTAGGTCCAGTGCAACAGCTCTGAGGTCTATCTCATTCTCTTCTCTTCCTCATGGCTGAGTTCCTTCATGCTGAGTTCCTTCGTAAATACATGGCTTGTGTGATACAAACTTTGAGCTCTCTGATTAGCACACTTTTATTCCCTCGGGTCAGCCATCCTTTTAGATTTGAAAGATTTCCTTTACGCCTGTTCCTTAATCTTTTCTCTTATTCTGTACACGGCAATTGATGTTCATATGAGAAAGCCTGAGTTTTTATAAAGCTGGCTTTCAAATTGGGGGGTGGGGTGGGGAGTAAAAGACTACAATAATTTTTCATGATCACAGTCACTATGGGTACATGAGTAATAGTAGATGACTATAAGTATATTATGAAGGTTATAAGTAATACCCAATTGGTAGCAGGATAGCCATAATTCTACCCCATTCTCTTTTACTCTAGAAAGTACATTTAAAAGAAAGTAAAATAGGGTGATTTTATATACCTAATAATTGATTTTATATACCTATCTGACATAATAAATAAAGAGTTAAACCATGCAGTTTGCAGTAACATGGATGGAGCTAGAAGGGATCATGCTCAGCGAAATAAGTCAGAAAGAAAAAGAAAAATACTGGATGGTCTCACTCATAGCAGGGATTTAGAAAACCTAAATAAGGGACCAGGAAAAAGACTAATTAATACAAAGTAAAAATCAAAGTCAACAAGCAACTATAAACCAGAGACAAAGTACGGGGCGGGGGGGGGGTGTGGGAGGAAGGGGCAGGGAGAGGAAGGACTAGAGTCAAAATAAGGGATGGTGCAATTGTATGGGGAATATAACCAAAATGAAAATGCATACATTGTGCAAAAATGAAAAAATGATGTAAGAATTATATAAAATAAAATATTTTTTTAAAATTTAAAAAAAGAGTTAAATACCAGCATTTATATATTAATAATATTATCTATTATTAGGTTCATCTCTCCAATGGTTATTCCATGCCTAACTCCATACGTGGTTGTACTAACTGTACTAGGAGACAGAATGCTATTTTGTCTGGCGTATTTGCTGCATTCTGGTGTTCTTCTAACCCAAATGCTTTATTTGATTAGTATATTGCACAGTGAGCGGCACATGCTTTATGCCTAAGTCATACAGATGGGAGAGAGAGGGAAGGAGGAAGGGATGGAAGGTGGGAGGGAGAGAATACAGAACTAAAGTGTCAAACTCTTAACCACTTCTTCCTTTTATTTGAAAAGGAGGTGAGAAGGAGGTGATCAAAGATGAGGAGGAAGAGGGTTTACAATATTGAGAACTTTAATCTTCAAAACCACTCTATGAAATACGTGCTGATTTGAATCCCATTTTACAGACTTGTGAGAGGTGTAGCTTGACTAAAAGCACAGCTAGTAAATGAGATGACCTTGAACTCTAACCTCTCTGGTTCCAAATACTCTTCCTGTAAAACTTCCACCTGGAGGACACCTTTCTTCTTCACTAAGAGTCTGCCACTAAGTTCAAGTCTCAGATGCATTTAATTTCCTGTTATTCATTCACTTTTTATCTGTTCTCACAAATTCACCCAAATCAATAGACTTTTGTCATCCCACTACAGCTTTTCATTGTCCAAGAAGCCCCAAATAGGCTGAGGCTTCTGTCACCAGCATTAATAAGAAATTAGGTTTATGTTTATTTCAATCCTACTACATTAATTTGTTTCATAAAAATAATCCATATACATAAATATTTTTGGTTGAAAATTTTATTTTTTTTAAGATTTATTTATTTATTTATACAAGCACTGGTACAGTCAGAAGTGCAGGAGGGTGAGAGAATTCACTAGAGCAGGGAGAAGAACAGGCAGAGTGACGAAGTACACTTCTGAGGGGAGCAGCGGGCGGCAGGAGAGGTCTGTGCGCCATGTGGGCCCCTCCCCGGTGGCCGGGGATCGAACCGGCGCTGCAGAGGCTGCGGGCAGCTTCGCAGCCCAGCAGCGCTCAACCGCTGCGCCACCTGGGAGGCCCTGGTTGAAAATTTTAAAGTCTATTTTTTATTATAGTTGTTATATTATTACTACTAACACCAATACAATAAGGCAATAATAGCTTCCAAATATTTGTTTTTATTTACTTAAGATAGCTCAACTTCTAAAGTCTTTACAAATTTCTGTTTCAAATAACTGATAAATAAAATAATCAACTAAACCTTTAGATTTTCTCATATTGCTAAACAAAGTGTTAATCAAAACCAGTCTTCAGTAAGTATATAGTATGATTTTTCTAAAAATTGAGATGTCAGTCTCTTTCTGGGTTGACAAGTGTTTGTTTTTATTGTAGTTATGTGTCAGTAAAGGTAAAATACATGGATTCTGGAATCAGAATATGATGATTTGAAATTTGACTCTGCCCATTTTTTAGCAGAAAGTAAAATTGACTTCTATGAAATTCAATTAAATAAGCTAATATTTAAATGAATATAAGTTTAACTGCATAATAAATATGCACCCAATAAGACCTAGCTGTTATTAACCCAGAGAGAGTAATTACTACAAGCAATTCCTATAATTTCATTGAGAACTCTTGTAAAGCAAGAATACTTAATCTACAAATTGCCTCCAAATGTAATGAAATTTTAATACTAAAGTTAACAATTAATGAAGATGATATAATAGTACATTTTGGAGATATTTAATTAAATATTTATTGTTTCAATCTTGTAGCTTTCTTTTAGTATTCTGAACCATTTATTTTTTTCCCAGCCTCAAATATTTCTATTTGCCCTTGCAAAGTTTATAGGCCCTAAGCAATGTGTCTGCAGTGCTTGATGGAGAGACTGGCCTTGGCCATGGTAAATAAAACAGCTTTGAATGCTACCTTCCCTGGCTCCAAATACCATTCCTGTGATAGCCTGTCTTGTGGAGAACAGTCTCCATTAGCAAGAGTTTGGGAGGTTTCTAGAAATTTTGGAAATGTTACCAAACAGGAATTCAAAGATAGAAAAGTAAAGCAAAAATCCAGATGTCAATGATGAGGCAAAATTCTTAAATTACTCTTGCCTAAGTTTAGAGTTTATACATAAACCTAGACCAAAACTGGCCCTGTAATAAGTCATAAATAGAAGAAAGAATGGCTGAAATGGGCACTGATCCAAGAAGGAATACCCTCTTTGATAGAGTAACTATAACTTGAGAAACAGCTGCTGTTATTGTAATAATTCCAAAACAGTCAATCTTATGGGACCAAAGAATAAAATTAAGTTTTTGCCACAATGTATAAAATGGATCAAATATCTACTAGTTCAAGGAGATTGGATTATAAGTACCATGATTTAGGAGATCCTACAAGAAGATACATGAAGAATGATGTTACTTTAATACTCTAAGGCAGTTCTTCTGATAATGTGTACAATGGACCATGAGGCCAAAAATATTTCAAATTAATACTAGAGCAGTATTGCCTTTTTCATTGTGCTGATATTTACATTTTGCAATTGCATTGCAAAAGCGATAGTGAGTAAAATTTTTGGTGCCTTAGCACAAACCCGGACAGTGACACTAAACTGTGCCAACAGTGGTGGTATTTGCACCTGCACTCAATCAGAGAAAAGAAGATAATACAATAAAAGAATAGTTTCACTCTAGAATAACTTTGATGAGGCAGCAAATATTTTTAATTTTATCAAGTCTCAATCCTGTATGCCTTTTAAATGTATGTGATATACTGGGAAGTATATAAAAAGCACTTCTGCTACTTACCAAAGAAAACAGGTTATTTTCAGGAAAAGTATTTACTTGAGTTACAAACTGAACTAGCCACTTGTTTTCATGTAATATCATTTTTACGTGAAATAGAAATTGGCAGCAAACTATTGTAGTCATATTTGAGCATTTGGCAAGATTTTTGAAAAATAAAATGGCTGTAGGCAGCCTGTCACTTTAAGGATAAAATTAGAATTCAAGATAAAATTAGAATTTTGGAATATTTTTATATGTCACTCTGACCTTGGCTTCTTCCCAATACTCAAAGACTTTCCTGGTGAGACTGGTGGTGATATAAATGAATATGATATTTTGATATTAAAAAAAATGAACTAACACTTGGAAGATATGAATAATTCAATGGGTCATTATTTTTCAAAGGGCCAAATCATGATTTTTCACATCCATTCAAAATGGAAGATAGATCAATGAATTATAAAGAAAAAATATATAAGTTTATGGATTTGGTCTAAGATTACAAATTTTAGATTGCAAGTAACTTTCATTTAAATGTCATTTGTCAGATTTTGGCAGAGTAACAGAAAATAAAACCCTCAGTTATCTAAAAAGATTATTAAAATATTTTCTTCTTTTTGTTTACACACCTCCCTGAGGTCATATCTTCATTATACTCTTCAACCAAAACAAAATATGAAAACAAATACAATGCTAAATCAGACATGAGAATCCATGTTTTCTCCACTAGTCCGAGTATTTAAAAATGTGCAAATACGCAAATAATGCCACACTTCTCATTTTTTCTTTTAAAAATTTTAATTATTATTCATAAAAAAGTTATTTATCTAGGGCCTCCCTGGTGGCGCAAGGGGTTAAGCACCGCTCTTTGAAGCAATCAGCAACCTCTGCAGCACAAGTTCGATCCCTAGCTAGGGAGATGACCCGCATGGCACAGCAGACCTCTCCTATCTTGCCCGCTGCTCCCCTCAGCAGTGTATTTCAGTCAATCTGCCTGTTCTCCACTCTGTCTCTGGTGGATCCTCTCACCCCCCGCATCTCTGGCCTGTGCCCCAATTCTTGTATGCATAAATAAATATTTATGCATATTTATTTATGCATAAATAAATCTTTTTAAAAAGTTATTTATCTTAACATATAATAGGTTTTTTATTTTAATAAATTAATATTGTAAGACTTGCTTAGTTTTATTTTCTCATATGGTATATTGATTAATATAATTCACATAAACAAAAATACTATGGTCCTCAATATTTTTTATGAGTGAAAAAAGAGTGCTGTGGAAAAAAATTGAGAATTGCTGTCTTTAAGTTTAACTATATTTGAAGCTGGTGGCCATTGTGACATCAGCATCAGATCAATGATCACATATGAAAAATTCCATGCAGTTGACCATTACTTCAGAGTTCTGTAGTTGGACTGCCTTTTAAGAAGTTAACCACCTAAGAGTGACTACTATTGCCTTTGATGTTCTCCATAGCGCATTTGATGATGTTACCAGGAAAGACATCCAACAAATAGTAAGAGAAAGACCATTTCATGCTGATACTGCTTCTTCCTTTGATTCTGGTCAGGTTTCCCAACACTTTACCTCTTGTTTCATTATGAAAAATGTACAAACTTCAAACCAAAAGGGTAAAAGCTGCTGCTGGGCAGATGTGGTCTTCAAATCTCTCCAAAATCAGAAAATCTGTTAAAAATGTTTACCATAAATGTAAGAACCAATACTCAGAGTCAACTCGACATCCATCTAAGACTTCCTATGATTGTGACCAAGAAGACATTAGTACTGATGAAGAAATGAACCTAACGGTCATGTTCCAAGATATCAAAACTGCCCAAATTGAACTCCTCAGTAAAATGACCAATATTGTCAATGAAGTATCAAAAATCCAGAAAAATGTTGATTTTTATCAGAAGCAGACCGAGGGAATGGAAACTAGAATGAATGCAAATGAAAACAAACAACACACAATAACTAAAAGTTTCTTCTCTATGAAAGAAAATATTGATGCTTTAAAGAAGAAGGTGATAGAATTGGAAAACCAGAGTTTTTGCTCTAGCATACATTGCTTGGAGATTCTGGAAAGAGAAAAGGGTAAAGAGATCATAGAACTTCTTCACCAACTCATCCAACCAGAAACTTCGAAGAAAACATCTACCTCTACAGCCTCTGAAATCCCTTCA
Source organism: Talpa occidentalis (assembly GCF_014898055.3). NCBI lineage: Eukaryota > Metazoa > Chordata > Mammalia > Eulipotyphla > Talpidae > Talpa > Talpa occidentalis. Next base: position 56,423,436 of record NW_023604295.1, on the reverse strand, counting down.
AAAGAACCGAAGACAATACCCAGTGATCTCCAGCCTACTGGTCAATCTGGGGAAAAAAATTCTCCCAAAGTTAAAAATTTGAAGAAAAGTAACCAACAAAATGCATCAAGACGCTTAAAAAAGGCAAGTCCACATATTCATATTTACCCAGACTTTAGTACATGGATCAAGCTAACTTTTGTCCATGGAGAAAAGTGGGGATTTTTTCTTAGTCCTACAAAACTAGAGGAATTCCTTCAGTGGCTTCTTTCTAGGCCAACCATTCCTCCTGAGGAACCACAACTCATAACCCAGAAATATTATCCACTCACTGGACCTATTGCAGGCTTGACCACAATCTGTCTCTCTGTTTTCAACTACATTTACTGTCTTTTTGGTTCCTCAAAAGAGCAAGTAACTCGACTATAAACTTATTTTCTGCTTTGCTTGGCACAAAATAAAATTAACCTGGTTGCTCCAAGCAGTTACACATTTTTGTAGTTGTTGTGAATTCTTTCATAGTTTGCTCACTGTGGGTTCACTCTCTGCTAAGTTGCCATGTGTCTGCAGTAAGTGAAGGTATATCTTTCCATTGGATAATAGTGGTGTATTTTCTATCAATGTTCTTGTCTTCTCAAAGGTAATTCAGGAGGATTCATCTAGTGCCTATTTCATAAGTAACTGGAAGCAAAGAGTTGGGGGGGTCAAGGAAATATGAAATGCATTTGGTAGGTCCCCCATCAGTGTTCTCTGCATGCCTTTGTAGATAAGATTGTGATGCCAGAGACAGACTGCAGCTGCCTTTAAACAGCATTGAGTGAAAACTAACCCGGTATTGAAAGGACTAGTAATTACCAGAACATTCACTGCAAAAATGGGATTCTTCTTTCAAATTCAGTTTTACCTTTTTTTTTTAATAGAGGCATGTTTTATTTATTTATTTGTTTGTTTGTTTGGTTTTTTTGTTTATACATGCACTGGGTACAGTCAGAAGCGCGGGAGGGTGAGAGAATTCACCAGAGCCAGAGCAGGGAGCAGAGCAGGCAGAAGGACCGAAGTACACTGCTGAGGGGAGCAGCGGATGGCAGGGGAGGTCTGCGCGCCATGTGGGACCCTCTGCCAGTGGCCGGGGAGCAGCCGGGGATCGAACCGGCACCAGAGAGGCCGTGGGCAGCTTTGCAACCCAGCGCTCAACCGCTGCACCACCAGGGAGGCCCCAGTTTTACCTTTATTAAGCAATTGTGAAAGGGGAAAAACTGAAGGTGGTATAATTTTTACATCTTCATGAAAGAGATAAATGACATGTCCTTTTTGTAGTTTTGATAGGGGAAAAGGAAAATTTAGGGAGAGATGTATGAACCAAGTTACACCTCAACTTATTAATACCATCAATTCCTATATGGTAAGGTCTGGTTTTCCATATGAGCCACGTACCACATATCCAGAGTAGGCCACATAATAGAAGGTTGCCATTGTAATGCAATTTTTCTAAACATGATACAAAATAATTACAAAAAGAATATTTCCTTCACCACTTAACTCAGTAAATGAAATATGTCAATAGTCATATGCTGTTTAACAAATAATTTACAAATGCTCTTGGCAAATTATTCTGAGTTTTAAGTTATTTAAGTTATTCTGAGTTAATGATTTGAAAGGAGGACTCCAGCATTTTGATAAGAACAGCCCAGTTTCAAACCATGGCCAGCCATGCAGTATAATTTTTTTTCATTTACAAATGCATTTGATCACTTCACTTGATCCTTTTTAACAAGTATATAGATGCACAGCATGGATGGTACCATCATATGCCTACTTAAAACAGCACTAAATATTATGTGGGCTTGCTTTAAATGGGATAAATTATTGTTCTGATAAGCAATCTCTCTGCCTTTATTTATCATCACAGATATCCACAGAGAACAGCTAGAGTTCTAGTTTGACACATGGGCTGCTGCCCTCACAAAGGCAAATGACATCACAAATGGCATCTGGGAGAGTAAAAAGTGACTCAGCTGGTATTTGCTTGGGTCATCTGAGTTCTATATGAATGCTTGCTTTCATTATTCTCCTTTTACATGCCTTCTTACTCTTGTTTAATGCTTCTAGAGAAGCAAAGAGTTAGGGAAAGAGCATAAAGTCGTCAATTCTGAACAGTTTAAATTTCACACTTACTTTCTTCTCAACTAGCTTTGTTTTGTCAGCCATAAAAAAGGGAAACATATTAACTTAGAAAATGTTTCTTCAGTGTTTGCTAATAGCACCAGATCATTGTGGAAGATAAAAGTAAAAGTAGAAGACATTCCCTATGCTATAGACACATGACATCAAATGCGATAAAGTGTGTGCAAACTCTAATGCATGACAAACATGTTGGCAAGCAAAGAGTAATAGAAAAAGTCCTCTTGATATTAGAAAAGAAAGAGCTGATGCTCATAGCAGGAATCTAGAAAACCTAAATAAGGGACCAGGAAAAAGAATAACTATAAGAAAGAAAAAAATCAAAAAATCAAAATCAATAAACAACTATAAACCAGAGACACACTGTGGGGGGGGGCAGGGAAAGGAGAGATTGGGGACATGATAAGGGGGGTGCAATTGTATGGGGAATATAAAAATAATTTTTTTTAATAAATAAAATAAATTACTTTTTTTTTAAGATTTATTTATTTATACAAGCACTGGGTACAGTCAGAAGCGCAGGAGGGTGAGAGAATTCACCAGAGCCAGAGTGGAGAACAGAACAGGCAGACTGACAAAGAAATACACTGCTGAGGGGAGCAGCGGGAGTGGCAGGAGAGAACTTCCGCGTCATGTGGGACCCTCACCAACGGCCGGGGATCGAACCAGCCCTGCCAAGGCTGCGGGCAGCTTCGCAGCCCAGCACTCAACCCCTGTGCCACCAGGGGAGGCCCATAAAATTACTTTTGAAATTCAAAAAAAAAGAAATTTTCATTGAGGTTGCATTAAATGTAAATATTAATGTGAAGACAATCAATGTCCTTCAATACTCAAAAAAAAAAAAGAAAGAAAGAAAGAAAGAGTTGATGAACCTAACAGTAAGACAGTGAGGCCAGGAGAGAAGGAGTCAGGGGGGCAGTGTACCAGGTAGAAAGACAAACAGGCACTGGAGTGGAGCTGGAGAGGAACGTGGGAGATGGAAGTCACCAAGCATTTTATAAACGTAATGTGTAAGTACTGACAGGGTATTATTTCAACCCTTTTCTAGATCTCATTTTTCTCTTAAGGGATTCCCCACCATGTTCATTTTAACCTGTTGTGACTGCCACAAGAATGTTAGAGGAAGTTAAAATGAGAAGGACACATAATGTTCTCAGGGTCTCAAACTTTTCCATAAAGATGACTGTCCTGGTAATTTTGCTTTTGAGTCAGTTATTTATCAGCTTTAGACAAGATGACGCATTACTTGTTAAAATTGTGACTCAACTTGTACTACCTGTGAGCAAGTAATTTTCCCCCAGTCCATTCTTTCAAATGCACCTGCTCTCACCCAATTCAGCTGTGAGGTCCCTCCTGTCCACATCTGTCCTCCAGTGACTCACAAGCTCTCTCGTCCATCTTAGTCACCACCTCCCAGTTAATTCAATTCAGCTTAAAAATATGTGTTTGCTTGTCCCCCACCTCTCTTGCCAATTTCATATTTTCCTCTTTTAATGGGAGGCCCACCCTCCCTGTTCCCCTCTCCTCTCCCATTCTTCCCTGGTTCATGTGATCATGTCTTCCATGTTCTCTCTTCTGGCAGATACCCCTTGGTTTCTTAGATGGTTCCTCTGCCACTAAGTAAATACAGCAGAAGAATTGTGCCTTACCACAGTGGAACACTACAAAGGTAAAAAATGCAGGGTGGAAAGTGTCGTGTAAGTTCTGCTAAGGCATTTGGATTTTACTATCCTTGATATGAGGAGCAATAAAAAGATTTTAGAGCTATTTAAAAAGTTGCCCTTTCAGAAAAGGTTTATGGACATCTTGGATGTTGGGGTACCAAGCAGGAAAATTTTTAATTATTAAAGTGTATTATAAAGGCTTGAACCAAAACAGTGAACTGTTAAAATACAGATGCTTGAAATACAGATGCTGGGCCTCCCTGGTGGCGCAAGGTGTTGAGCGCAGCGCTGTGGAGTTGTCCACAACCTCTGCAGTGTGGGTTCGATCCTGGCCAGCTGGGGAGCTACCCACATGGCACATCAGACCTCTCCTGTCTCTCCCGCTGCTCCTCTCAGCAGTGTATTTCAGTCAGTCCACCTGTTCTGTTTCCCGTTCTGTCTCTGGTGAATCCTCTCACCCTCCCACACATCTGGCCTGTACCCCGGTTCTTGTATGCATAAATAAATAAATCTATTTTTAAAAAAAGTAAAATACAGATGCTTATCTTTGATGACTCCCAAATCAGAGACTGCTCCCATCCAGTCTCTGCTGGGACATCCTGATAATTCCTTTCCAAGCAACTACTTACCTTCTCCATTTGGATCTCTACTGCACACTCAAACTGGTTGTCCTTAAAATGAACTTTAATAGCTCCTTCTTCTTTTGCCTCAGACCCATTTCTCTTTCTATGTCCCTCACTGGTAATGGCCTTACAATGCAAGTTATCCATGTCCCCAAACTCATCTTCTCCCCCACTTATTTATCTCCTAAGTAGTCATCAAATCTTTCCCTGTTTATCTTTCCAACAATTCACAAAACCCACCCCTTTATCTCCCCACTTCACTTTTTTGGTTCAAGCCTTGATAATACACTTTAATAATTAAAAATTTTCCTGCTTGGTACCCCAACATCCAAGATGTCCATAAACCTTTTCTGAAAGGGTAACTTTTTAAATAGCTCTAAAATCTTTTTATTGCTCCTCATATCAAGGATAATAAAATCCAAATGCCTTAGCAGAACTTACACAACATTTTCCACCCTGCATTTTTTACCTTTGTAGTGTTCCACTGTGGTTAAGGCACAATGCTTCTGCTGTCAGACTGGCCTGATGTGAAAACTGGCTCTGTCACCTTTCTATGTGGCTTTGACATTAAGCCAAAGTTTAAATTCTCAAAGCCTTAGTGTCCTGTTTTCCTAAAATAAGAATAATAATCAGGGATTGTGGTCAGAAATAATGGGATTGTTATATGAAACTCTTAAAAGCATATTTTATATGCAGTAAATATGACATAAATGTCATTGATCATTACTTTCTCATCTTTGTCTTCCCATATAAAACTTCACATAAAAACCACCATCTACACACAGTATCTTACAGATTTTTTTTTTTTTTAAATCTTATGTCTTTATATACTTGCTGCTCCGACTCTCTTGAATGCTTTTCTTTTATCTGGATAATAAGCAATAATTTGAGTATCAGCTGAATCTCAACTCAAATACTTTCTAAGACACCTTCCTTGATTTTTCCACTTAAGCTGCACCGCGCTCGCTCCGAGCTCCGGGCTCCTGCTAAGCTAGCGACGCCGTCGAGCCGCCATCATGATTATTTACCGGGACCTCATCATCCATGATGAGATGTTCTCCGACATCTACAAAATCCGGGAGATCGTGGACGGGCTGTGCCTGGAGGTGGAGGGAAAGATGGTCAGTAGGACAGAGGGTAACATTGATGACTCGCTCATTGGTGGAAATGCTTCCGCTGAAGGCCCCGAGGGCGTCGGTACCAAAAGCACAGTAATCACTGGTGTTGATATTGTCATGAACCATCACTTGCAGGAAACCAGCTTCACAAAAGAAGCCTACAAGAAGTACATCAATGATTATATGAAATCAATTAAAGGCAAACTTGAAGAACAGAGGCCAGAGAAGAGTAAAACCTTTTATGACAGGAGCTGCAGAACAAATCAAGCACATCCTTGCTAATTTCAAAAACTACCAGTTCTTTATTGGTGAAAACATGAATCCAGATGGTATGGTTGCTCTGCTGGATTACCGTGAGGATGGTGTGACACCATATATGATTTTTTTTTTTTTTTTAATAGAGGCATGTTCCATTCACCCATTTGTTTGTTTGTTTGCTTTGTTTACACATGCACTGGGCACAGTCAGAAGCTCGGGAGGGTGAGAGGATCCACCAGAGCCAGAGCAGGGAGCAGAACAGGCAGAAGGACCAAGGTACACTGCTGAGGGGAGCAGCGGGCGGCAGGAGAGGTCTGCGCACCATGTGGGACCCTCCTATGGTGGCCGGGGAGCAGCCAGGGATTGAACCGGCGCCGCAGAGGCTGCGGGCAGCTTCGCAACCCAGCGCTCAACCGCTGCGCCACCGGGGAGGCCCCATATATGATTTTCTTTAAGGATGGTTTAGAAATGGAAAAATGCTAACAAATTTGGCAATTACTTGGAACTATCACCTGTCGTCATAACTGGCTGCTGCTTTTCATTGACACAACACCAGGACAGACAAATGGGACTGATGTCATCTTGAGCTCTTCATTTATTTTGACCTTGATTTATTTGGAGAGGAGGCATTGTTTTTAAGAAAAACATGTCTTGTTGGTTGTCTAAAAATAAAATGCATTTAAACTCATTTGAGAGAAAGCCTCTTAGTTTCCTACCTAGTTAAATCCATTTGGTACTAAATGTTCCTGGAGAAGCTAGAGCCTGGTTGTAGACTACAACTAGAAAGCAATAAGACTGTCTTCAGATAACTTCTACAGACTACTGGGACTGGAATATAAAAAACAAGAATCTAAAGTCTTAATTCTGAGATGAAGTAAAGGGAAAGACTATGCTCATAACAGTGCCAACATTTGAAGTGGATTTCGTAAACATTTCATCACCTACAAATGGAAGTAGTTAACTCTGGAAAATATTGCTTAAAGAATAAAAAGACACTAAAGCAGTTGGAAGCAAAAAAAAAAAAATTTTTTTTTCTACATATATATTATCTTTATCTATCTATCTCTCTGTCTTCTATTTATATATCTATCTATTGGGGGAATAGAACTTATTTCCACTACATTGGCAATTTGAGTTCACATGTCTGTCTCCCTCATAAAACTTTGAGTTTTTCATGACTGAGATGAAAACTGATCTGTTTACCTTGAACACAAAAATAATTTTACCAATAGATTCTCACTCAATATTTTTTAATTAAAAAAAAAAAAAAAAAGGAAAAAAAGGAAAGAGAAAAAAGAAGAAAGAAGTATTGCTCTCTACTCCCAAAAATGAGAATATAATTAAATGAATGTTTATAATGTAGATGTCAAACATGAAAGCCACTGTACATCCTCCAAATGTTTCAAGCCACATTGCTACCATATTGAACACATTTACTAGTAAGACAGCACTTTTCAGTGAACAGTACAAGGATATTTAAAGCATAACAGACCTTAGAATAGGTGTATACAGAATGTTTAGTATCTATCAAGCACTGTGCTAGGATATGAGTGTGCATAAGTGAACTTCATATTTAGGAGATATTGACAAATTCCTTAAGCTTTTTTACCCTTCAGTTTTCTCAACTCAACTTGGAATTGAGAACAACTTATAAGTGTATTAATTAAGTTAAACCGTGTTTATAACTTGCCCAGAGCAGTGACTGACTTAACAGATATTTAACAAATGATAATTGTTTCCTTCCTTGTCTAGGCTTGATGTTCAAAAAAAAAAAAAAAAGACATGAATATGAAAAGAACATGAACCCTGTCTCAAGTAGCTCACATTCAGAATTCTTTCTTCCTTTATCAGGCATAAAGGACTCCAGACAAATGATGAACCAAGTGACAGGCTAAATACAAATGCTCCAAATCAAATCTTGACTCATGCAAAGATAGTGTGATAAGAATAAGGCAGGGTGTGAAGCTCTCCTCCTGGTCTGGGCATGCAACCAATATTCCATCATCTCAAACAGCAATTCGCCAATTTTTAATTACACACTATGAAAAAAAATGCATCACAGAAAAGTATTGGGGGAGAAGAGGAGAGGTTCAGTTTAAGATAAATAATTTAGTTCAGTTTGGGACTTACATAGATGCAGACACTAAAGCCTTCTATTCATTCAAAAACAACAATCACCAACATTTATTGAAACATTAAATTGAACATTTATTGAAATCTGACTCTATGCCAGGAAATAGCTGAGCTAGCCTTGAAGAAACAGAGATGGAAAAGAGACTGATCCTGTCCTGAAGGAACATGCTTTCCTATGAAGTTCTCTTCAGTTGCCAGTTATTTTGGCCTGCGCTTTGATTTTGAGTAGAACACTACACACTTCATTTAAAACTTAATTTAGATTTCTCATGGAACACAACTCAAGATCCACTTAGAAAAAGACATCGCTGTTCCTAAAAGTAACATTTTAAGGTTAATTCTTCGATCCATAAAAATTCAACATTTTCTATCTTATTCTATACTCCTTCAAAATGTAGACATTCTCCAACATATCAATGGATTGTGCTCCAAAATGTCATCTGTAAAATCCAATTTTCAACTCAGAATTCATAGTAAAAAGAAACAGTATTAGAGATGGATTTTTTTTACCAACTTGTAAAAGCTGTATTCCTGTATTCCAAAATGTATATTGGCATTCATAAAGCTATTGCACCCAAATTTTGTGTATTTCCATGCAAAAATACATTAAAGAAAATAACTATAAGAGCAGTTGTCCTGACAGGTCGGCCAGGGACCCCGCTTTCTTTGCTCTGTTTTCCATCTAAGAGTGGCGTAAAAATTTCACAGACCAATGATTCAGGAGGGAGGTGCACCTTGGGGAATAGCAGGACAAAGAACAGGGCAGAAGTACAGGTCAAAGCAGAAACTCAGGATGAGAAGCAGATGTGTGGGGAGTTCCATGTGACGCCTGGAGTGCAGTACAGGGAAGGGCTGACCTACAGCTAGGGTCATCTGTGCAGTGATGGAGGAGAGGGAGAAAGGTCAGCAGCTATATATGCAAAACACCTAGCATAATTCCTGGCATACAGTAGTGTTCAGCAAATGGTGATGGAGATATAGGAGATGATGAAGTGGAGGCCAAAACCATGTACTTTGCACCCTTATTTGTCTTTTGGAATATAATCTATTTGTAAAATAATTATATTTGCAAAAAACCATGGAATGGCCAGCCTTTTTGAGCTCTGAAATATTAAAGGCAGGTGGAGGTGAGCAGGGCATTGGGTGGAACAATAGGACATGCAGGTAGAAGTATTGCTCTCGTGGGACCCTGGTGACAAAGGTAGGGTAAATTTCCCCTTATATCCCATTCTTTTCACCCAAAACTTGACTTGTAAAGGTATGGGTGTGGGAGGAGAATACAAGTGTCAGTAAGAGAGGAAGGGACAAGGAGAAGCAAGAAAACTCCCACCAGGAGTGAGAAATCACAGAGGTTCTGATGCCCCCTTCATACTGTGAGGTTATTCCTACCGGGAAGATGTAAGGCACCACTCTGTGTGCTCTGAAAATACTAAATAAAGGCCGTGATTCCACAGGCACTGTAATCAAATGTGATGGTCATCCTTTTTCTAACCCTGGTTATATTTTAGTATTATGGAATCTGCTCAGTCTCCCAGGAATGTCTCAGTAAGTCTCTCAATCTTTTCCTTTAGTCAAAGATCACCTATTTTTAGATACCTGCCCTCTTCCCTACTGTCATTGAGGATAGGAAAAGAAATGAATGAAAATGTACTTCGACACTAGCATCATCTGAGGATGTATTCTCTTGTCAATCTCTTCAGAAGAGGTGATCTCACAAGACATCCTGATGGAAGGTGGGGCACATCTTTCACATGCTATACATTTGAAAAGTGGATGCCACTTGTATTTATTGTGACCCTCAGTCAACTCATCTTTGCCAAATATAAAAACAATTGTACAGGTCTGTGACTGGATCACAGACATTGGTCATGTGGTTATCTGTTATTAAAGCGACAGTAATGACATCACACCTATGGAGTCTAATTAGAGGAGCACACTAAGTGTCTCAGATGACACTTCCAATATGTTATCTAACAGGTATCATCAGAACACACATCAGAGCTTTGTCTTTAAACAATGAAGTTTCTGATCAGAGGCTGATCTGAAGACATTGAGTTGGTGTCGTTTTCTTATTGAAGTAACTTTAGTTTACAGCACCATCTATGATTCAGAGGTAGTTTCTCACCTCAGCAACTGCATATATTACACCATGCCCACCCCCAGTGTCCAGTCACAATAGTGAGTTATGAAAGGAGCCAAAGAGTGACTTGCTGAATTGATGATTGGCTGAATGCTGTAGGCCATTAGAGCACAACAAAAAGCAATGGAATTTATTAGATTCCACCTTGTTATAAGAGATAAGAGCTGTGTTTCTTCTCATCAGTACATCCAAAGTCACAAAAGGTTAACTATGAAAAATAGTCTAAATATTGCTCAGTTCAGTGATATTCATGTAGGGATACCCCCCAAAGGGCTTCGCAATATCATGATATGAATGCAGGTAAAGAGGTATATCCTTCCCCTTTTGATAATCATAATTATAAAGAGCAATATATTGTAGATTGAAGAACAGGCATCTAGAGAGTAGATAGGCCTGAATTCATGAGGACTTTGTTACTCACTAGGTCTGTGACCTTGCTGAGTTCTTCAAATTGTGAATCAATTTTCCTGTCTCTAAATTGGGAATAATAATAGAATGATATGCAAAATTGTGTGCTGAGGATAAATATGGAAAAGCACTAGTTGAGAATCTGACATAGATGAAGTAATCAATGAATGTTCCATATAACTTGCATTGCTTTATTTTATGTGTCAACTTGACTGGGCTCAGGGATGCCCAGATAGCAGGTAAACCATTGTTTCTCAGTGACTCTGTAAGGGAATTTTCCAGAAGATATTAGCATTTGAATCAGTAGACTAAGTAAAGAAGATTGTCCTCCTCAACCTGTTGAGGGCCTGAACAGAACAAGAGGCAGATGAAAGGTGAATTGGTTTTCTGCTTTAGCAGAGACATTATTTTCTCCACGGTGCCTGAACATGGGCACCCTGGTTCTCAGGCCTTCAGACCTGGACTAAGATTATACCATCAAAATGCCCCAGTTCACAGGCCTTCAAACTCAGACTGGGGCATACACCATTCCCACCCCCCCCTGGTTCTCAGGTTTTCAGGTTTGGGCTGAACTACCACTGACTTTCCTGGGCCTCCTCCAGCTTGCAGATGGCTGCTCACCAGGCTTCTCCATGGCCTGCATAGTCATATAAGCCAGCCAGTCCTTCAAAATACATTTCTTTCTTTATAACTATATAGATTTTGTTAGTTCTATTTCTCTGGAGAGCCTCAAATAAATATATAACTGTGGTTACTACAATTGATGAGGGTAGAAAACAGCTATCCAGTATGCTAAAACAGAAAAAGATTGAGGAACAGAAAGCTAACCCAACTCACTGAGGAGGATCCTGAGATCCAGAAGAGGAAGTGACTTGTTTAAAGTGACCCACCTTATAAGGGTCTGGACCAGATTCCAGGACTCCGTTTGATGCATCTAGTGGTCTTTAGGTCACACTGAATGCTGACAGTTAAAGGAATAACAAGAATAGGAGAAAATGCACTAGCCTAGTGGTCAAAGACACATTTAACTGTGCCTCTCATTGAGGTGGGAGACAGGGGTGTCCCTAACATTGAGGTGGAAGACAGGGGTGTCCCTAACATTCCATAGAATATGACAGCATATTGATCAAGGTTTACAAATCTGCCATTACTGCCCACCAACCTAAGCCTGCTTCCCCAGATCATACAGCCCATGTGTCATCACCTTTGAGACTTCGACCTTTTTTTACACCAGAATTTGCCATGCTAACCTCTGTCATCTGATCTTTTGATCAGGGATTAAATGCTAATATTATATGCAATATATGTGTATATACATATACATACATATATACACATATACAAGCATTTCTTATCAAATATATATGTACACACATATATGTCAGGAATATGTATACAGAGATATATATCAAATATGTATCCATAGTCCTTTTTTTTTTTTTTAAAGATTTATTTATTTATTTATTTATTTATTTATTTATTTATTTATTTATACAAGCATTGGGTACAGTCAGAAGGGCGGGGGGTGAGAGAATTCACCAGAGCCAGAGCAGGGAGCAGAACAGGCAGAAGGACCGAAGTACACTGCTGAGGGGAGCAGCGGGTGGCAGGAGAGGTCTGCGCGCCATGCGGGACCCTCCTCTGGTGGCTGGGGAGCAGCCGGGGATCGAACCGGCGCTGCAGAGGCTGCGGGCAGCTTCGCAACCCAGCGCTCAACCGCTGCGCCACCGGGGAGGCCCTCCATAGTCCTTTTGATTAATTTCCTTACCTATTATACATAGATTGATATCTGATTACTATAGCTACAGCTTTTTAAAAAAGTAATAAAAATAATAAGCACACACATATACTTCTGGCTGAAGCCTCGGATGATACCTTTAAATGTCAAAGTACTTTAAATAACTTGAACAGCTGTGAATAATGTTTAAGTAGCTTATGTGAATTTTAAAGGACAGTGATAACTTACTGGAAAGCCTGTCATTCAAGGAACAACAGAATTGACAGAAAACATTATTAATGCACTTAACACAAAATCTAGTGAATCACTGCTTCCTTCTCAGCATATTCTTTAAAGCATGGGCTATTTTTCTGTTTCCCTACCTCTTTTCCTGTGTCTTTGATAATTTCCACCATGGGTTTCTACTCCCTCTTCATCTTTTCTACTGTTTCTGCGTCACTCCCTCTTTCCTCCCAACATCTTAGTTTTCTCAGGATGTTGGAAGAGCTCACACATATATTCACTTGCCAGTCATGGTCATGTGCATTTACTTGTCTTTTCTCTTTTCCCCTATTCAGTTTAGCCCATTGTTCTGCAATCATCGCAGCCTGGGTAGGTTCACCGTTGGTTCAGGCAGTTTAAAGGAGAAACTTGGTTTTTTAATAGTACTCACGGGTAACAAGCCAGCAGGGCAGCAGCAACATGGGCCCCCCACGAATCTCTCTATTCACTCTTTCCAATGGTAGCCATTCTTCGCTGCTCTCCACCACACAATCCTCTACCACCCACCCCATCCTCTGTGATGCTGTCCTTATAGCTCCAGTCTCTCAGTTCGGGTATGCCCACTTACGCATGCCCACATCATACTGCAGGTGTCCATCATCAGGTATGTGTGTCCCAAGCCCACGCTCCCAAGCATCTCCTGCATTCAAGGCCACAGGTGATAGCCACAGAGGCCAAAGGAGCAAAAGCCTGAGCGATCTTCATGTACCCTACAGCCATGAACCTTAGTGTTGACCTTTCCCTTTTCTTCCTGATTCTTTTATCAAATATCCCTGGCACATTAGTCAAGGTTCTCCAGTAAAACAGAAACAATAGTGAGAAAAAGAATATGTATGTGTATATATACATATATAAAGAGATTTATATTGCAATAGCTCATATGATAATGAAACCTAAGAAATCCCATCACCTGCGTTTTTCAGGTTAGACACTCAACAGTCAGTGGTGTAGATTCCAAAGGCCTGAGAATCAGAAGCTCAATATCCAGAGCACATTCGACCTTCCTCCGTCTTTTTGCTCTAATTAAGTCCTGCACACCTGTAGGTGATGTGACCCACCATGGAAAAAGCCACCTGCTTTATTCAGTCTGTCGATTCAATGCCAGTTTCTTCCAGAAACATTATCACATAGAAAGAAATAATACCAATTATCTGGGCATGCAGTTGCCAGTCAAGATGACATAAAATTAACTATCACTTCTGTCTTCTACTCCAGTTTCCTCTCATGGCTGCTTTTTGCTGTGTCCATTCCTCAAACTTTCCTCCCCAGGTCTGGGTGTCTGTATTCAGCTTGAGGCAGCATTCACACTTCACCTTCCGATTGCACTGCTTAAAACTGTGTCTCCAACCTTGGATTGTTTCGCCACTCTGAGTAAAGTTTTACATGCGCCCCCTAACACACTTTCTCAAACTCTCTCTACTTCTCCGATTTTTGGTTAATCTCCCTATGAAAGGCGTCTTCTCACACGCCTTTCACTTTTTATTACAATCCTTATTTTTCCCCATAGAACTAATCATTTTTTTTAAAGATTTATTTATTTAAACAAGAGCTGGGGTACAGGCCAGAGGTGCGGGAGGGTAAGAGGATTCACCAGAGACAGAGTGGGAAACAGAACAGGCAGACGAACGAAATACACTGCTAAGGGGAGCAGCGGACGAGACAGGAGAGGTCTGCAGCGCCATGTGGGACCCTCGCCTGCTGGCCGGGATCAAACCTACACTGCAGAGGCTGCGGACAGCTTCACAGCACAGCGTTCAACTGCCTGCACCACCAGGGAGGCCCAGAACTAATCGTTTTATAACTAGATACAAATAATAAAATTTTATCATAGAATTTATTTTGGATAATGAAAACAATTGAATATTATAAGTTTAGGCTGAATTTCAAACACAGGTGAGTGGAACAAGTTATAGTTTAGCTAGGGAAATAACATCAACTAGTTGTTTTTTACTTATCATTTTCCTATTGCGTTTCAATTGAAAAAAGAACCCTCCAGCTGAGAAAATGTATGAAAAAAAAAAGATTTTAATCTAATTTCTTGACTTGTTCTAATACTCTAGTCCTTTTATGGTTTCCTACAATTTATGTTTTTTTAAATTTCTAAGGAGAGATATGCAGCATTTTGATTGCTTTTTTTTCCAGTTCACTAAAAATGTTTTTTAAAATGAGCATGTTTTGCAGAAACACTGATTATAACTTTCATCTTCAACAATGAAAAGTAATAAAGTCAAGGATAACATAAACAAAATAATTATACAAAAACTCAGATTTTTAGAAATTACTGAATATGAGACAAGATAGCTTGCATAGCCTCCCCTCTTGTCCATTTTTACAAAAAAAAATCATAGATTTTGAACTTTCAAAGTTATAAAAATCAATTTCAGTGTATTTATAACTTTGGGAATGGTATATAACTGAGCAACCTAAGAGGACTGAAAAAATTAGAAAGATTCAATTCACTATGACTCATTTAAATGGGCTAAGAACTAGGCAAGTCTCAGATTCATTTCTCCTTCCCTTTATTAAAACAAATTCAGTTCATAGATAAATGGGATTTTAAGTCAGGAGTGAAATTTCCCCAGCCAAGTCTTCTGGTCTCTTAACTGAATGTGCAAAATATGCTTGCAGGGCAAGAAAGATATGCTTGGACATATGGGGTGAGGTCACACCAGCTCCCTCTCCCCAGCATGTTCTTCTGCAGTCCCTACAATGGGTAAGGATCCCAGCTCAGCAAAGCCCTGGTAGTTATCTCCAAAAAAACCCTCAGTTCTGTGTGTTTCTTTAAACAGGCACTTTTCCCAGATAAACACTGTTAACTGAAAATGAAGGTAGCTTGTCTTCCTCTAGGTCTGTGAAAGTTAACCAATTTAATCTGCTAAATCTACCCCAACTTTTTTTTTTTTTTTTTTTTTTATATAGAGGCATGTTTTCTTTCTTTCTTTCTTTATTTGTTTGTTTTTGTTTATACATGCACTGGGTACAGTCAGAAGCGCGGGAGGGTGAGAGAATTCACCAGAGCCAGAGCGGGGAGCAGAGCAGGCAGAAGGACCGAAGTACACTGCTGAGGGGAGCAGCGGGCGGCAGGAGAGGTCTGCACGCCATGTGGGACCCTCCTCTGGTAGCCGGGGAGCAGCCAGGGATTGAACTGGCGCCGCAGAGGCCGCAGGCAGCTTCGCAAAAAAGCGCTCAACTGCTGCGCCACCTGGGAGGCCCTACCCCAACTTCTTTTAAATAAGTCCCAAGATAAGCAGGACAGCACCAGATTCCTACTAGTATCATCTTGGTTTTATTTTGCGATTCATACATGATTCATTAATTCATTAATTCATTGAACAATTATTCAGGACTTAAAGGCACCATGCTAAGTACTTGATAATATATTGGTAAGTAGAACAGATAGGATCGTATCTTGAGATCCCCAAGGAGTGATTTAGAGGCTCACAGAGACTTTAGTCTTCCTGGCAATTCCTCTTTCTCACTTTTTGCATGGTTTATCTCTGCTACTGCCACAGGTTGTGGTGCCTCCATCCCCCTTGAGAACTGCTGCTGGGGTGCCTGCTTGGCTTCCTATTGTTAAGTGACAGATCCTGTTGCTTGAGCAACCCAAAGTCATTTCCTATGCTCTGCTAACCATGCTGCTCCTACTACAGAGACAGTAAAGTTAAATATATGCTTCTCAGCTTCCTTTTAACCCCTGACCCCAGATGTAGGCAAAAATCTGCTTGAGGGAATTCTGGGGAAGCTTGTTTCCATGTTGTTGTATTTTTTTTTTTTTTTAAAAAAAAAAGGACAGTTGTTACTGGTAAGCTCT
This sequence comes from Talpa occidentalis, assembly GCF_014898055.3. NCBI lineage: Eukaryota > Metazoa > Chordata > Mammalia > Eulipotyphla > Talpidae > Talpa > Talpa occidentalis. Next base: position 56,407,122 of record NW_023604295.1, on the reverse strand, counting down.
TCCTACTTTCTCCTACCTGCTTTGAAAGCAGAAATGATGGTTAGAACTTCAGCACCTTATTATGAACTTGAGGAAAGACCAAAAGAATAACAAAGCTGCTGTGGGCTTAAGTTTCGGGGCTATCACCACTACAGCCTAAGTTCAATCCCTGGCCAGGGAGCTAGCCCACATGGCACAGCAGACCTCTCCTGTCTCCCCCACTGCTCTCCTCAGCAGTGTATTTCAGTAAATCTGCCTGTTGTGCTCCCCACTGTTTCTGGTGGATTCTCTCAACACCGCCCAAACTTCTGGCCTGCACCCCAGTTCTTCTACAAAAAAATAAATATTAAAAAAAAAAAAAATAACAAAGATACCGGCCCTAACATCATTGAGACACTGAAACAACATCCGCAAACTGTACCTCAGGATTTATTATTACATGAGAAATAAACTCCTGTTGTTTAAGCCAATGGAATTGGATTTTTGGTTACTTGTAGCCCAGTGCAATTCTTAGTGACATTTTGCCATTGCCACCATCACAACCAAAACTACCCCAGCTTCATAGAAGCTTAGTGAACATTTTATTCTTGTGCTATCCAGGGCAAGGGTGAAATCTAACCTCAAATTGTGACTCAGTCCTGATGACGTCTACGAACACATCAGGATTCTCTTGGTGTTCAGGGCTCATCAACCTTTATTTTGGATGTTTGCTAGGGGGTTATTATTCAAGTCGCCTATGGGAGTGGGTGTGAGAAAAGAGACTTGAGCAGCACCTCAAATAAGATTATGACAACATAGTTCTTAAATACTACCCGATTAGGGAGTCACTCTCCAATACCCTCCTACATCTCAATCTCCAATTAGTGCAGATACAAACTTCAAGCTCTGGAGGTATATATGCAGAGTACTTCAGACCACTAAGGTCACTCATTCTAAAGGATTTAAGTCACACTTCATTCTAGAGGAGAGTCATATTTATTTATTTATTTATTTATTTATTTATGCTGTCTTTTTTTTTTTAATAGAGGCATGTTTTATTTATTTGTTTGTTTGTTTGTTTTTTGTTTTTATACATGCACTGGGTACAGTCAGAAGCGCGGGAGGGTGAGAGAATTCACCAGAGCCAGAGCGGGAGCAGAGCAGGCAGAAGGACCGAAGTACACTGCTGAGGGGAGCAGCGGGCGGCAGGAGAGGTCTGCGCGCCATGCGGGACCCTCCTCCAGTGGCCGGGGAGCAGCCGGGGATCGAACCGGCACCGCAGAGGCCGCGGGCAGCTTCGCAACCCAACACTCAACCGCTGCGCCACCGGGGAGGCCCGAGAGTCATATTTAAATATTTAAAACTTCACACTAATTTTCTTTCTCCCTGCCTATTACGAAATTGAAATTGTTTTCTATCACAAGAGACTCTCTTGATCTATTCTGTGAATCTCATATCCTCCCACTTTCTCAAGAGCCTCCCCCTCTGGACTGTGTCCACTGTCCTTTGTATAACTGAGAACACTCTTTATTGAACACTTTTCATGATCATTTAAATATCCTATAATCTCTCCTATTCTTAAAAACAAAAATTAATTTTATTAGACTATAAGCCTCCAACTAAAATCTTACCCAGCCTCCAAGTTACAAAATATATTACTATAGCCTCAATTTCTATTTCCTTCCACTCTGACTTCTCAGTCCACTCCAAAATGTCATTCTCACCATGTAAATACTAGTGTTAAGTCATCAATGACCTACATGTTGTCCAGTCAATGAAAATGTCCACATCTATCCTATCTGAACTCTCAGCTTTCTTTGTATACTGCCCTTACTCCTCTTTCTAGTAACAGCTCTTTCTTTGCCTTCCATCCTTCCATGTCCCTTTACTTCCCTTTTGTTGCCTCTGGTTTATTATCAGGTAGCTTTGCTGACCTCTTCTCTACCCAACCTTTTTATGTAGACCTTCGTCAGAGCTCAGTGTTTGACCTTCTTTAATTCTAGTCCAAAGTGATATCATCTGCTCCCATATCTTCAAACACCATCCACAAACAATGGTTTCAAAATCATCTCCCCAGCCCAGACTCTTCTGATTCACAGACTCACAGGTTCAAATGTTTTAATATTTCCATTTGAGACAACTGAATGAAATATAAGAATATTAAACACAACATGTACCAAATAAACTTATTATCTATAACCACCCTGCCCTAAAACTGCTTCTCCCCAAGATGTCTTTTCACAATCATGTTCCCAATATTCTCCCAGGTGCTCCAATCAGAAGACTAAGCCCTCCATAACACTTCCCTCTTCTTCAATGATTCTGTCCCCTCACCTCCTCCACAACCCCACTCCCAGAAAAAAAAAAAAATCACCAAATCCCATTGACCCAGCCTCCTAAATCCATCTGTTTTCCAATTTGAGCCACATTCCTCTCCTGGACTACCCAAAGTATTTTCTAATGAGTTTCTTCTAATCCATTTTGCCTTGCCACAGCCCCATTTTTCACAAGGCAGTGAAAATAATCATTTAAAATGTAAATCTGATCCAATCATTCCTTTAAATAAATAAACAAACAAATCATTCTTTTACTAAAACCATTTCATCATTTCATGGTTTCTCTATACTGTTTTAAAGCCAAAATACTTCTTTTATTTTCTGAAAAAGGAGGCTCTTTTTTCTTTCCTTTTTGTTGTTTGTTTTTTCCTCAAGGCATTATATATGCCTCTGCTGGGATGTTGTTTCTTCCAGAATTATCTTTCAGGTGTAAGTTTAATTACTGTTTTCTTAAGGAAGATTCTTCTGATTAAGTTAGAAAGTTTGTCAGAGTCTCTGTTTACTTTTATACCACCTTGTTATTTTCAATTATAGGACTTGTCAGTGTAATAATCAGATCCTACATATATGATTATCAAGTAGGGAAACCCTAAATAAATATTGTAAGCATCATGGGGATGGAGACTGGGTGTGATTTCATGACTATTTTATTCTCAATGGCTAGCACAAGGGGAATTGTAGGTGCTCAATTAGGATTTGTTGTATTCACTGACTTTTATATAGTTCTGGCTCTAAGGCTTCTACTGACTTCCCTTTCTGTTCACAGACATATGACTTTAATTATAACTAAATATAATCATCTCTTTGGATATCTTCTGAGGATTGATTTTAGGACCCCTGAACCCCACAGATGCCAAAATATGTGCATACCAATGTCCCTTGGTATTTGCATATAACCTACACATCACATCACCTCCAGTGTACTTTAAATTATCTCTAAGCTACTTATAATCCTAGTACTATGGAAATGCAAAGTAAATAGTTGTTGCACTATGTTGTTTGAGGGATAACAGGAAAGAAAGCTCTGTACATGTTCAATGCGGATACAACCATCCTCAGCCTGTCTACATAGTACATAGCACACACTTTTGATCCTTATTTGAACCCACAGATGCAGAGCCCATGGACAAGAACCCAAGGATATGGAGGACTGACTGTATATATGTTTAATCATAGTGTAACAGGGTGGTCCCCAGAAAAGGGGGAAGTTCCAGGTTCCCTGCCCCACCCAAGGGAGGGTGGAGCTGAGCAGGAAGAGGAAAAGCTGCAGAAGAGACTGAGGAAGGAAGCAGGATGGAGCAAGGAGACCTGGAGGAGGCGCATGGAGCCTAGAGACACGTGAAGAAACTGCGCTTGTCTTTTGGTCGTGGACTAGGTGACACAGATGTGGGTGAGACCCGTGGGGAGGTGACCATGGCAGCTTTTATCTTGATGTTAATTTTGCTCTTTTCCTTCCGGGCTTGTCCAGTTGTTTGTGACCCTTTTCTGTGGGTCCCCACTGGAAAATGCTTTAGACTTCTGGCAGGCTTTGGGGCCTTGTTCTGGGCCAGTCCCATTTGGATGGACTTTTACCCACGAGGGGACGGGTAACTTTGGGTGCTTCATTTAAAAACTAGACTCTTTGCCTTACCTGTATTGTTTCTTAGTTTTATTAAAGTTCCTTCCCATTAAAGTCTCCTATGTTTTGTGTTGATGCGGCGGATGGCAGAACCCATGTAGAATAGGCAGGTTTGCGGGGTTTGGGCTGCCCCTCTCCCTGTCCTATAACAATAGTATTTAATTACGATGCTTATTTAATTGTGGTGTATTTCCTCTTCCAAGAGTATTATGAAAAGGAATATATTTCTACAAATTAAAAGAAACTCTGGATTTTTCTAGGAAAACCCTTTTCAGGACAATATTTAATTGTTCTTGATGATTAAATTATTTTGTATTTATGTATATATAAGTTATGTTTTTAAAAGGGAAAGAAAAAAGTCAAAAAAAATCCTACTTAGTTGAAACTGGTATGTTGCCTACCAAGAATCAAAATATATTAGAATAATATCTTTCACTTTTTTTGAGACATTTTCTAAATTAAATGAATTCATTTCAAATTTAGATCTGTGAGATTAAGAAGTCGAAGACTGACACTTCAATAATTTTCTCTAGTAATTCTAATATAAGGATGTAAAGGCCAGTCTGTGTCCCTGCGGTCCATTATTAATACATATGGGAGGGGGATGATTAGTGTGGAGACTACAAGGGGAAAACCCTGCCAAGAGGAAAAAACTGATGAGGATTTGAATTCTTATGGAGTCCACACTCTCAAGGGTTCTGATTTATTGACATAAGAATATTATCGCAGACAGAAGTGAAAAGAAAAAATAATTAAAACATATTTCTTAACCTTGGCACTATTGACATTTTGAGCTCAATAATTCTTCGTTGAAGTGAGTTGTCCTGTGCATGGTAGGATATTTAGCAGCATCCCTGGTCTCTATCCAAAGGATGCCAATAATACTTGCCTCTTCTCTGAAATAGTTACACTCAAAAATGTCTCTAGATATTGCCAAATGTCCCCTGGGGTTGCAAAATTGCCCCTGACTGAATTAGAGAAAGTCAAAGAGATTTGTTGATTAAAAAAAAAAGTACAAAAACACACAGGTTTTCCATCATTCACCAGTTTATTGATTCGTACATTCACTCATTTGACAAGACACAGTATTGGATGCTGTGTTCCAATGATGAGTAGAGCACAGTTTCTATTAGGAACTGAAAATCTACTGAGAGGCAAGGAGACCATCATAGAATAAGTCCTGGAGTCACAGTTTTAATGAATAAACAAAATTAGCCATTGAAAATCCCAATCTTGCTTGAACTGCACAGTAAGTACACTTGGTTATGGTGGACACAGGGGATTAGCATCCAGCATCCAATTCAGTCTCCCAGAGTACCCTCCTGATTGTACCAGTTGGAGAGCTAAAACTACCTTGTCCAGAATGCCTGGTTGCCAGATTTCCAGGTGCAGACTCAGTTCTTCAGTCCCTATGCATGAGACTGACTCCACAAGGGAGAAAGAACCTCTGTTCCTGTTGCTTATTCTTCAGAGGCACAGTGCTGGAGACTTTAGCTTTTCCCCAGCCATATTCCAATGTCTGTCTCAAGATCTGCGGAGGTGAAGCCAGGGAGATATTGGTGACCTCCTTGACTTCCTGGCACTGTTGGTGACCCAACAGGTCAGTAAGAGACTCATAATTCTGCTTTCCTGTTCTGGGAAAGGTAGCAGCACCCCTGGCATGCCAGGTCAGCAGTAATATTCTGCAACTTATTTTGAAAAATACAGACATAAGCCTCCTGCATTCTAATGAATATGCATGGGCTGATTCCTTGGATCACAGTTCATCCTGCTGGAAATATCCAGCATACATTCTGTTGTTTTTTGCAAATTGAGCTCTGCAACTCTTTACAACAAACTATAATATCTCAGTAAATTTATCACACACTGTGTGATCACACAGCCCCAGTATGGAAACAGATCATACATTCTTCAGTTAAGCACCAGATGAAGAATTTGGCTTCCATTTAGGGGACATACTATATGAAAATTTTGTTTGTTTTTGATTGTATGTTGTTGAATTGATGCAAATGAAAATAATGGATTGCACTGTAAGAGTGATGCCAGAGTTAAGCACAGGATGCAGAACAGAAGTGGTACATAGGGGAGATTTTGTAGAGAAATTATGCCTGAGATGAGTCTCAAAGTACAAGTAGGCACAGACCAGGGAAATTGCATTCCAGAGTAGCTAATAGGACAAAGCAGGGTGAACAGAAGATGTGCAGTAGGTATAAAAAGTTGAGTTGCATGTGAAGCAAACAAAGGCAGGGATACATAATTGTGCTGAAGTTTCAGAAAGGCCTTGCTGAACCCTAGAATATAAAAAGAGACTTTCCATGCAATATTGAGGAAGCATATTCCTAACAGATATTACACCTTTTTGCTTGCCTAATTGTGATAGACTAAAAGAATTTAGGGGGACACAGTGAAACCAAATCAGATAGGTATAGGGATACCAGTGAGGTGTAGGTGCCAATAGCTTTGTAGAATAAGTTAGGAGAAAATGGGAGAGGTCTGACATGCTGTCTCAGCTCCGCGGATGGAGCAGAAGAGATGGGGTGAGATTTCAGAGTCAGCAAACTGCTATTCACCACTGTATATTTTAGACTATAGAAAGAGTTACTTAGTACAGAACATGCTTCCATAAGGATATTCATTGCAGTGGGATATTGGCTACCTTAGTACATATAACCAAGTGTTCTGATAAAATATATATGCTCGATTCCAAAAAAAAAAAAAAATAGTTGAGTCGGTATGATATACTGATAGAGTTGGAAATGTTCCGTGTAGCTGGATTGTACAATGAAACATAGAGGATGTTGAGAGATCACATGGAAGACAGAGAAAAGATTATGAAGAAGTAAGGGCAATTTTAATTTCCACATTCTTGCGAATTGAAGAAACCATGGATTATAAGACTTACTACCCATTGTATGAATTTTCAAAGAAAAAATGGAAAGGCTACACTAAATATACCTGTTTCTCTTAAAACTAAATAAAAATGTTTATCACTCTAAATTCTTTGTTTTCAATACCTAAATCAGAATTTGCATCTAAATCTTCTTGACAATATTTGCCCATGAGAATCTAGAGACTACAGAGATCCTTCTAAATCACTTTCAAACATTTGGCAGTTGGTTATATTTAGCTTTTCACTGGTGCCTGTGGTCTTGACTTTTTAAAAGATTGACAGTAAGTTTCAAACCATATCAAACTACATTAAGATTTCCTCCTCTGCATTTCCTATTTGGTTAAACTCAGAGGATTTTGGTGCTATTTTTTTTTCCCCATTATCAAATTTCATATTAGTATAGGCTAAGTAGAGTCTCTTAAAACTTAGCTGGAAACTTTTGACAGGTCAGTAGTCCATAACTGAATAATGAACTTATGGGAAAACAAATTAACCATACTAACGTCTCCCTGTTTTGGTAACTCTGTGATCTTTTGTAGGAGATTTAATATGTTAACCACATTTAATTCCACTGTCTGGTGTCTATGTCAGACAAATTTCTGTGTACATAATTTATTTTCATTTCAGTGCATATAATAAAACTATACTTGTGTAGACATTCTAAGCAAAGCACGAGGAATCCAGATTTTAACTTCGATTCTACCACTTGCTACTAATGAAACTGGGAGAGACAACAGAATGAAGTGACACCATGATGCATCTCTTTGTTCACACATACTCACAAAATGACAACTGTCACCTCTCCTCTGCTTGGGAACTTGTAAGACATTTTGACTGCAAGAGCTTCCCTGTCATCCAAAATAGTAAAAGGTAATGGGGAAAAAAATAGATCTCGTGCAAATTGGGACCTAGAATAAAGTTCAGTGTGGGCCCCCTGCATTCGAAAGAAAAACTTCTCCTTTCTCCTTCAGACCAGGAGATAGCGGGTATGGGCAAGATTGCACAAGGGAGATGATTTTGGATGAGAAGTGAGAATGGAAAAAGAGGAAAAGAAAATAAAAAGAAGTCTTTTTGTTTCTGATGATTTATATAAAAAGAAAAAAATAGAAGTCAGATGACTCACTACTACACCTAAAGGACATTCAGATAGGCAAATGATACATGGTTCCTTTAATGTCTAGAACACGCATAATCTTCCTTTTGAAATATCACAGGATGTATCATCCTGCTAAGTAGTGACAGCAATTTAAAATTTTGATTTATAATATTTTTATTTTTCTGGTTTATACTATCTCTGTTCCTTTTAAACTTTCTAGCTACCAGAATTCTATCTCCCTATCTGATAGTTTTGACTTTCTTTGGGTGACTCAGTTTTATGTCTTTCAGATTAGTGATCTTTCCCATGAACCATAAAGTGCTAGAATATAGAATGAAGAATAGAGGGAGTCGGGTATGTTGTGAAATCGCTAGACAGCAGGAGAAGAAAGGTCTTCTGATCTTTGCTTTGCCCCATCTCCATCTCCACAGAAAGATCCTTGACATACCACTTGAAGCTGCCATCCTGACATTGGTGGTTCTTGGGACATTGATATAGCTCATAGACTGATCTGTATGGTGGTAAGATTTTGATATCCCTCCCTCCCTGGCTGATTCAGCTCCATTTCTGTCCTCTTTAGTGAGAGAGAGAGAGAGAGAGAGAGAGAGAGAGAGAGAGAGAGAGTGTTCCAGCTTTGTCTACCCAATAGCCCTTGTCTCAAGCCACTTCACCCCCTCTTCCATAGCAACATCCCACCTATATACTGACCAGCTTCTTGGGGAATTCTAGATTTCCATTCAAGGAGATCCAAAAAAAAAAAAAAAAATCTAGATCCCAATCACAACTTAAGAATTGAAAATGACTTGGGAGAGTTAAATTTTGAAATGTCTTCAGTCCATCCAACTTTCCTGAGATTTTGGATGTGTTTTGACATCATCCCTCCCAGCATGGTATGGGGAAAGCTGTGAGGCATCGAGTTCCATAGATAAAGAAAGTCAAAGGCCTCTAGGTCTTTGATATTTCCTCAACTTCTTTAACACAACACAGCTCTATTCTTCAAGCCAAATCCTGGCCAAGAATTATGGGAGCTCACCACTTGCTAATTTCACACTCTACTTCCCTATCTTCCTTCCCTTCCTCCTGTTCACAATCTCTTAGACCCCAAAAAAAGTTTTTGTTTCCTCTTATTGTAGTAGTTAGGATAATATCAGCTGCTATGACAAATTTATTTATGGCTTAACATAACAAAAAAAATCTAATTCATTCATGTTGTCACAATTCAATGCATATGTCTCTGGTGAGATCCCCTTCCATGTGGTCATAGAAACACAAAATTTCATCCACAACATAGTTCTGATCTTCTCTTGGTTCTTGGAGAATCCAAAATATCAGGTTGCTAGGAAAGATTAAGGTATGGCAGCAACTCATCACTTCTAGTAATAGTCTATCGGAAACTAAAAACTATAATCTAGATATATTATCTAGAAGGAAAAGTAAACTCTAGAAATACAAACTTCATGGTATAGGCCAACAGCAAAGAAATCTTTCTCACACTATGAACAAAAACTAAATTCTGAGTTCTCTGGGCTCTATTTCATTTTTTTAATGATATTTATTTATTTATTTATAGAAGAACTGGAGTATAGGCTAAAGGAGTAGGGGTTGAGAGGATTCACCAGAGACAGACTACAGAGCAGAACAGACAGATAAACTGAAATACACTGCTAAGGGGAGCAATGGGCGAGACAAGAGAGGTATGCTGCACCATGTAGGTAGCTCCCTGGCTGGGGATGGAACCCAGGCCATAGCAGTGACAGCATGATAGCACTGTGACTTAACCCCTATTCCATTTCTGAGCTCTATTTTCTATATTCTGAAGGAAGTTTTATAATCTTTTTCTACAAAACCTCATTGTCTAATATAGTGTCTTGTTTTTAGCCTTACTTTGAATTTTAGAAGTTAATAGTAACCCCTTTATTTTGCACTTCTGATGTAACACATGTAATTTGTACAATAAACATCCCTTGAAGCAAATGAATATTTCCAAATGCACTGAATTATATATGATTAAAGCATATTAATATTTTAAAATAGTACCTTTTACATAAAATTACTGTAGTACTGAGTGCTGTTTCTCAGACTTCCAAACATGCCTACGGATGCTGCAGAATTGAGCTTATGCCTGAAGGAGGCCAGCATCTGCTCTCAATATCACATATCAAATTAAGGTTCAAAAAGAGGCTGAAATCAGCTCCTATGCCAGCTCAGTGCAAATCAAATCTATCCTGTTTGTCTACCAACCTTTGGCCTCAGCAAGGCCACCCTAATTGACCTTGGAGAGGTATTTATAAGACTTGTTAAGATTTTAGATTTTATCCCAAAGACTATGTGGAGAGTAGCAAAATGGAATTTATACTTTTGAAAATTTTAGGAAATAGAGGCAGGGAATCCAGTACATAGTTTATGGTAGTGATCCATACAAGAAAATATGAGAGCTTTAATTCTATAATGTGGAAGGATTTGAACTAGGAGATTAATTGGATATGAGGATGGATGAAGATCACAAGGATAATTGACAGAATTTTAACCTGACTGACCAGAAAAATAGTGGTGACATTCGTTAAGATACAGGAGTAGGAAGCTGGAAGTGGGAAGATATAATGAGCACAACTATAGATATCTTGAGTTTGAAATGTCTGTGATACATCAGAGGAGATGTTCACTGGGCACCTTGATAAGTCAATCAGAATAGATTTGAAGATCTTGGCAATATTAATGATAACGGCATGAGAGTGGATGACTTCACCCTTCGAAAATTGCAAAAGGGAAGAAGAATGAAAGGGGAACTGAGGGACCCAAACTTTTAAAGACTGTGTAGAGAAAAAAAGCAAAGATGATAAGGAACATCCATAGACGTAAGGGAATAGAGGAAAAAATGAAGAAAAAATCATGAAATTATCAAGGTATTTACTTTGATGAAAAAGCATATAAGAGTTTGGGCTTGACATAGTCCCCATTATGGAATTTTGGAGATCTTCATCTAGTTCATTCAGGTTTTCCATTTCCCCAACTTGATCTAAGTCTTCAAAGACCCATTATCCTTAAGGGGATGCTGAAAACTGGGGAGAAAAGGAACTTATCTACACCACATCACTGGACAGACACTGGCTTTGAGCAGACTTTGGAAGGATGGGTGACAGCACTCCTCTGGGACCATCAGCGGGCAAATCCTTCCTGGAACAAGGGAAATCCTCATTAGGCTCAATGGGAAAGGCAACCGAGAGGGTCTATGGGTGATGAGGACATAGGCCCCATTCTCAGGAAGTCCTTGGACAAGCAGCAATACCTTTCACAGTGGTCTTGTTTCAGCGACTGGATTCCTTTCAGTTCTCATCTCCTCATCCCCATGATGTCTCATTCCTCAGTCTTTCTCCATATTCAATACAGTTTTAGGGGGGTGTTTTTCCTTTGAGAAGTCAGGAACGATGTCATGTTTTTACTTGTCATGTTTCTACTTGTCATGTTTCCCCAGGGTGGTTTAAATCAAAACCAAGAGGACACCTGATTTCTCTTTCTGATCTTGTCACATTCTTCCAATGAGGCAATGAGCTCAAAGAACCTAGCTGTTTGAATGCGAGATGGGAGACAATATCAAAGGAGAAGGAAAGGAGGGAAAATGTTCTGTCGATGGGAAAATATCACTATATCAAGTATATGACTAACATAAAAAGAAAAAGTTAGTGCTAAAGTCTGAATATTTGTGACCCCACAAAATTCACATGCTAGAATCTTAACACCCCATGTGATGGTGTTAGAAGGTGAGACATTTGATAAGTACTTAAGTCATGAAGGTAAACCTCCCATGAATGGGCTTAGTGTTTTTATAGAAGAGGTCCCACAGAGCTCCAAAGTCCTTCCTACCATGTGAGGAAATAACCAAAACTCTGTAAGCCAGGAGAGGACCCTCAACTTAACATACTGGCACTGTGATCTTGAACCTCCAGACTTCCAAAACAACGAAAAATAAATATCTGTTGTTTATAAGCCACACAGTGGTATTTTACTATAGCAGCTTGAATGGACTAAAATAGCCAGACAGTGTTAAAAAGATGACTTTTGAACATAATGCACTGAGAACATTACTTGTGTAAACACTAAGATAGCAATGGCCAATAGACAGAGGTGTAAAACAGGCCATTCTCTTCATGCTGAGGATGCAGCCAAGAGAACAGACAAGATGAAAACTGTCACATTCTCACTGAGGTCAGTAATTCCAGAGCCTCAATCCCTCTTCTGCCCTGGAAATAGATTTGGGTTGGACCGTGACCCTTTCTGAGCTTCATGGTGCTATTTAGAATGTAGGAGGTTTTTAAAATAATCAAGAGTCTGGTCATATATGCAAATGTCTAATCGGCCAGTATTGGCCAGTTACATGTCATTAATTCCAACAAATCTGTTTAGTCCATTGCACCTTTTTCTCAACATCAAGTTTGAATAGAATCATCAGCCAAACAACAGGCCCACAGTTAGGTGCCTCCTGACAATATATCTTTAGCTCTGTCAGCCTCCCTCATGTGCTAAAGTGCTGAACATCTTATGAAGAAAGATTGGGGGGATTGGTGATCCACTACCTCCTGACATATCACTCTCTACCTATCTCTAAAATCTTCCTAGTTTAGTCACAGGGTTCTGGCATTGTTTCTTTTTCCATAGAACACCTTTCTATGTCAAGAAGAAAATCAGAAATTATCATTTATATCTCAATGAAAACATTAAAAAATACAGAAAAGGGAAAATATAATCTTAATAATGTACCTGTGGTGTCATGGTCAAAAACATTTACTCTGGAGTCAGGTTGCCTGGACTAAAATCACAGGGTCACCAGATATGTGAGTCTGGACACAGGCTTTTTTGGTGTCTCGATTTCCTCATTTGAAAAGTTGAGAACTAATCCCTGAAACAAACAATTGCTAAAATACTAAATAAAAGTTCTAGAATACTGCCTGCCACTTACACAGTAAATGTAATCTATTGACTATTGTTTTACCCTCTCCTCTACTACAAACTCATTTTCAGTTTATTATCTCAACTTTTTATCTTATCATTTTCTTTAATGCCCATTACTGTGCCAAAAATAATTGTCATTGGTAATGTAAATGATAAGAATGAAGTCACAATAGGTCAAAAAGGGGAACTCAGATTTTTGGTCCATGGCAGCTTGACATGTTGGAAAAATATTATTAGAAATTCTGACTCCTGATCTGACAAATTATCAGCAAAAAAAAAAGAAAAATTTGGTGTTTGTAAAGAAAAGTACCAACTCTTCATAATCAATTTTGCTCACATTGTAATCAATTCAAACCCATTATTATAAAACACGGTTTACCCAATAAATGTTCATTTCAGAGACTGCCATATGATATAATTTGTCATAAGATATTAGGTTATTGTAGTTTCATATTAAGATAAGAAATTTAAGCAATTAATAAACTAATTCAATAATAAAGTCATTACAATAACAAAAAAAAAAAAGGAGTTAGTATTAGTCGGAATCCATCATCAAAAATCTTTTTTTAAAAGAAGTTTTGTGACAGTGTCAGCTGTGAGTAAGTATGTACTAACCAATTGAATCCAAGGTTAAGAGATTATGGTCAGGGTGCTACTTTAATGGCATTTCTTACAATAAATGAAAAAGAATACAGGATTTTTAACACAAAGGAATTACTACTCTGACACTTAGGCCTAAAAGGCTAAAGAGAAATATCCTTAATATTAACCTAACATGGTGACCTCATTATGTCTTAGTCAGTGTAATCCTTAGCCATTAGCTGAGATATAGATTTTTATACATGAGGATATTGTTCTCTCTATGAAAGAATTGCCTTTAGAAATATTTCAAATAATTCATTATAAAAGCTTTCTGGCGAGGCTGTTGGGTAGTGAGAGAATGTGGAGGTAGACAGAATGCTATTTTTGAAGACTCTAACATGACTTTTTGATACTGAGTATAAAATAACCTGATTTGAACTTGGGGTTCCAAAAGGACTTCTTGTTGAAATAGGATTAACTTCTTTCTTGAGGAATTCTGTATTTAAATGAAATAATCAAGGTAGCTGTTGGGAGAGGGTACAATAGTAAGTGGCAGTATTGTATTGTTGCCCAGGGTGGCTGGTGGAGCCTCCTGGGGTGGGCACAATCCTCTCTGCTGTTCCCACCAGGATGAGGGACTGAACTCTGCCCCCTGACACCTGGACAAGACCGACCAGGAAGGGGTGACCTCCTGTGAAGTGCTTTGGTCTGAATGCCACTCTGTCATCCTGAGCAGGGGAGCTGCTGGGGAGGAGGCAGAGATGAGTGGCCATTTTGTGAGCCTTTAAGAGGGAGCAGTGCACTTGGGCTTCCTCTCCTTCAGGGAGCTTCCGGGTGGAAGGCAGCTGCCCACCTGGCACCAGGCCTCCACCATTCCCCTACCCTGGGATGAGGGGACTCCTCAACTTTAACATGGGAGACCCCAGCCACACCCTGCCAGTTTCTATAACTACAACTCCACCTTGCCCTCAACAGGCCACTGGATCTTCTCCCTCTCCCTCACTGATTCTTAGAATAAATTGGATTTTCTTTCCTCTTTTGCTACACCAAAAACCCTTTTGCTTTCATTTGTGGTGGAGGGTGGCTAGACCCAGAACCAGTGAGAAAGGTTCTGACCTGGTGAGTTTTTTAGACCTTTTTACCTAGTAACAAGATGTACACAAGTATGTATATATGTGCGCATGTGTCATACATGTGTGCATATGTACATCTGGGTATGTGTGTATATACATAATGTGTACATTGCTGTGTGTTTTACATGTATGTGCATGTATGTACATGTGTGTATGCAGGCACATGCTATGGGGAGCTATTCAGATCCACCCTTCATGTCTCCAGAACATATATTATCATCTGTGAGGGAGATTGTTTGCAGACTGCTCACAGCTCAAATATCTCTAGAAATTGCCCTCAGGAAAAGGAATGACTCAGTCAAGATTACACCCACTCCTGGGGGCAGTCCACATCCAGTGACTAATCAATGTGGGTGTACAAAGGCCAGACGCCTTTGCCTCAGTTCAGAACAACTCTAAAGCACTATTCCAGTTCTAGAGTTTTCCATGATATTAGCTAAATCTTTTGTTGCATCTGTGTTGCTTCCCTCTCTCCTCATGGCCATTGTTCTAGAGAGCATGTCCTAAGAAACCTGCACACAATCTCCATCTCAGAGTCTGTTTCCCAGGGAACCAAAATGAAAACACTAAGCAATTATATAGTACCCATTTTGCAAAGAGTTAGTTTACTGATTTATAAATGTTGAAGGGAGATGAAGGTGAGATGAGTTCCTGAATTTAACTGGACTGTCTTTTGATAACGAATCAGTAAAGAAATGGTTTATTATTTTTGCTGGTCCAATACCTGTGCAGATGCCTAGACAATTGTGCAAATTATTTTTAAAAGGGGAATTTTTAAAAGGAAGGAGATTTTCATTCCAGTTGTGCCTCACACCCCTCTAATCACCTACATTACTATCATCACTGCCTTTCAAAAACAGTAGTAAAGTAGTAATGGTGTTGAATGATCCTTTGAAATTAGAAGGTTTCAATCAAAACCAGGCAGATACCATTGTAAGGAAGGACAGTAGAGATGACAAAACAAAATATATCTCTGATATAGAAATGGACGATATGTGGTACTTTCAATAAGCAGCAGGTGAGAGACAAGTCCAGCAAGATGTAATCAGGGCATGTCAGCCATTGAGTTTTGATTGAGATTATGTGCAATTTAGAGATCAAAGCAGGCAGGTAGATAACACCAATGAAAGATCTAGAAGCAACACAGTCACGGGACAGAGGTTCAGAACTAAGTTCCAATATGGTGCATGTGGGAAGGCACTGGACTCATGTTTGGCTGGAGAATAAGTATCTTTAAAAGG